>NW_012102066.1:1010588-1018251 GCF_000951045.1 Mandrillus leucophaeus | reverse complement strand
GCATTAATTCAGTGGACAGCAAATTTTTTATGTAAAAGTTAGATAGTAAATATTTTAGCCTTTGTGGAGCATTTGGTCTCTGTTGCAATTACTCAACACTTTGTTGTAGTATGAAAGCAGCTATAGGGAATATATGTAAACTATGGATGCAGCTATGTTCCAATAAAACTTTATTTATAAAAACAAGCTACAGGGCCGGGTGCAGTGGTTCATGCCTGTAATCCTAGCACTTCAGGAGGCTGAGGCAGGCAGATCACGAGGTCAGGAGATGGAGACTGTCCTGGCCAACATAGTGAAATCCCATCTCTACTAAAAATACAAAAATTAGCTGGGGTGGTGGCGGACGCCTGAAGTCCCAGCTGCTCGGAGGCTGAGTCAGGAGAATCACTTGAATCCTGGAGGCGGAGGTTGCAGTGAGCTGAGATTGGGCCACTGCACTCCAGCCTGGTGACAGAGAGAGACCCCATCTCAATTAAACAACAACAACAAAAAAGTAGCAGCCAGATTTCGCCTGTGGCTAGTAGTTTGCCAACTCCTGAGTTATACTCATGTAATAGTCAAAAAAACCTTATGAGGCTTATTATTACTATTTTACAGATAAGGAACTAGGGATAGATACAGAAACAGAGAACTCAAGTAAATTGCCCAACAAGTTATCAAGTAGTGAAACTGAGATGTAATCCCAGGCTGTCTATCTCCAGGGTGTTTTTTAGCCACTATTTTTTAAAGCACCTATGTATGCATGTATGTTTTTAAAATTTTTATTTTATTTATTTATTTTTTGCCCCAGCTCACTCTGTTGCCCCAGCTGGAGAACAGTGGCATGAACACGGCTCACTGCAACCTCGACCTCCCAGACTCAAATAATTCTCTTCTTTCAGCCTCCCAAGTAGCTAGGACCACAAGCATGCACCACCATGCCTGGCTAATTTTTTTAATTTTGTAGAACCAGGTCTTGCCATGTTGCCCAGGCTGGTCTTGAACTCCTGGTGAGAGATGAAGCCAGCTGGACTTCCTGGGTCAAGTGGGGACTTGGAGAACCTTTCTGTTTAGTTAGAGGATTGTAAACGCACCAATCAGTGCTCTGTGTCTAGCTAAAGGATTGTAAATGCACCAATCAGCACTCTGTAAAAACATGCCTATCAGCACTCTGTGTCTAGCTAAAGGATTGTAAATGCACCAATCAGCACTCTGTAAAAATGCACCAATCAGTGTTTTATGTGTAGCTAAAGGATTGTAAACGCACCAATCAGCACTCTGTAAAAATGCACCAATCAGCACTCACTATCTAGCTAAAGGATTGTAAACACACCAATTAGCACTCTGTAAAATGTACCAATCAGCACTCTGTAAAATGAACCAATCAGCATGCTGTAAAATGGACCAATCAGCAGGATGTGGGCAGGGCCAAATAAGGGAATAAAAGTTGGCCACCCCCCAGCCAGCAGCAGCAACCCATTCAGGTCACCTTCCCTACTGTGGAAGCTTTGTTCCTTTGCTCTTCACAAAAAAATCTTGCTGCTGCTCACTCTTTGGGTCCCCACCGCCTTTAAGAGCAGTAACACTCGCTGCGAAGGTCTGAGGCTTCATTCTGGAAGTCAGCAAGATCATGAGCTCACCACAAGGAAGAAACTCTGGACACATCTGAAGGAGCAAACTCCGGACACACCATCTTTAAGAACAGTAACACTTACCACAGCTGTCCGCAGCTTCATACTTGATGTCAGTGAGACCAAGAACCCACTGGAAGGAACCAATTCCGGACACACTGGCATCAAGTCATCTGCTCACCTCAGCCTCCCAAAGTGCTGAGATTACAGATTCGAGCCACTGCACCCAGTTGTGTTGTTTTGTTTTGTTTGTTGTTGTTTTGTTCTTTGAGATGGAGTCTCGCTCTGTCGCCCAGGCTGTACAGTGGCATAATCTTGGCTCCCTGCAACCTCCACCTCCCAGGTTCAAACAGTTGTCCTGCCTCAGCCTTGCAAGTAGCTGGGACTACAGGTTCATGCCACCATACCTAGCTAACTTTTTGTGTTTTTAGTAGAGACAGGGTTTCACCGTGTTAGCCAGGATGGTCTCGATCTCCTGACCTCAAGATCTGCAGATCTCAGCCTCCTAAAGTGCTGGGATTACAGGCGTGAGCCACCACACCCGGTCTGTGTGTATTTTTTTTAAAACTCATACTGTACATGCTGTTTGGCATCTTGCTTTTCTCACTTAACAATGTCTTGCCTATCTTTCCACATATATAAATCTACCTCATTCCTTTAATTTGCTGTATAGTATTCCATTGTAGGAATTACCAGTCAGTAGATACCTGGACTGTTTCTATGCATGTGCCCTTAAAAACAATACTTCACTGAATATCCTTGTGCTGAGGCATTTGCATACAGATGCTCACATAGCTAAGAATGAAGGAAAAATTATTATAAATAAAAAATGGTTGGACTGGGTGAGGTGGCTCACACCTGTAATCCCCACACTTTGGGAAGGTGAAATGGGAGGAGTGCTTGAGGCTAGAAGTTCGAGGCCAGCCTAGGCAACAAAGTGAGACCTCATCTCTACAAAAAATAAACAAAATTAGGCCAGGTGCGTTGGCTCATGCCTGTAATCCTAGCACTTTGGGAGGCCGAGGCAGGCGGATCATCTGAGATCAGGAGTTCATGACCAGCCTGACCAACATGGAGAAACCCTGTCTCGACTAAAAATACAAAATTAGCCAGGCGTGGTGGCGCATGCTTGTAATCCCAGCTACTCGGGAGGCTGAGGCAGGAGAATCGCTTGAACCCAGTACATGGAGGTTGCGGTGAGCCAAGATCATGCCATTGCACTCTAGGCCTGGGCAACAAGAGTGAAACTGTGTCCCCCACTCAAATATAAAAAAAAAAGGTCAGCAACAACATAAAACCACTAGAGGGACAAATTGAGGAGCTGGTGTGACCAGAGGCTAGAAGCTGGGTGGGAAGGACTGTCGTGCCTGGTGTCATGTATGAGACAGATGCAGCCGCTGCTGGGAAGGCCCCCAGATGCAGAAAGGGGAAAGAAATATGCTGGATCTCCCATTCAATTATTCACCCTTCAGTCTCCTGCCAGGACTTTCCATTGGCCGATTCTAAATGAAAACCAGTTGGCAAAGGGGCCTAGGAACTGTAGTTTGCAGGGCTCAGCCCCTGTGGGACAGAGCGGAGCAGAAGGGTAGGGAATGGGTCAGAAAGCAAACAGGCAATGACTGATGTAAAGAATATTGTGTTTTATGTTTTGAAATACTATGCAGCCATAAAAAAGAATGAGTTCATGTCCTTTGCAGGGACATGGATGAAGCTGGAAACCATCATTCTCAGCGAACTAACACAGGAACAGAAAACTAAACACCGCATATTCTCTCATAAGTGGGAGTTGAACAATGAGAACACAAAGACACAGGGAGGGGAACATCACACACTGGGGCCTGTCGGGGGGTGGGGATCCAGGGGAAGGAGAGCATTAGGACAAATACCTAATGCACGCAGGGCTTAAAACCTAGATGACGGGTTGATGGGTGCAGCAAACCACCATGGTACATGTATACCTATGTAACAAACCTGAACATTCTGCACATGTGTCCCAGAACTTAAAGTATAAAAAAAAATGCCAAATTGCCCACCAATACAGCTACAAAGATTTATAGTTCCAAGTATGTCTATTTTCCAGCAAATTCCCCAGCACCATGGAGATTTATCCATCTAAGTTAAAATGGTTTTCTGCTATTTTAATTTGCATTTCCTTAATTATGAATGCAGTTGAACATCTTCCCATGTGTTTATATACCATTAATATTTATTTTGTTTAGTATTTAACACATGCTATTTAACATTTATTTTTCTTTTAACAGTAGGTTTATATCTTTTGTCAATTTTTAAAAATTTTTTTCCCAAATTCAAACTAGTGTCAGCAGAATGCCAATTTTCCTATTAAGTTGTTGGACTTATTACTTGTAAGAAATATATGTGCCAATCTTAAGTGTTGCAAATATTTTCCCCCAGAATACTCTGCTTTTTAACGTTTTAGTTGCACGGTGTACTATGCTGTTTTTAATTTTTATGTAGCCAAATATAAATCTTTTTCTTCTTCTATATCCTCTCGATAAAAGATTTTGTCTTTTGCTTAAAAAGACCTTTTCCTCAAGATTATACAAATATTGGAATGGGGGAATATTTTTAAATTTTCTTCTGTGTTTTCTCTGCTGTAGACAAGGACTATCATGATGACTAGCACTTTTGGGTCTCTTTATTCTCCCAGGTTAAAAGCTGTTTGGTTTGAGAATACACTCTTATATATCCTGCATTCTGTCCTCATTAATCTCCAAAGCAATTTCTTAATTAACAAGAGAAATGCTTTTTCTCTCATCTGAGATATACAATGTAGTGAACTTGGAAACTCTGACAAGCCTTCTTTTCTCTGAGTATCTCTGCCTTGTCAACTCTTGTAGGCTATCAACTAGTCTAAATTTTTATTCTAGGACGTGGATTGTAATGAAGAAGGCCTTGACTTAAAAGGGAGTTGGAGACAATATTGAAATATGACTAGAGGCTCAGTTCTCCAATATATGCAAAAGTTTTCTTCTCTGCAGTAGAGTAGAGATGGTGTCTACAGTGATTTCGCAATTCTAGCTGGTACTATGAGGTTCATAAAAACATGGTCCACAAATGCAGGAACCATGCGTGTTTTGTGTTTAACTGTTGTATTCCTGGCATTCTGCATGGTACGTGGTACAGCAATGATCCTCAAAAAATATTTACTGATTTGAAGATTCTTTAAGTCAGAATGATTTGTATCTTCTCCAACATATCTGGATCCTAAGGGGTGATGCCAACAAGAGTCCTGGAAAAAAGTGTTTCTGTTATGACGTGGCATGGTTAGGTCTTGAAGTATACATTTGCTTATATTTGATGTATACCTTTGTGCTGTGTTCTCTTAATAATCCCCCAAAAGCTCCTTTCCCCCCTTTCCCTAGGCCACAATGTTGCAGGAAAAAAGTTCAAGAATTGTTAACTTTACTGTTACTTGAAAGGATTAAAATGCATGCTTACAAACCAGTTTCTTAAACCAGTTCCTTAATTCACAAAGACTAGATATAATTACAGCTGCGAATAGGGAGAAGACAGAAGAATAGGCAGGTTGATTGCAGGGGAAAGTGAAAGGAAACAGAGACTTGAAGGAAGAAGAAAGGAGAAAAAGATCTTTCATCATGAAGGGGGAATGACAGGGGAAAATTTTCACACACCCTGTAAACAAACACATAATCCGAGGACAATCCACATATCACCTTTGTAGACATTTAAAGTCACCTTACCTTGAAGAGGAGGAACTCAGATGCCTTGGGTTAAAAGTGGCCCAATCGTCTGATAGAACTGATATTTGTGGTTTCTTTTGAATAAAAGTAAGAAACTGAAAGAAAACTGACCCTCCCAGTCTTAAAACTTGAGAAAGTTACATTTGTCTTACTCTGAGTTCCTTCCTCATGAAGCCAATCATCAGGCCTCCCAGATATTATCAAGGAACTGAAACTTACCAGATCACTGCATCTGGACAATGAGGAGCCAGACACCTCACCCATCATGATTGCCTAAGCAACCACCTGCTTCTTGTTGACCAGCTGCTCCCCTTTACCCCTCCCTAATTATTGTTTTCCCAAAAATGGTTACATTTCTTTTCTGTTATACAAACCCTAATCAGTCAGTGAGATAGATTTGGGACTTATCTAGAACTGATCTCCCATCTCCTCAGCTGCAGCACCCAACTAAAGCCTTCTTCCCTGGCAATACCCATTGTCTCAGTGATCAAGCAGCAGGACCTAGACAGAACCCCTGGTATTTCGGTAACAGGGTGAATAAATGGATGTGCAAGGAAAACCTCTTCATCTGAAATAAAGGGCAGATGAACACTAAACCTCAGGATGGTGCCAATGAACACAGGTTGGGTTGTTTCCACTTTTTGACTATTATGAATAATGCTGTTATGACCACTGTATGTAAGTAGAGGAAGGAGTCTAAAGGCCCGGGGAAACAAGAATGATGCATGAATCTGTTATGAATAGCCTGCCCTGTCACTCTGAAACACACTCATCCCTGGAAGAGACTGGAGGACGTCCCCTATACCCAGGCATTATGGATGCAATAGTAAGGAAACTTGAGCATTCTTATAAAACTCTGTTGCAGCTGTTCTTTGCCAGTAGGAGATGGTGGCAAAAGATGTTGCCATGGAATTGAATTTCCTGATCTCAACTGGCGTAAAGGATCCAGGAGTGGTAGAGGCCAGTGGCAATCCTTAGCTTGCAGTGACAAGGTGTCTTAGTCAGTTTGGGTTTAGTCAGTCAGAATACCATAGATGGGTACTTAAACAATGAACATTTATTGTTCAAGTTCTGGAGACTGGAAGTCCTGAGATTAGGGTGCCAGCATGGCTGGTTTGTGATAAAGGCTTGCCTCCTGTTTCACAGATGGCTATCTCCTCACATGGCAAAGAGAGTGAGATCTTCTCTCTTTCTCTTCTCTAAGGACACAAATCCTATAGCAGGAGCTCCACCCTCATGAGCTCATCTGTACCCAATTATTTCCCAAAGGCCCCACTTCCTAATACCATCTATTGGGGGTTAGGGTTTCAACTTACAGATTTTGGGGGAACACAAATTGCCTAACACAAGGTGAGTACAATTATCAGAGTAACCTACAGGGATGAAGTGTGTATGCTCAGAGGGTATGACCTCTCGGGATATGTAACATCGTGTAATCAGTCATGACTGTAGGAATTAAATACAAGGGCAGCCCAAAGTACTTCTTAACATATCCAGGCAATGATTCTAGGTCTAGTGGGGAGAAACCTAGTTTAAGTCACTGTAGTGGGAATCCACACACTCTTAGCCAGTTTCTTGAACTAAGCTAGTTCACAGACTTGGAACCCCAAAGGACACTGCAATGTGACCACAGGTGTGTTTTGTGGATCTTCAGTAAAACATTCCCCACAGACAAGCAGGGCCATTTCCCAGTGTGACTATAAACTGGAGAAAGGTAAGTATTTTGGGGGGGGATTAATTGATTTTGGCTCTGAACTGATGCTAATCCATAGAGACATAAAGTAAGATGAGAAAATAAAGTAAGGAGAAAATAAAGTAAGATTAAATGAAACAAACACAACAACAACAACAACAACAACAACAAATCCAGGATAGTCCACCACTCAGAGTAGAAGTTTACAGAACCCAGGTGATAGATGGAACCTTGACCAGAGTCTGTTTCCCAGTGTGTCCAATGGCATGATGGAGCCATTCAGTGGTTATTACTCTAGTCTCAGAATGAATGGTGGGAAAAGGTATATTTAGCAACTGTTCTTTGATTGATGGAGTGAGGGAGGGCTATTATATTAAGAACATTCAACTGAAAGCCTCTGAAAATCCTCAGATCACCAAAATAGTGTTCCCAAAGTAATTCTGCAATCTGGGGGGAGTTCAGTGGCGACGGTTGTGCAACAGTGAGTGTACATAATGCCACTGAATGTTACACTTAAAAATGGTTAAAAAAGGCCGGGCGCGGTGGCTCACACCTGTAATCCCAGCACTTTGGGAGGCCGAGGCGGGTGGATCACGGGGTCAGGAGATCGAGACCATCCTGGCTAACACGGTGAAACC
>NW_012102066.1:1001491-1010034 GCF_000951045.1 Mandrillus leucophaeus | reverse complement strand
AAAAAAAAAAAAAAAAAGATAATTTCAAACATTCCTTGTTGTCATTGAATTCAAGAAGAAAACTCCAAAAGAGAAAAACCACACAAAACTTGAATAAATCCGGGCGCAATGGCTCACGCCTGTAATCCTAGCACTTTGGGAGGCTGAGGCAGGTGGATCACCTGAGGTCAGAAGTTCAAGACCAGCCTGGCCAACATGACGAAAACCTGTCTCTACTAAAAATACAAAAATTAGCCAGGTGTGGTGGTGTGCACCTGTAATCCCATCTGCTTAGGAGGCTGAAGTGGGAAAATCGCTTGAACCCAGGAGGTGGAGGTTGCAGTGAGCCGAGATTGTGACATTGAACTCCAGCCTGGGTGACAGAGCAAGACTCCCTCTCACAATAAATAAATAATGAATAAATAAATAAATAAAGTGTACTCCATATGTATTCAATTTATTTTATTTTATTTTTATATGAACATAAATATACAATACAAATTTAAAATATATATGTAATTAATTGTGGAAAATGGGATCTATCATGAGGATAAAGCAGAGTTATGCAACAAGATGAAGCAACAAAAGTGATTTTTGAGGAAGATTGCAAATTATCTTAAGTAATTTAGAAAGATCACAATTTCCTGAGCTTTAACAGCATTAACAGAAAGCCTTAAGAACAAGGATGTGGTTAGGTGTGTCTATTGGTTTCTCAGAAAGACATGTAACACGAAAACCGCTGACATTAAGAGATAGGTAGCAACTTCAATAATTTACCAGCCTTGTATTTTCTCACATTCTTGTTTCAGAGACAGCTTGAAAATAGTCCGAAAGGAAGATAATTCCAAATTCCTGAGGATTTTCAGCAAGTGTTAAGTGTAGTATATAAAGTGATAACAGAGGATTATGTGGATGCATAACCCAGTGGCAACAAATTCCATTTTGGCCGTGAACTACTGAACAGATTCCCTGAATGTGTTCATTTGCTGAACAAATCTTATTTCAGCAAATGACAAAATAAGATTTGTTCAGCACATCTCATGTGAGTGCTCACATAGCGTAGGCTCTGTGGTCAGAAACACTGGGCCCTTCTCTTGGTATTATCACCTTAAGCTGTGTGTCTTGGGGAAAGTTACTCAGTTTCTCATTCCCTCCATTTCCTCGTGCACAAATGGAAGAAAACAAAGGTGTTGTGATGATTAAATGAGATACTGTATACAATATTTTTAGTACAATGTCCAGTACATGGTGAGCCTTCAAGAAATGCTATCTACTAGTCCTACGTGCAATGCACCGTGGAGAGGGCTAAAAATGACATGTGTGGCATGAGTTGCAGTTTAATCCTATGCTCCACTTACTCTAAGATTCAGGTATGTGTTGCACTAGTTGGACTAGTGGCCAGGGGTCAGAGGAAAATAACAACCTCCCAAAAATGTCTTCCTTACTCTAGAGGAAGACAGAGTTAAGAAGAAAAGCTTTAGCTCGAGGAAAGGGCATTAGAGTTAGAATGGAGGGAAAAAAATATCTACTAATCAGAATATTCTATTGGCCACAGTCTCTGACCTTCTGGCAATTAAAATTTTAAAGTTAAAGATTACTTAAAATTGGCCGGGCGTGGTGACTCGTGCCTGTAATCCCAGTACTTTGGGAGGCTGAGGCAGGTGGATCACAAGGTCAGGAGTACGAGACGAGCCTGGCCAACATGGTAAAACCCTGTCTCTACTAAAAATACAAAAATTAGCCGAGTGTGGTGGTAGGCATCTGATCCCAGCTACTCAGCAGGCTGAGGCAGGAGAATCTCTTGAAATCAGAAGGTGGAGGTTGCAGTGAGGGGAGATCGTGCCACTGCACTCCAGCCTGGGCAACAAGAGCAAAACTCTGTCTCAAAAAAAAAAGATTACTTAAAATTTACTTGGAAACTTAAAAGTGCACCGTTAAGTAACTCCTGGGACCAAGCAGATGTCATGAGAAAAATTAAGAAATATTTGCCATTGCAAGACAAAAAAAAAATGTTTTTTAATTTTAAGAAATACTTAAATTGAGTCATAATGAGTGATATGGTGGGGTCTGTGTCCCTACCTAAATCTCATGACAAATTGTAATCCCCATTGTTGGAGGCAGGGTCTGGTGGGAAATGATTGGATCCTGGGTGCAGATTTCCCCTTTGGTGCTGTTCTCGTGATAGTGAGTGAATTATCAGGAGATCTGGTTGTTTAAAAGTGTGTAGCACCTCCCTGCTCTCTCTATTCCTCGTGCTCTGGCCCTGTAAGACGTGCCTGCTTCTCTTCTGCCTTTCACCATGATTGAAAATTTCCTGAGGCCTCCCCAGCATGCTTCCTATACAGACTGTGGAAACGTGAGCCAATTACTCTTTTATTTATAAATTACCCAGTTTCCAGTGGTGCACACCTGTAATCCCAGAACTTTGGGAGGCTGAGGTGGGTGCATCACCTGAGGTCAGGAGTTCGAGGCCAGCCTGACCAACATAGAAAAACCCTGTCTCTACTAAAAATACAAAATTAACCGGGCATAGTGGCACATGCCTATAATCCCAGCTACTTGGGATGCTAAGGTGGGAGAATTGTTTGAACCCTAGAGGCAGAGACTGCAGTGAGCCAAGATCATGCCATTGCACTCCAGCCTGGTCAATGAGAGCAAAACTCCGTCTCAAAAAAAAAAAATTACCCAGTTTCAGGTATTTCTTTTTAACAGTGCGAGAATGGACTAATACAATGAAAATAGCAAATTTCAGACTGGGTGTGGTGGCTCATGCTTGCAATCTCAGCACTTTGGGAGCCTGAGGTGGGAGGATCACTTGAGGCCAGGAGTTCAAGACCAGCCTGGGCAATATAGTGAGACCCAACTGCTACAAAAAATTTTAAAGTTAGCTGGGTGTGGTGGCAAGCACTTGTATTCTCAGCTACTTGGGAGGTTGAGGCAGGCAGGAGGAGCACTTGAGCCCATGAATTTGAGATTGCAGTGAGTATCTCAATCAGTACCACTGTACTCCAACCTGGACAACACAGCAAGACCCTGTCTCAAAAAAAGATAGTTTTCAAAAATGAACATAAGGTATAAACTAACACCAACATTCAACATGTACACAAACACACACACACACACACACACACACACACACACACACATACATGCAGTTGGCCCTCTGTATTTGTGGGTTCCACATCCGGGGATTCAACCAACCACAGATAAAAAATATTTGGAAAATAAAAATTCCACCCCGAGCTTCTGGACCTCAGCATCAGCCCCAGGGCTGCTCTAGGGGCCACATGGCTGAAGGGAGCACAGAGAGCTACCAGAGGCAGAATGAAGAGACTGAAGCAATGACAGCCACTTATTCTGAGGAATTACATGTCATTGATGACTATGCCAAAACATTTTGTATTAGAATTAGCGATGATATTGATTACCCCAAATGGACACTTTGCTCATAGGTGATGCTGCTGAATTAATATCCAGGTACAGCTCCACCTACTTATTAATAGGTAAGCCCCTTGGCTTAAAGGACAAGAATGTGCAGATTTATCAAATTGCCTTGAGAAAATACAATTCGGAATATTGGTGGAAATATTCTTTACCTGTGGGTGGAGAAAAAAAGAGATGCTTGACTGGGCACAGTGGCTCATGCCTGTAATCCCAGCACTTTGGGAGGCCGAGGCGGGCGGATCACAAGGTCAGGAGATCTAGACCATCCTGGATAACACAATGAAACCCCATCTCTACTAAAAATACAAAAAATTAGAAGGGCGTGGTGGCAGGCGCTTGTGGTCCCAGCTACTCGGGAGGCTGAGTCAGGAGAATTGCTTGAACCTGGGAGGCAGAGGTTGCAGTGAGCCAACATCGCACCACTGCACTCCAACCTGGGTGATGGAGCAAGACTCCATCTCAAAAAAAAAAAAGAAGAGATGCTCTAATTTGAAAATCTTAAATGACAGAACCAAGCCCAGATGTAAAGAAGAAAACTGGGCCAGGCAGTGGTTCACTCCTGTAATCCTAGCACTTTGGGAGGCCAAGGCAAAAGGACCACTTGAGGCTGGAATTCAAGACCAGCCTGGGCAACATAGCCAAACACTCCTCCCCACAACCTACAAAAAACACTTTTTTTAAAAAAAGAAGGAAACTGAAGAGAAAGATGTTGAATGTGAAGATGATCTCATTTAGCCTGTCAGCCAGAAAATCTGGTTAAAGTATTGGATTTTGATATCAGTGAAAGTTGAAGAGAAATAAAATAATTACCTCCAATCTCTTTTTTTTTTTTTTTTTTTTGAGAAGTAGTTTCGCTCGTCGTCCAGGCTGGATGGAGTGCCAAGACCCTGTCTCGGCTCACTGTAACCTCCGCCTTCTGGGTTCAACCAATTCTCCTACCTCAGCCTCCCAAGTAGCTGGGATTACAGGCACCTGCCACCACACCCGGCTAATTTTTGTATTTTTAGTAGAGATGAAGGTTCACCATGTCGGTCAGGCTGGTCTCGAACTCCTGACCTCAGGCAATTCACTCACTTTGGCCTCCCAAAGGGCTGGGATTACAGGCGTGAGCCACCACGCCCGGCCTGCCTCCGATTGCTTTTTATGGCTTATTGGGATAGGAACTTATTTAAGATGACATTCCTATTACAGGCCAAATAAGTACTTTTCAGATACACTTGGCTCCAGTAGTTTGTCTGAAACAGGTGAGAATAGTTCTTGCCAAATAATATGAGACAAGAAAATAGCTCATGTCACCCCCAACACCTATGCCTACAGATATATTGCAAAGATAAGCAGACCTTCTTGCAGGGCTGTGATAATGGGGAGACAGCATCTGGTAGATATCATCATCTGATGGAGATTTAAATGTGAGGATGTCATGGTAATCATGTCAGGCTAGTACAAAGAGATTTTGTTAGGACCAGATCCCTTTCAACATATCAACAACTGTGCCAGAAACATACTAGTGGAGGAGAACTACACAAATTCACCTGAGGAATCATCTAAGATTTTGGGAAAAAACAAAAACGTAAGAAACAAGAAGAGTGAGTATTAATACCCGAAGCTATATGAAAGGTAAATTTACCTATAATTATATACTCATTCCATAGTTAGTAAAGAATAAATCAACCAATTCAGCGTGGACACCAACATTATCTTTTCTTCTTTGGTTATATTATCTGGCAAAAATGGAGAACTTATATTCAGTGTGTTTCGGGCTTATTTGGGAGAACAAATTTGAACTTAATCACCACTTCATCTGATTTTAGGAAGGTAACAGTTGCCCAGCGGAATATCTAAATTAACTGTCCACTTCAGGACATGTCAAGTGCCTTCTTCAGATGAGTAAGAAACAACTATAGGCCGGGCGCAGAGGCTTACACCTGTAATCCCAGCACTTTGGAAGGCCGAGGCGGGCAGATCACAAGGTCAGGAGTTCAAGACCAGCCTGACCAACATGCTGAAACCCTGTCTCTACTAAAAATACAAAAAAAAAAATTAGCCAGGCATGGTGGCGCACACTTGTAATCCCAGCTACTCAGGAAGCTGAGACAGGAGAATTGCTTGAACCCGCGAGGCAGAGGTTGCAGTGAGCAGAGATTGAGCCACTGCACTCCAGCCTGGGCAACAGAGGGAGAGAAAAAAAAAGAAAAGAAACAACTCTAGGGGAATAGAAATACCTGATTTCTTGTCATTGAGACACTCACACTGTTAAAGGAATATTGCCTTTTTTTCTTTTTCTTTTTTGATTATATAACTAGAGATGGGGTCTCACTATGTTGCCCAGGCTGGTCTCAAATTCTGGGGCTCAAGTGAGTCTCCCACCTCAGCCTCACAAAGTGTCGGGATTACTGGCGTGAGCCATTGTGCCTGACCCATTTTTTGTTTTGTTTTGTTTTGAGACAGAATCTTGCTCTGTCACCCAGGCTGGAGTTCAGTGGCGTGATCTCAGCTCACTGCAACCTCTGCCTCCTGGGTTCAAGCAATTCTCCTGCCTCAGCCTCCCAGGTAGCTGGGACTACAGATGCCTGCCACCACACTTGGTTAATTTTTTGTATTTTCAGTAGAGATGGCATTTCGCCATGTTGCTCAGGCTGGTCTTGAACTCCTGACCTCAGGTGATCTGCCTACCTCAGCCTCCCAAAGTGCTGGGATTACAGCATGAGCCACCATGCCTGGCCCTGGCCTTTTTACTGCTTTTTATGACTTATTGAAATAGGAGCTTGTATTAGTCATTTCTCATACTACTATAAGAACACATCCAAGACTGGGTAATTTATTTATTTATTTATTTGTTATTTATTATTACTACTTTTTGAGACGGAGTCTCGCTCTGTCGCTCAGGCTGGAGTGCGGTGGTGCACAGTCTCTGCTCACTGCAAGTTCTGCCTCCTGGGTTCATGCCATTCTCCTGCCTCAGTCTCCCGAGTAGCTGGGACTACAGGCGCCCGCCATCATGCCCGGCTAATTTTTGTATTTTTTTTAGTAGAGACGGGGTTTCACCATATTAGCCAGGATGGTATCGATCTCCTGACCTCGTGATCCACCCGCCTTGGTCTCCCAAAGTGATGGGATTACAGGCGTGAGCCACTGCGAATGGCAAGACTGGGTAATTTATAAAGGAAAGAAGTTTAATTGACTCACAGTTTAGCATGGCTGAGGAGGCCTTAGGAAACTAATGATCATGGTGGAAAGGGAAGCAAACACGTTCTTCTTCACAGGGCGACAGGAAGAAGAATGAGAGTCAAGTGAAGCGGCAAGCTCCTTATAAAACTATCAGATCTCATGAGAACTTACTATCACAACAATAGCATGGGGGAAACTGCCACCATGATTCAATTATATCCCACCGAGTCCCTTACACAACATGTGGGGACTATGGGAATTAAAATTCAAGATGAGATTTGGGTGGGCACACGGCCAAACCATATAATTCTGCCCCTGGACCCTCCCAAATCTCCAGTCCTCACATTTCTTTCTTTTTTTTTTGAGATGGAGTCTCACTCTGTCGCCAGGCTGGATTGCACTGGCACAATCTTGGCTCACTGCAACCTCTACCTCCTGAGTTCAAGCCATTCTCCTGCCTTATCCTCCCAAGTAACTGGGACTACAGGCGCATGCCACCACGCCCGGCTAATTATTGTATTTTTTGTAGAGATGGGGTTTCACCATGTTGTCCAGGCTGGTCTCAAACTCCTGACCTCAGGTGATCTGCCCGCCTCAGCCTCCCGAATTCTGGGATTACAGGCATGAGCCACCACACCTGGCCGATGATAAACCTTTGAAAGCTAAAAAGCAAAAAGATGATTGCAGACTAACTCAAAAGAACTGAGAAAGCTGAATTATGTGGCAACAGTAGAGAAAAATTGAAAACAGAAATGATTATATCGTAGAATCACGAACAGATACAGGTCTTCTACCCGCTCTCATGCTGTTGGATGACTGTTTCTCTCTAGTTTCAGCAGCAGTTGGAGTCTGTGGACTGGGAAACATCAAGTACAGGTGAGGGCTTTGGTACCAAACAAAAATGGAGGTTTACACAATCATATGCTCGCTGATTGCTACGCCCCCGCCTCCTGCCCCACAGCCTTCATCAATCATTTAGTGCCCAGACCATGTCAGCCAAATCTTTACCCTCTAGGCAGGGGATTGTCACACTTTTCTCTGAGCAATCTAAGCAGCCCAAGAGGAAAGAAGACAAACTGATATTTAAGATTACCCAACAAATAAATGGCCCTAAAGTAAACTCAGAAATGCAAGAGCTCTCCATATACTCCAAACTTCCAATGAGCTTTAGTCCTTCACTCTTCATCGAAAGAAACCAAAAATTACCAGAACTCTAAAGTAAGCCTGTATCATGCAAGACAAAGAGCACACAGCAGATAAGGCACCTTGGAGAAACAGAATACTATGTGGATGAAAGAAAACTAATTCATGTTCAGTGAAAGCTTCTCATAAAAGACCAGGTGTGGGCTGGGCGTGGTGGCTCACTCCTCTAATTTCACCATGTTCAGAGGCCGAGGCAGGCGGATCACGAGGTCAAGAGATTGAGACCATCCTGTCTAACATGGTGAAACCCTGTCTCTACTAAAAATACAAAAATTAGCTGGGTGTGGTTGTGCATGCCTTTAGTCCCAGCTACTCAGGAAGCTGAGGCAGGAGAATCGCTTGAACCTGGGAGGTGGAGGTTGCAGTGAGCCGAGATGGCGCCACTGCACTCCACCCTGGGCAACAGAGCAAGACTCCCTCTCAAAAAAATAAATAAATAAAAGACCAGGCCTGGTGGCTTACACCGGTAATCCCAGCACTTTGAGAGGCGGAGGCGGGCAGATCACTTGAGGTCAGGAGTTTGAGATCAGCCTGGCCAACATGGTGAAACCCCGTCGGAGTGAGACTCTGTCTCAAAAAAAAAAAAAGAAAGCTTCTCATAAAAGAGCAGCAAAGAAATCTGTTATGGTTAAAACACAACAAATGAATAACAATAAAGAGCAAGCTTAGTTCATTAGAAATGTGCCAGGCAAGGGAAGCAGTGAGCAAATGAAGTCAGTCAAATGCACGCGGAGTAGCTTTAGCGTTTG
>NW_012102066.1:998940-1001441 GCF_000951045.1 Mandrillus leucophaeus | reverse complement strand
AATCTAAGCAGCCCAAGAGGAAAGAAGACAAACTGATATTTAAGATTACCCAACAAATAAATGGCCCTAAAGTAAACTCAGAAATGCAAGAGCTCTCCATATACTCCAAACTTCCAATGAGCTTTAGTCCTTCACTCTTCATCGAAAGAAACCAAAAATTACCAGAACTCTAAAGTAAGCCTGTATCATGCAAGACAAAGAGCACACAGCAGATAAGGCACCTTGGAGAAACAGAATACTATGTGGATGAAAGAAAACTAATTCATGTTCAGTGAAAGCTTCTCATAAAAGACCAGGTGTGGGCTGGGCGTGGTGGCTCACTCCTCTAATTTCACCATGTTCAGAGGCCGAGGCAGGCGGATCACGAGGTCAAGAGATTGAGACCATCCTGTCTAACATGGTGAAACCCTGTCTCTACTAAAAATACAAAAATTAGCTGGGTGTGGTTGTGCATGCCTTTAGTCCCAGCTACTCAGGAAGCTGAGGCAGGAGAATCGCTTGAACCTGGGAGGTGGAGGTTGCAGTGAGCCGAGATGGCGCCACTGCACTCCACCCTGGGCAACAGAGCAAGACTCCCTCTCAAAAAAATAAATAAATAAAAGACCAGGCCTGGTGGCTTACACCGGTAATCCCAGCACTTTGAGAGGCGGAGGCGGGCAGATCACTTGAGGTCAGGAGTTTGAGATCAGCCTGGCCAACATGGTGAAACCCCGTCGGAGTGAGACTCTGTCTCAAAAAAAAAAAAAGAAAGCTTCTCATAAAAGAGCAGCAAAGAAATCTGTTATGGTTAAAACACAACAAATGAATAACAATAAAGAGCAAGCTTAGTTCATTAGAAATGTGCCAGGCAAGGGAAGCAGTGAGCAAATGAAGTCAGTCAAATGCACGCGGAGTAGCTTTAGCGTTTGAGTTTTATGAAGTTTCATGGGGGAGGAGTTAGCCAAAGGATGCTTTTAGGGCGGGGATAACAAGAGTAGGGGGAGGGGCAGGAAGGAAGGGTAGAGTTAGGGCAGGAAAGAATTGGTCAGAAGTTGCAAAGTTGAGTCACTGACTGTGTTGATAGGCTAGGCAAGGGTGTCTGTGAAAAAGTCTGTGGTTTTATGTTTCCTGAACACCTGGGTCCAAGCTGAGCTGTTGCTGAAGTAGTTTATCTGTTTTGCAAATTGTGGTTTCTGTGCTGTTTTTCAAGTTGTGGTTTCTGTAGTTTTCCATTTCTCAGTCTTGAGAAAGATAAGATAAGAAAAGATACTGCATTCTTAAAACAACAACAAGGTGTTATTTTGTAAAAAGAGGAACATTCACAGAACAAAGAAGAAATTTTAGAAGTTGAAGACATAAGAAATGAACATTTTAATGAAGAATTGAAATAAAATTGAGGAAATTACACAGAAAGCATGGCAAAAAGACAAGGAGATAGGAAATGAGAGAAAAAAGGTAAGAAAATTAATGAAATCTATGAAGTTCAGCAGCCAAATAATGGAATTTCCAGGAAGAGTGAAACAGAGGGGAAGAAATCAACAATGAAATAGTTCAGGCTGGGCATGGTGGCTCATGCCTGAAATCCTAGCACTTTGGGAGGCCGAGGCGGGCGGATTGCCTGAGCTCAGGTGTTCAAGACCAGCCTGGGCAACACAGTGAAAACCCACCTCTACTAAAATACAAAAAATTAGCTGGGTGTGGTGGTGCACACCTGTAGTCCCAGCTACTTGGGAGGCTGAGGCAGAAGAATTGCTTGAACCCAGGAGGTGAGATTGTGCCACTGCACTCCAGCCTGGGCAACAAGGCAAGACTCTGTCTCCAAAAAAAAAAAAAAGAAATAGTTCAAGAAACACACTCTGAATAGAAGGAGCAAATTGAAAGTGTCCATCATAATAGATTAAAATTGTCCTGCACCAAAGTGTATAATTGTGAAATGTAAAATATCTGGGACAAACAGGAGATTCTCAGGCTTCCAGAAGGGGTAGGGAGGTGGCACAAAAGGGTGGTAGGGGAGTTGGAATTGCTGTGGATTTCTCAGCAGCAACAGAGGCATAAGAAAATGAACAAACTAAAAGAGGAAGGTGTGGCTTTCTTTTCCTCTGGGACACAGAAGGTCGTCCTTCCTACCTACTGGCAGCCCTCAGGGGCAACCCCTTGCCCAGCACCAAGGACATCAAGAAGATCCTGTACAATATAGGCAACAAGGCCAATGACAACCAGTGCAGCAAGATCATCAGTGAACTGAATGGAAAAGACATTAAAGGCGCCATTGCCCAGGGTATTGGCAAGTTGCCAGTGTGCGCTCCCACAGGGCTGTGGTTGTCTCTGCTGCCCCGGCTCTGTAGCTCTTGCTGCTGGCACTGCCCCTACTACAAAGGAGAAGAAACATGAGAAGAGGGAGTCCCAATAGTCACATGATGACATGAGATTTGACTTCCTGCTCCGCTGCCAATTCCCCTGGAAAGAAAGAAAGAAGGGAGGAAGGGAGGGAGCAAAAGAGGGAGGGGAAGGGGAGTGGGGGA
>NW_012102066.1:996136-998107 GCF_000951045.1 Mandrillus leucophaeus | reverse complement strand
CCCACAGAAACGACAGGTTAATCCAAATTATAAACTGAGTAATCTCATTATAGAGCCTCTGCATACATCCAGGATACCTAGTTATTCAGTGGTCTTCCTGGCCAGATTGCAAAAGCTTTCGCTGCTCTGGGTCTTCCTCACTGTAGTCCCTGTCATCAGGGTTTCCATAGCACTCAACTCATTCTCCAAGCTTTGACTCCAGTATTCTTCAGCATACATCATTTATCATCTTCCCTCTGCCTTGACATGGTACTTGGCACTGTGACACTTGACACAATGTTAAGTGCCTTGACACATATTGCTACTGCCCAAGTAAGACTTACTTCAAGTGGATATACATTAGATATCTGCTGGAAAAATGAAGAAGAGTAAGACAGCAACCATCCCTTCCCTTCGAGAATTCTCTTCAAGAACAAGGATTTTCTCCATATAACAAGAATGTGATTGCAAATTAGCTTCACAAAAAGAGTAATTTGGCAGAGCTCTAATCTCCACTGGCCTCTCCAAAAAGCTACAAATAAAATAGCCTTTGATATAGACAATAAATCATAAATATCAGTAGAAGCTTCCTTAGAATCTATCTTGATGATAGACACTGACTTTTTTATTTTTATGTTATTTCCATTGCATTATGTGACAAAATATTTCACATTAATCTAACCATCAGTCTGCTTTCTTATCACTATATGCAGTATTTGCCTTTTCTAAAATTTTATGAATGTGGAATGATATAGTATAATCTTTTGTGTCTGGCTCCTTGTATTTAGCATAATGCTTTTTTCTTTTCTTCTTTTCTTTTTTTTTTTTAAGACAATCCCGCTCTTTCACCTAGGCTGGAGTGCACTGGCGTGATCTTAGCTCACTCGAACCTCTGCCTCCCATGTTCAAGCAATTCTTGTGCCTCTGCCTCCAGAGTAGCTGGGATTACAGGTGCCCACCACCATGCCTGGCTAATTTTTGTATTTTCGGTAAAGTGAAATAAAAACATGTATTTCACCATGTTGGCCAGGCTGGTCTCAAACTGCTGACCTCAAGTGATCCACCCTACTCGGCATCCCAAAGTGCTGGGATTATAAGTGTAAGCCACCACACTCAGCTCTAGTCAGCATAATGCTTTTGAGATTCATACATGTTGTGATGTGTATTGGTAGGTTTTTTGTTTGTTTGTTTCTATTTTGTTTTGGCTCACAAACAGAAAAATCTAAAGTAGCTCTTTTTGGTAAGTAGTTTTGGATTGTATGGATGTAAAACAGTTTATCCATTCACCAGTTGGTTGTTTCCAGTTGGGAGATACATACTATGAAAAAAACTCCAATGAACAGTTGCATACAAGTCTTTGTGTGGACATGTTTTCATTTCTTTTGGGGAAGTATGTAACAGCTGAATTGCTGGGTCATGTGGTAACTCCGTCTTTCACATAATCAGAAACCACCAAACTGTTTTCAAAGTATTCATACCACTATGGTTTGTGTCCCCTCCAAAACTCATGTTGGAATTTAATTACCGTTGTGACTCTATTAAGAGGTGGGACCAGGCTAGGCATAGTGGCTCACGTCTGTAATCCCAGAAATTTAGGAGGCCAAAGTGAGAGGATTGCTTGAGGACAGGAGTTCAAGACCAGCCTGGTCAATGTAGTAAGACCCCATCTGTACAAAACATTTAAAAATTAGACAGACATGGTGGCACACACCTGTGGTCCTAGCTACTTAGGAGGCTGAGATGGGAGGATTCCTTGAACTCAGGAGGTCAAGGCTGCAGTGAGCCATGATCATGCCACTGCACCCCAGCCTGGGCAACAGAGCAAGACCTTGACTCTAAAAAAAAAAAGGAGGTGAGAATTTTAAGAGACAGCCCTCATGCCCTCATGAATGGATTAATCTTTTCATGAATTAACAGATTAGTGGGGTTACAGTGGGAAGGAATAAGTTATCTCAAGAGTGGGTTTGTGATAAAAGCCAGCCTTGCACTCTT
>NW_012102066.1:992701-995396 GCF_000951045.1 Mandrillus leucophaeus | reverse complement strand
GTATTTGGGGGTGTGAAGTATATTTCCTTATGGTTTTAATTCACATTTCGCCAATGACCAAGTGATGCTGAGCATCATTTCATGTTGTTTTTTTGCCATTCATATAACTTATTTGGTAAAATGTATGTTCACATTTCTCTCTTGTTGTTCATCATTCTTGCCAGATTTTGCGTATTCTTTTAAAAGAACTGTTTTGTTCCTTTTACTTTGGATTTATTTTCTGTTTTTCTGACTTATTATAAATGATTACTTAATAATATGTCTTTTAAGTTTATACATTTCTTTCTTGTTTGTTTTTGCTTTTGTTTGAGACAGAGTCTCACTCTGTTGCCCAGGCTGGAGTGCAGTGGCCTGATCTCAGCTCACTGCAAGCTCCGCCTCCCGGGTTCAAGCGATTCTCTTGCCTCAGCCTCCCGAGTAGCTGGGATTACAGGCACCTGCCACCACACCCAGCTAATTTTTGTATTTTTTAGTAGAGATGGGGTTTTGCCATGTTGGCCATACTGGTCTCGAACTCCTGACCTCAGGTGATCCACCCACCTCGGCCTCCCAGAGTGCTGGGATTACAGGCGTAAGCCACTGCGCCCGGCTAAGTTTATACATTTCTTTCTACACACTACTTAGCTTACTTTTTTTTTTTAAATTGAGAGGGAGTCTCGCTCTTTCGCCCAGGCTAGATTGCAGTGGCGCCATCTCTGCTCACTGCAAGCTCTGCTTCTGCAAGCTCCGCCTCCCAGGTTCATGCCATTCTCCTACCTGAGTCTCCCAAGTAACTGGGACTACAGGCGCCTGCCACCACACGTGGCTAATTTTTTGTCTTTTTAGTAGAGACAGGGTTTCACCGTGTGAGCCGGGATGGTCTCAATCTCCTGACCTCATGATCTGCCTGCCTCGGCCTCCCAAAGCGCTGGGATTACAGGCGTGAGCCACCGCGCTGGCTGTCATCTTGTAATACTTATTATTACATTTAAAATGTTTAATTTGTGTCTTTCTTATTTCCTAGCACATAAAGGAAAATTTTTAGCTATTTTTTTTGTCTTATTTGTAGCTTAATAGCATTAAACATAGGCATATCTTATTTTATTGCATTTCACTTTATCATGCTTCCTAGATTGTATTTTTTTACAAATCGAAGGTTTGTGGCAACCTTGTGTTGAGCAAGTATATCAGTGACATTTTTCCAACAGCATGTGCTCACTTGTGTGTCTCTGTGTCAGCATTTTTTACTGATAAACTATTTTTAAAATAAGATCTATTTTAAAACTAAGGTATATTTTTAGACATAATGCCATTGCACACTAAATAGACTACATTATAGTTTAAAAATAACTTTATGTACTAGGAAACCCAAAAAATTTGTGTGACTTACTTTACTGTGATATTTGCTTTCTTGCAATGATCTGGGACTGAACCTACAATATCTCTCACATGTGCCTATAGTCGGAGAGTGTCCGCATTTTAATTCTGTCAATTTTCTTGAGATTTGATTTACAGCCAATCTGTCTTCAACTAATAAAAATTTTACGTGTGCTTAAAGAGAATGTGATTTTTGCAGTTGTTAGTACAGTGTTCTATGCTTCTGCCGTAGTAAATATGGTAAATCATGTATATCAGATCTACTTGATGAACATTTTCTGTCAATTATTAATTTTCAAATCCTCCAATATGATTGAATATAAATTCGTCTGTTTCTTCTTCTTTTTGTTTTTTTTGGAGATAGAGTCTCACTCTGTTGCCAGGCTGGAGTGCAGTGGCGCGATCTCGGTTCACCACAACCTCCGCTTCCCGAGTTCAAGCGATTCTCCTGCCTTAACCTTTTGAGTAGCTGGGATTACAGGCATCTGCCACCACGCCCAGCTAATTTTGTATTTTTAGTAGATACGGGGTTTCCCCATGTTTGTCAGACTGGTCTCGAGCTCCCGACCTCAGGTGATCCGCCTGCCTCAGCCTCTCAAAGTGTTGGGATTACAAACGTGAGCCACCACACCCAGCCTGTTTCTTCTTGTGATGTTTTTGCTTTATATGTTTTTTTTTCAGTCTATGTTTATATGTTTACAACCTATATCTACATGTTTTAACCTATGTATATATGTTAATAAACCATGTATGTATGTTAATAAACCTATGTGCATATGTTTCAGTCTATGTACATAGGTATGTTCTATGTACATAGAAAAGAAACCCACATACAGACATAAAATGATGAAATTTCAGAACAATGTCAAAGAACGATTATAAAAGAGCAGAAGAGAGAGGAGATTATCTTTTTTTTTTTCTTTTTGAGACAATCTTATTCTGTCGCCCAGGCTGGAATGCAATGGCCAGATCTCGGCTCACTGCAACGTCCGCCTACTGGGTTCCAGTGATTCTCCCTGCCTCAGCCTCCCAAGTAGCTGGGATTACAGGCACCCACCACCACGTCTAGTTACTTTTTTTTGTATTTTTAGTAGAGACAGGGTTTCACCATATTGGCCATGCTGGTCTCGAACTCCTGACTTCAGGTGATCCACCCACCTTGGCCTCCCAAAGTGCTGGGATTTTAGACGTGAGCTACCACGCCGGCCAGGAGATCATCTCGAAAGAAGCAGAGTTAGTGACAGCTGGCTTAAAGACAATATAAGCTACGAGACAGTGAAATGTTATCTTCAAAGTGCTAAGGAAAAGCAACTGAAAATTTGGAATTCTAAATCCAGTT
>NW_012102066.1:989002-991101 GCF_000951045.1 Mandrillus leucophaeus | reverse complement strand
ATATTAACCAGGCTGGTCTCTAATTCCTGACCTCATGATCCCCCTACCTCAGCCTCTCAAAGTGGTGGGATTACAGGTGTGAGCTACCGCACCGAGTCTTAAAACTTTTTTTGTAGAGACGGGGTTTCACTATAGCCCAGGCTGGCCTCAAACTCTTAGCCTCAAGTGATTCTCTTGCCTTGGCCTCCTAAAGTGCTGGTATTTCAGGCACGAGTCACTATACCTAACTGAGCGTAGGTGTTTGAGATCAGGGTGTCAGCATGATTGCCTGCTTGGTTAGGGCCTTCTTCCTAGCTTTGTGGGTGGCCATCCTCTTGCTGTGTCCTCACATGATGGAGGGAGGAGGGCTGAAGAGAAAGTCGCTGTGTCTCTTCTTACAAGGCCTTTAATCCCATCATGAGGGCTTCACCCCCATGACCGAATTATCTCATAATACCACCACCTTGGGGTTTAAGATTTCAATCTATGAATTTGGCAGGGGACACAAAGGATCAGTTTACAGCAGTAAAAACAAAGATAGATTGAACATTTTTAATGCATTTTACAGGCTACTTGAAAGACTTTAGCAGTCTTAAACCTCCACTTAGGTATTAGTCGTCTTAGTCTTTCAACCTTAGGAAGGTTGAAAATAAATAATAGCCAAAAAAGAATAGAATAGGGCCGGGCGCAGTGGCTCACACCTGTAATCCCAGCACTTTGGGAGGTTGAGGCAGGCAGATCACCTGAGGTCAGGAGTTTGAGACCAGCCTGGCCAACATGGTGAATCCCCATCTCTACCAGAAATACAAAAAATTAGCCAGTTATGGAGGCAGGCGCCTTTAATCCCAGCTACATGGGAGGCTGAGGCAGAAGAATCACTTGAACCCAGGAGGAAGAAGTTGTAGTGAGCCAAGATCGTGCCACTGCACTCCAGCCTGGGTGACAGAGCAAGACTCCGTCTCAGGGAAAAACAAAAAAATAGAATAGAAAGTAAGCAGGCTGGGCGCGGTGGCTCACCCCTGTAATCCTAGCACTTTGGGAGCCAAGGCGGGCGGATCACAAGTTCAGGAGTTCAAGACCAGTCTGGCCAACATAATGAAATCCCATCTCTACTAAAAATACAAAAAATTAGCAAGGTGTGGTGGTGTGTGCCTGTAAAAAGCTACTCAGGAGGCTGAGGCAGGAGAATCTCATGAACCCGGGAGCCCGGGGGGACAGTGGGAGAAGCTGTCTGAAAGAAAAACAAACAAAAAAAGAAGTAAGTAGATGGAAAAGACATGCCAAACCAAAGAAAAAAAAAAAAGCCATCATAGCTATATTAAAATCAGAAAACAATATAGTTTAAGACAAATTGCATTATTAGAAACAATCAGGGCCACTATGACAGCAGTAAGTGAGAAAAGAACATAAGACAGTTACTGCACCCTTATTACTTTATAATTCAATCATGAAAACATGGTGGTATATGTTATTGTAATTCACATCCAATAACTATTGAGGTTGCGGTTTTTTTAAATGTTTATTAGACTTCTTCAATTTCTTACCTGAATTGTCTCTTTTATTCTTTCCCCACCCACCACCCACCCCCACAAATAGGACTTTTTCTTTGTCACTATTAGAAGTCTAAACTCTAAATAGAGTCTTGGACTGACAACTCACAGCCATCAACTCGTTCAACTTTACCACCTGTTTTGTTCCCAGTGGCTTTTCCAGAACTAACTTCACCTTGAAGTTCCGTGAGTTTTCCTAATTTAAACTTGGGCTGCTTCTGCATTTTTACTTTTCTAATGAAGACATCATGAAGAGCATAAATAGATTGGCAAGCCTTTTCTATGACTTTTCCAGTGCTGTTTGGAATCAATTTATTGACCACTTCTTTCAAGTCATTTTTCTGCACCTCTCAGGTCATGATTTCCATCATCTTCTTCCAGATCTGGTGGACCTGTTGGTGCTGAGCATAAGAAGTCTTCCATATCTGAATGTTGCATTTTTTAGTAAAACCAACACAGAACAGATGAAGCAAGTAACCACTGGAAGTCTTGACATTGACATGAGCTTCAATCATGGTCTGCCATTTTTTCACCACGGAATACATTTTGTCATGGGTAAGATTCATGCCA
>NW_012102066.1:986515-988297 GCF_000951045.1 Mandrillus leucophaeus | reverse complement strand
CCCAATATTTCTTATATTGAATATAACAAGTGCTTTTACATCACACTAATCTTTCTTAGGAAATGGATCAACCACTTTCTTCTTGGCTCCCTTTCTGCCACCTTTGGTGATTGTTCTCGCCAGCCACTATGGTGCTACTCAGACAGCCAAAAGGGCTCTTTCATTTTTTTTATTATCTCTCATTAGCATGATTGTCAAAGAAAAATAAGAATGGAGGCCATTGATAAGATACACCCCAAGGCCAATCACCCATAACCAAGTAACCAAACTTTAAGTCATCCCTATTTCCCCCAAAGGCTAGCTCTAATCATAAAACATAAAACATAAGCATTACATTCTTATCAGCATGAATCAGTAAAATTAAATCAATCAGCTCTAGACAAATCAGCTTGAACTCACAGAAATATTAATGTATAACAGCCAATCCTGACACAGGTCAAAATATTCCTCCTTTATGCTCTATAAACTGCTATAACTCCTGTAAAATGGGCTTCTTACCACTTGGTTTGACATCTCCAGGATCTTGTTCTATACCTGATCTGACTTTATTTTTGACATAGCCAAATTTTGTTCAAATGGCTTTTTCCTTCTTCTTTTTTTTTTTCTTTTGTCCCGTATCTGCCTTCCTCTTCCCCTCTCACTCCTCTTCTCTCTCTCTTTCTCCTTTTTTATTTATTTTTCTGTCTCTCATGAGCAAAGGGATAAAAATAAAACTATTGAGATAAAATATTTTTCAAGGCTTTAAGTTGGTATCATTTATTTCAGTAAACCCTTACCAGCATTAATCTTTTTTAAAAAAGAAAAATGTATCTCAATATTTCAATCTGCATTTCTATGATTACTTGAAAGATTGAACATTTCCTCATTTTTCGAGACATTTGCATTTCCTCCTTTGTGGACTGTTGTCTCATGCCCTTTGCACGTGTATCTAATGACATCTTTGCTTATTTTTATCTGCCTCTGTAAGAGGAGGTGTCTGCCTCTCAATATCTGAAATTAAAAGGATAAATATTTATGACTTACTTATTAAAGGAAAACTATATTCATCAGGCATAATATCCTTAAGGAAAACAAGCTCCTGATCTTATGAGGTTTGTGGGAAGCATTTGTCTAGTGGTTGTTGACAGAGCAGGAGCATCACCATCTTGGACAAACACTGCCATTTTAAGTTTCCCTTGATTAAAAACCACCTAAATCCAGCTCCCAAAACATCAGCCTAATGGCTAATGTCAGCATGACCATAAACCACAAATGACATCTCCAACCAGAAACATTTCAACCCCGAGATAAACCCCCCTCCAACCAGCAACATGCCAGCCCTGAGATAAACCCCCCTCTGACCAGAAACATCACAACCCCACAATAAAACTCTCCTCCACCCAGAAACATTCCAAACCTGCGATAAGCTCTCCGTTCCTAAACCCTTAAATACTCTTAGTCTATAAGAGAGAAGGCTCCTGACCTAAACCATCCAGAATCCCCTCTCAGGTTTATTCTCCAAAATAAACCTGTCTTTGACTGTTGAGCTGCTTTTCATGTTTCTGTCTTCTTTTTTCAACCCTTACATTTGGTGTCAAAACCTGGAATCGGTGTTGGGGGCAGAGGCTCTCTTGCAACCTAGGAAGTACTGGGCAATGGCAGCTCGTCCCAGGATAACTCCTGGCTCCTAAGGGCCTCTGGCCACCTGCCTTGTCTTTTCTCTCTCTTCACTTTTCAAGCAATTTGCATGAGGAGGACAACTAATCTGAAGGGGACTGTGAGGCTTGGGCTGGGGCTACTCTC
>NW_012102066.1:980481-985315 GCF_000951045.1 Mandrillus leucophaeus | reverse complement strand
GAAAATCCATCTCATTATTGCAGGGAATTCATGAACATAATCTAATCCTTTAATTTAACTTGGCATGACATTTATATCATTCTAACCTCCACCCTCATTCCTGACGAAAAATAGCACATCCGGCATTCAGCTGAAATACACGCAGATGACCTCCATAATCAAGCCCCTATACAAAATCCAGTAGCCAATGATGCAGTCTCCCATAGAGACCCAGATTGGACTTGCCAACAGGGAGACAATGGCATCAGGTGAAAAGATCTCATGATTACCTGTCTTCTCGTAGGCATGGACAAAAATGCCCATAAGGCAGTTAGTGATGAAAAACTCAGAAATTACACAAGAGCTCCAGGAAAATCCTGCCCTTTCCTTATCATGCCTCACTGAAGCTATGCTAAAATATACCCATTTGGACCCAGAATCTAAAGAAGGTCAAACTTTTCTCCACCTCCAATTTGTTTCCCAATCTGCCCCAGATAGCCAGAAAAAATTACAAAAACTAGAGGAGGGTCCCCAGACACCCCAGCAGGACCTCCTAAATTTGGCCTTCTGTATCTTTAACAACAAAGATGAGGAACACAAATTTAAAAAGAAACATCTCCATTTGAAATACCAGATGCTAGCCTCTGTTGTCCAGAAGTCAAATTACACAAAGCCTCCTAATAACCCAAAAGGAAACTCCCTCACCTCTTGGGGAGTCAGTTTCCAATGTGGCAACCCTGGACACTGGACAAAGACTTGTCCTAACCCCTGGCCTCCCACCAAACCTTGCCCAACTTGTGGTCTTTGGGGACACAGGAAGATGGACTGCCCCCAATGGGGACACCTTCCCTATTCAGGTGTGGCTCATAATAAAGTTCACCAACCATCACAGGATCTCTTCACTGTTGGTGCTGACAACTGATGACTGAGGATCCCTGGGATCCTTCACCCTTATGTCTAGTGAGTCTATGGAACCCAGGGTAATTGGGACAGTATCCAGTACGATTATTGCCTTTCTTTTCGATACTGGGACAAGTCTATCTGTATTAACTGAATATCAAGACCCATTAGGATATTCATCCATTTCTGTTGTTGGCATGAAGGGCATACAAGAGACCCCATAAAACACACTGCCTCTGTACTACTCATTTCAGGGAGTCACCCTCACTCACTCTTTCTCAGTCATTCCTCATTGTCCCACTCCTTTACTAGGAAGGGACATCCTACACAAACTGGGAGGAATCATTCATTTATTAACCTACACCAAAGCCACCCTTATTTGTTATTATATCAAGAACAGAACCCCTTCTCACACACTCCACATCAAACAGACTTAAATCCCAGATTCCTCAGCCATGTAAATCCCATAGTATGGAACACCAACTCCCCCATTGCAGCTACCCACCACTCTGCAATCCATTTCACTGAAGGATCTTAAGCACTAAATAGTGGTCCCACAATATCCCCTCAACCCTAATGGATTATGGGGACTCAAGCCCATCATCTCCCAAGTTTTGGCTGCCAGTATTTTAATCCCCACCCATTCTCCCCCCAATACTCTTATTCTCCCTTAAAAAACTGGATGGCTCCTATAGACTGGTTCAGGATTTGTGACAAATCAACTCTACTATTGTTCCTGTTTGTCCTGCTGTCCCAAAGCTCTACACCCTAGTGTCATGAATTCCTCCCAGCACTAGCCATTTCTCTGTATTAGACCTCAAAGATGCCTTTTTTACTATCCCTCTACATCCCTCTTCTCAAAACCTTTTTGGTTTCACTTGGACTCACCCTGACACAGGCTACTCCCAACAACTCACCTGGACTGTCCTCCTCCAGGGGTTTAGGGGCAGCCCTCACTATTTTGGTCAGGTACTTCAATTGGACCTCTCCCAACTACCTCTACAACCTAGCATTTTGTTTTAATATGTTGACTATTTACTTATTTGCAGCCTGTCTCTAGAACATTGTATTCAAAATGCCACCAGGTTTTTAAATTTTTTGGCTGAATGTGGGTACCAGGTACCCAAAAGGAAGGCCCAATTAACTTCTCCAAAAGTTTTATATCTAGGATTAATCATAAATACAAATACCCAAGAAATTCTGCTGACATGAAAGCAAGCTATTCAACAAATTCCATTTCCTAAAACAAAAAGGGACTTATTTCTTTCCTCGGATTAGTGGGATATTTCTGATTATGGGAAGCAAATTTTGCCATTATCTCTAAATCTCTTTATGAACACACAAAAGGAAATTTTTTTTTTTTTGGATGTAGTCTCGCTCTGTCACCCAGGATGGAGTGCAGTGGCGCAATCTCGGCTCACTGCAAGCTCTGCCTCCTGGGTTCACGCCATTCTCCTGCCTCCTGAGTAGTTGGGACTACAGGCGCCTGCCACCACGCCAGGCTAATTTTTTGTGTGTGTATTTTTAGTAGAGACGGGGCTTCACCATGTTAGCCAGGATGGTCTCAATCTTCTGACCTCGTGATCCACCCGCCTCAGCCTCCCAAAGTGCTGGGATTCCTGGCATAAACCACTGTGCCCAGCCCTACAAAATCTTGATCAACCACTCACTCCCAACCCAGACCTTTATCATATTTTGTCTCACCTAAAACGTGCTTTATTACAGGCCCCTGCTTTAGGCCTTCCAAACCCCCTCAGACCTTTTCACCTATATTTACACAGTTCTCATAATCAGGCCCTTGGACTGTTAGACCAACCCATGGGAGATTCCCTCCAACTAGTGGCATATTTTTCAAAACAACTAGACCCCATTTTAAAAAACTGGCCCCTTGGCTTAAAAACTTTGGCCACAGCCTCTTTAATTATCCCTGAGGCACAAAAACTCACATTCTACGAACCCCTCTAGGTATTTTCTTCTCACAGTCTACAAGATATGCTCAGCCATAAGATGCTCACTTCCATCTCATCCTCTCACATGCAAGCCCTACATTCAACCCTCTTTCAACCCTCTATTTCTCTTCATAGATGCTCCCCCACTAATTCTGCTACTCTTTTACCTTCAACACCAATTTTGAACCCCGACTAACACTCATGCTTCTTTCTCCATGTTCTCTCACCTTACTTCCACTAACACAAAGGGAGCCCCAGACTGATGGCAGTGCATCAAAAAATCCTCCCCTCCAGACAGGATATGCCATCATTGGGGGATATTTCCAATTATGGATAGCAAATTTTACCATTTATCATGATGATATCCACTCTCTCCCACCAAGAAGAGTTGTAGAGGTTGCCCCCCCTTGCTTTTGGGCACATCCTCTCAACAAGCAGAATTAGTTGCCCTAATAAGAGCACTAATCCTAGCAAAAAAAAAATACAAGTTAATATATACACCAACTCTAAATATGCCTATAAAATCATCCATTCCAATGCCCAAATTTGGAGCAAGCTGGGCTATCTCATGGCTAAGGGAACTCCTATCATTAATGGAAAACAAATCCATCATCTACTAAAGGCAGCTCTACTTCCAGAAAAGGATGTAGTTATCCATGGCAAAGGACATCAGTCAGATAAAAGCCATATTTCTTTAGGGAACTGTGAGGCTGACTATTGGGCACACCTCAACCAATCATCCAATTCCTCAATACCTATTTCCCCTCACACAGCATTTCCCCTCCTTTTATCCAGAACACCAAATACAACAATTAGTCGTGGTGGGGGCACAATTCAAACCCCGATACTGTTCATGCAAAACAAATTAGTCCTACCTGACTCTGAAAAAACAAGTATTTTACAGGATACCCACAACCTCTTCTACACTAGCCATTCCCCTCTACAACATTTCTTAAGTTTCTACATACATAAAACCCCAGATATAAAGGAACAGTTGAAAGCCATTTCCCATTAATGCTCTATTTGCCAGAAAGCTTCACCCGACTCTGACACTAGACCCCCTTCTTTCCCAACCCATCAAGCGAGGCGACACCTTCCAAGACAGGACTGGCAAATTGATTTTACCCATTTGCCCCCAGTAAAAAAGTTTCATTTCTTTTGGTTCTGGTTGATACGTTTTCAGGATGGGTTGAAAGAGCTTCTCTGTCACCTCCAAATTAATAACAGAAATCATCCCCAGGTTCAGGGTGCCTCTTTCTCTTCAATCTGATAATGGTCCTGAATTCACTTCTGAAATTACTCAAACACTTGCACAAGCCCTGCAAATCACCTGGAAGCTATGCATTCCCTACTGACCTCAATCTTAGAGAAAGGGTGAAAAAACGAATGGCATTCTAAAAAACACCCTCACCAGGTACTCACTCCAGACACATAAAGACTGGGTTACTCTTTCACCTTTGGCCCTTCTAAAATTTGGTGCTCCCACATAAACCTTCAATGCCCAGCTCCTTTGAACTCATGTGTGGGAGACCACTCGACCCTTTTGCTCCACGTCAGGGTCAAGCCACTCCTCTACCAACCCCTCTCATTTCCACTCTTCCTATTTTTTTTTTTTTTTTTCTTTGAGACCCAGTCTTGCTCTGTCGCCCAGTCTGGAGTGCAGTGGCATGATCTCGGCTCACTGCAAGCTCCGTTTCCTGGGTTCACACCATTCTCCTGCATCAGTCTCCTGAGTAGCTGGGACTACAGGTGCCCGCCACCATGCCTGGCTAATTTTTTGTATTTTTAGTAGAGACAGGGTTTCACTGTGTTAGCCAGGATGGTCGCAATCTCCTGACCTTGTGATCCACCCGCCTTGGCCTCCCAAAGTGCTGGGAATACAGGCGTGAGCCATTATGCCTGGCCTTGTTTGCCTTCTTCTACAAACCATCTGCCATTTCATTTAGGAATATGCTGATGAATACCTGCCACAACCCATTGCCGACTCCTCTAATTGCTTCCTACAG
>NW_012102066.1:972682-979506 GCF_000951045.1 Mandrillus leucophaeus | reverse complement strand
CAACTCCCTTTTGGATACATGTATAAAAGTCAAGCCCTGTCTTTGTTCAGGGCTCGGCCTTTACATTTTAATCCTCTGGGCTGGTACACACCTAATAAATCCTCCTGTCCCACCCATTAGTCTCTCCTGTCCCTTGATCCCTGCAACACCACAGGAGCAAAACTCCAGGGACTCCTCAGCTGGTTTCATTATACCTCTCTCAAGAAAACAGACTTCTCTTCACTACATACCAAAACAACCAAATCTAAAACCCCTTCAGCTTTCTCTTATGTCTCCACAGAACCCACTTCCCTTTGCCTCACCAAATCCTGGAGGAAATGGAAGAGAAATTTAAATAAGCTGCTATGTCTCTTTCTCTCTCTCAAACTTTCATCGCTTCCCAACTAACCTTGTTACGGACTTTTACTGGTACCATTATGAAACTCCCATTATCCATCCTGATCATCTCCTTACTATTCTATCGGACTTATGGCTTCAAGGAACTTTCCAGGACTTTACTCCTACTCAAATAACTTTTTCCTCCTTTTGCTTGTTTCTTTCAATATAAATTCTGTAATCACATCAACCTCACCAATACAACCACTCCTCACTGCTCTCAAACAGGAACGCTCTATAAACCTTACATAATCCTTCTTGCAGCAAGCTAACTCTTCCTTTGCTCCAGAATCCTGGATGTGCTTATCACTGTCTTCCTCAGCTTATACAGCCCTTCCTACACCCTTTCATGACCTTTTAACAGAAAACATAACCATAATCTATAAACTCCAAAAAGGAGCTTCCTTTTTCGAAAGAGCTGACACCCTGGTAGGTGATTATCCCACTTCCAGGGCCAATCAAGCCAACAAATCATTTCAAAGCTATTACAATTCCCTACAATGCCTCAAGCCCCAAGGTCCTCCCATTGAAGGCCCATAACTAAACACAAAGCGCCCTTTTACAACAAGCCTCACTTTGCTTTTCAGCCTCTGAAGGAAATTTCCCTGTAGGGTCCTTAACACCTAACCAATGCACTATCATTGTTAAACACCCCTCTGACCATCACAGTAACCAAGTTGACTATCACATATCACCTGACGCAAATGGAGCATTTCCACAACTGGCTCATTTTACAGCTTCTCCCTCAACCAATGCCTCTGGCCTAATTTGTGCTGTCCCTAGTGCCCACCTTTATCCAAGGCTCAATATCAGTGGTGCAACATCTGATTATATTAAATGTATAAAGAATAACTCATCCTATATCTCTACTATAGTGGATGCCTCTCTGGCCTCCTCCTTGTCCACCTGGAATAATGAACCACAAGAAAGAAAAAACACTTCATCTTTAATTCACTTGTTTTCTTTCCATATCTCTGCCTATATTTACAACAAAGGCTTATTATTATTATTATTATTTTTTCTTTTTTATTATTTTGAGATGGAGTCTCACTCTGCTGCCCAGGCTGGAGTGCAGTGGCACGACCTTGGCTCACTGCAACCTCCACCTCCCAGGTTCAAGCAATCCTCCTTCCTCAGCCTCCCAAATAGCTGGGACTACAGGCGTGTGCCACCACACCCAGCTTTTTTTTTTTTTTTTTTTTGTATTTTTGGTAGAGATAGAGTTCCACCATGTTGGCCAGGATGGTCTTGATCTCTTGACCTTGTGATCTGCCTGCCTCAGCCTCCCAAAGTGCTGGAATTACAGGTGTGAGCCACCACACCCAGCCAAGGCTTATTATTCTTATATGGAACCAATACATATCTTTGTCTCCCTGCCAACTGTACCGGAACATGTACTCTAGTTTATCTTTCTCCCTGCATTGTACTAGTTCCTCCTAGTCAACCTTTGCCCAGTCCATCTGCCCAATATGTTAGGAAGAGGAGAGCAATCCATGTGATTCCTTTGATATATAACCTCCAGATATATATATATCCCTTGGGTATAACCTCCAGACTTAGATTGGGAGCAGGCAGATTGGCCACCTCCTTAACACACTTTAAAGCTCTTTCAACAGAACTACAGGGTTCTTTAGAAGATATAGCCCGAAGCTTTATAAGAGTCCAAGACCAACTAGACTGCTTGGCTGGAGTAATCCTCCAAAATAGATGGGAACTAGATCTTATGGCTGAAAAAGGAGATCTTAAATGGCCTCTGCCATTTGGGTGAGGAATGTTGCTTCTACCTCAACCAATCAGGCCTAGTAAGAGATGCTAATGAAAAACTTACAGAAAGGGCTAAAAGACTAAGGGAATACCAAAATAGCCAAATAGATTGTTGGTTTGGGAACAAAATCACAACATGAGTCATCCCATTTCTGGGCCCTCTCCTAATGATGTGCCTAGGACTAATGTTTTTACCCTGCCTAATTAACCTTTTTCAAAGATTTTTAACTGACAAGATCATGGCCATTTCACAGACAACTACCCTAAAACATCTACAGATGGCATTATTCCTACAGTCAATCTGAGATGAAAGAACTTTCTGCACTCCTCCCCTTAGCAAGACGTAGGCAGAAAGAACACACTGCCCCTTGTCCTTTTATAACTATAGGATCTAGATTGACAGAGCGAGAGCATCACCATCTTGGACAAACACCGCCATTTTAAGTTCCCCTTGATTGAAAAATGCCTAAATCCAGCCCCAAAAACATCACCCTAATGGCTAATGTCAGCATGACCATAAACCACAAATGACACCTCCAACCAGAAACATTCCAACCCCAAGATAAACCCACCTCCAACTAGCAACATGCCAACCCTGAGATAATCCCCCCTCTGACCAGAAACATCCCAACCTCACAATAAAATTCTCCTCCACCCAGAAACACTCCAAACCTGTGATAAGCTTTCCCTTTCTAAACCCGTAAATACCCTTAGTCTATAAGAGAGAAGGCTCCTGACCTAAACCATCCAGAATCCCCTCTCAGGTTTATTCTCCAAAATAAACTTGACTGTGACTGTTGAGCCACTTTTTATGTTTTTTTCTTCTTCCTTAAACCCTTACAGTTGTATTGATTATAGAGGCAATAGTGGGTCTTAGAACTATGGCTTGTGTTAGTTACAGAGATGAGAGTAGCTTGTCCTGGCAAGACTATTGCTGACTAGCTGCCTTTCAGACATTCAGCTGTCTCTGATTAGATGGTTTTTGAAGACATTTTCACCAAAGCAAGCTGCCATTGATTTCAGTGAGTTAAGCCAGTTCTGCTACTTACTTGTTACCATTGCTGTAGAACTTTTCCTAAGAACATAAAGACTTTTTAATATTTAGCTCTCTATCTTAAGGATATTAACTGTTTGTCATCTTGTTTAAATTTTTGTTCTCTATTTACCTTTTAATTTGAGGATTCTTTAAATGTAAAAATCTATAGTTTGTCAAATCTCCTTACCATCTTTTTTTTTTTGAGTTGGAGTTTCACTCTTGTTGCCCAGGCTGGAGTGCAATAGCGCCATCTTGGCTCACCACAACCTCCACCTCCTGGGTTCAAGTGATTCTCCTACCTTAGCCTCCCAAGTAGCTGGGATTACAGGCATACACCACTACGCCTGGCTAATTTTTTGTATTTTTAGTAGAGACAGAGTTTCTCCATGTTGGTCAGGCTAGTCTCAAACTCCTGACTTCAGGTGATCCACCTACCTCGGCCTCCCAAAGTGCTGGGATTACAGGCGTGAGGCACCACTCCCAGCCACCATATTTATACTTTCTATTTTTTTTTGTTTAAAATCTTTCATTATTCATGGCATATGATGAGGGACTTTACACTCTATATCACTCTTATTTTCAAAGCAACCATAGACTATATTGATTCATAATAATTCTATGTCTATGTATCTTGCTTACCCAAAGATTCCAAACTCCATAAAGCCAGGGTTTAAATAATTTTTACTGCCTACAGCATAATATATTATGGTGTATGTGAAGTATGTGAGGCTGCAGTGTAAGGCCTGAATTGGAATGGTAATAAGTAAGACTGGGAAAAAAAATAGATCAGCTAGTAGGATATGAGTTTGGAAGGGTTGATGTAAACCAAGGACAAGTTGGATGTGGGAAAAGACTCAAGAAGAGGTAACTGAGGCAAGATGGTTGAAATATAAAGATTGGTCATATAAAAACATCCCATAACAAATAAACTTAGTAAATCCCTAGGGAGGATTAGGAAACTGAGGACTTAGGTTGCAGCTTTATTTAATGGCTACTTCTGAAGTTAGTGGACAAAAGCCACTATAATTAGCATGCTTACTCTAGCATGGTCCCTAAAGGTACATAAATCCCCAAGCCATACCTAGCACATCCTCAGGGTAATCAAAATCACAATGTGTTTTCCTTTCCCCAAAAGATTTTCAAAAAAATGTATACGTTTCATATTAAGTTATTGCTATTAACTTTTTTTTTTTTTGAGCCAGAGTTTCACTCTTAATGCCCAGCCTGAGTGCAACAGCACAATCTCCGCTCACTGCAACCTCTGCCTTCTGGGTTCAAATGATTCTCCTGCGTCAGCCTCCTGAGTAGCTGGGATTACAGGTGCCCACCACCATGCCTGGCTAATTTTTGTATTTTTTAGTAGAGACAGGGTTTTGCCATGTTGGCCAGGCTGGTCTCAAACTCTTGACCTCAGGTCATTCACCCGCCTTGGCTTCCCAAAGTGCTGAGGTTATAGGCGTGAGCCACCGCACACAGCCATTGTCATTACTAGTAATGTCAAAAACCGCAGTTACTTTTGCACCAAGCCTATTAAAAGGCAGCACTGTTTTCATCTGGACTTCTCATTATATGAGATAAATTTTTTCATGGTAATGAAAGAAAGGGGAGGAAGGAAGAAAACAGGGAGAGAAGGGAGGAAAGAAGACAAAAAGAAGAAAAAAGGAAAAGGCAAGTAGCCTAGAAATGAAAAGTCATAATCAGTGGCCTGACAGGTATGAAAGAGGAGGCACAGAGTCTGGGTTTCCTTGAGGGCTTCTAGTTAAGGGCTAAATGTGTAATGCTGCTGTTTGGGGATGCAAAGATATTGAGAGGCCACCTAGTTCAACCCCATTGAGACCATCCTAGCTAACACAGTGAAGCCCCGTCTCTACTAAAAAAATACAAAAAAATTAGCCTGGCGTGGTGGCGGGCACCTGTAGTCCCAGCTACTTGGGAGGCTGAGGCAGGAGAATGGCATGAACCCGGGAAGCGGAGCTTGCAGTGAGCTGAGTTGGTGCCACTGCACTCCAGCCTGGGCAACAAAGCGAGACTCCGTCTCAAAAAAAAAAAAAGAGAGAGAGAGAGATTTCTACTCTGTTGCCCAGGCTAGAGTACAGTGGTGTGATCACAGCTCACTGCAGCCTTGAACTCCTGGCCTCAGTCAGTCCTGCCATCTCAGCCTCCCAAAGTAGTTGGGACTGCAGTTGTGCACGACCATGCCCAGCTAATTTTTTCAAAAAGTTTTTGTAGAGACAGGAGTCTCACTATGTTGCCCGTCTTTGAGTTGGATTAATTTGCTGAAGCAGCTCACAGAACTCAGGAAAACGTATTTACCAATTTATTATAAAGGATATTACAAAGGATACCGATGAAGCAATGCATAGGGCGAGGTATGGGGCAAGGGATGGAGAGCTTCCTTGCCCTCTCTAGGTGCACAACACTCCAGGAACCTCTGCATGTTCAGCTATTCCAAGGCTCGCAGAACCCTGTCCTCTCTCGTTATGTAAGTTTCAGTACATAGGCATGATTGAGTAAATCATTGGCATTTGGTGATCAACTTAACCTTCAGCCCTTCTCTGCTCCCTGGAGGTTGAGGGGTGGGGCTGAAAGTCCCAATTCTTATTCTGACCTTCGTTTTTCAGGTAACCAGACCCCACTGAAGTTACCTAGAGGCTGCCAAACTTAAGTCAACTCATTAGCATACAAAAAGACACATCACTTTGAAGATTCTAAGAAGGCCAGGTGTGGTGGGTCACACCTGTAATCTTAGCCCAGGAGTTCGAGACCCTTGAGCCCAGGAGTTCGAGACCAGCCTGGGCAACATAGGGAGACACTGTCTTTATTTTTTAAAATAAATAAATAGTTTTTTTTAATGAAGATTCTAAGGATTTTAGAAGTTGTGTGTCAGGAAACAAGATGAAGACCAAATAATACAATTCAGAGAAATCACAGTACTTAATGCTGAATTGTTATATTAAGTGGATTGGAAATAGTGAATTTATTCTTTTGTCCTATATATTTAGTTGTGATAAATATATGTAACAGGAAAATTTGCCATTTTAACAATACTTAGCAACTTAAGTTTTAAAAAGTGGCAACTTTTTTTTTTTTTTGAGATGGAGTCTTGCTCTATCACCTAGGCTGGAGTGCTGGTGCAATCTTGGCTCACTGTAACCTCCGCCTTCTGGGTTCAAGCAATTCTTCTGCCTCAACCTCCTGAGTAGCTGGGATTACAGACACACACCACAATGCCCGGCTAATTTTTGTATTTTTTTAGTAGAGATGGGGTTTCACCATATTGGCCAGGCTGGTCTTGAACTCTTGACCTTGTGATCCGCCTGCCTCAGCCTCTCAAAGTGCTGGGATTACAGGCATGAGCCACCATGCCCGCCTAAAATGGCAAAGTTTTATGTTATATATGCTTATCACAACTAAATATATGGAACAAAAGAATACATCAGGAAATACAATGGAAAAATTTTCTTTACAACAGCAGGAGAAACTAGGCTACCTAACTATAAAGACTGCATCAAACTGTATGATTGTATAAAAAGATATAAACAACCAGGTTCAATGGCTCATGTCTGTAATCCCAGCACTTTGGGAGGCTGAGGTGGGCAAATCACGAGGTCAGGAGTTCAAGACCATCCTGGTCAGCGTGGTGAAACCC
>NW_012102066.1:967098-972297 GCF_000951045.1 Mandrillus leucophaeus | reverse complement strand
AAAAAAAAAAAGAAAGAAAGAAAAAAGAAAAACTATCTGGGTTTGGTGGTGCATGCCTGTAGTCCTAGCTACTTGGGAGGCTGAGGTGAGAGGATCACTTGAGCCTAGGAGGCGGAGGTTGCAGTAAGCCAAAAGTATGCCACTGCACTCTAGCCTGGGTGACAGAGCAAGACCCTGTCTCAAAAAAAAAAAAAAAAAAAAAGATATGAAAGAACACATGGATAAATAAATAGAGAGACAGTCCCTGGATCAGAGGACTCAACATAAAATTAAAAATTAAAAACAGGAAAATATCTTGCAATTAATCTACGTATTCTGTGAAATACAAAGGAATTCTTAACAGCATTTATGCATACACACATATACTATAGATAAATGATAGATAGATAGATAGATAGATAGATAGATAGATAGATAGATAGATAGATAGACAGAGTGAAAAGACATCCAAAATGGAGATTATTATGTCAGAGGTCTCTAAAAAGGAGCCAAGAGGGCATAAGGAGTTGAACCCCAGTCACATACGTAACCAGAAGGAATTTGACCTCTTTGAACTGAGCCAAATTTACAACGTCTTTAAGAAGCAGCTGCATTTGATTTGAACTATTTACACCGGGTCTAATCACCAACCTGCTGAGGAGACAGCTGTGCTGAATTAAGCTGATCATTGCCCAGAGACATATAAGCTGTCAATCAACCATTGTCAATCATGGATTGTGCTAAAATTTTCCACTTGTGTAAACTTGCAAGAAACCTTTATAAGCCCCTGCCCAGTCTTGTCTGAATGGAACAGATTTGTGTCTCCTAAATCGCAAGTCATGAAAGATCCCAATTAAAATACCTTCTTCTTTTTTTTTCTTTTGAGACAGTGTCTCTTGCACTGTCACCTAGGCTGGAGTACAGTGCACAATCTTGGCTCATTGCAACTTCCACCTCCCAGGCTCAAGTGATCCTCCCACGTCAGCCTCCCAAGCTGGGACTACAGGCATGTGCCACCATGACTGGCTAATTTTATTTTTTGTAGAGACAATGTCTTACTATGTTGCTCAGACTGGTCTCTAACTCCTGGGCTCAAGTGATCCTCCCACCTAAGCCTCCCAAAGTATTGAAATTACAGCCGTGAGCCATCATGCTGGGCTAAAATATCTTCTCTTCTGTTTGCTGATCCACAGCGTTGGTTTTCTTATTAGTTTATATTACATGGTGTCAGAAGTGGGATACAGAGAAGTTCCCTCTTGATCTCTGGTGCCACCATGGACCAAGCAAAGGTACCCGCAGGACCCTTTTGCAATCTATTGATCTTGACAGCCCTGGAATTCACTGGGTAAGTCTCTTGTGTTCTAAACCTCCTGACATGGTTGAGATTCAGGCCTTTTTTCAGGTGTTTTCTGTTGCCAGCTTTGATTACAAGGATGGCTTCATTGTTTTGGAGAGTGTCTCAAATAAGAACCTATGAGGCAAAGAAAAAAATTATATTTTCTCCTCTACAATTTGGCAACTCATTTGGGACCAGTAGAGACACTCCACTCACTCTAAGACCTATGAGTGGAATCCTGGGAGAATTTGCAGAAGCCAATAGAAATAGGTAGGATTTCTTACTAAAGTCAGCTTCTCCCAGACTTCTGTTTTTTTGTTGTTGTTGTTGTTGTTTTGTTTTTTTGTTTATTTGTCTTTGAAATGGAGTCTCGCTCTGCTGCCCAGGCTGTAGTGCAATGGTGTGATCTTGGCTCACTGCAACCTCTGCCTCCCAGGTTACAGCAATTCTCCTGCCTCAGCTCCCTGAGTAGCTGGAATTACAGGTGCCTGCCACCACACCCAGCTAATTTTTGTATTTTTATTAGAGATGGGGTTTCACCATGTTGGCCAGGCTGGTCTCGAGCTCCTGACCTCGTGATTCACCTGCGTTGGCCTCCCAAAGTACTGGGATTATAGGCATGAGCCACTGCACCCAACCAGCTTCTCCCAGACTTCTATCTGTGGTACCTGGTCAAGACAGAAGGTAAAAAAAAATTCCCTGTTTCTTCTTTTCCAGGTTCAGATTGGCAGAAAAAAAAAATTACAAATAAAGAAAAAACAATTAATTTTTTGAATTGTGACTCTTGTGAATCTGCTTCAGGTACTATTGGTTATTGCTCTTTAATTTCCAAAGATGGTCTTTATTTCCCTTGTTGCTGTCTCTTTGTAGGGCTTGTCATAAGAAGGAAAAATCATAAAATTCTCCTTTCATCCTGTTTAATTTCTTCAGAAGCTTGGCTTTGTCACCAGCAAATTTATTCTCCAGTCTCTACCACCTCAGAGAGCATACATTGTGGGGCTTATGTCAGATGACCAGCTGTGAGTCAGCCGGGGGTCTGAAAATGTCTGTTTTTTCAAATGTGCCATCTCTCAGGGAAATTCATCTTAATTGTCTCACCCTTCATTGCCTTGATAATAATGAGGGTCTTTACTTTCTTAGGCTACCTTTGGAAGAAACTTCAGATCTTGAGGGGAACTGCATACTTGCACCCTCTTCAGGCATAATTTATGCATCTGGTTACACACCATAAAAAGGCTTACAGGTTTTGAGTCCGTTATACCTTTGAAAATTTATTTTGTTTTGTTTTGTTTTGTTTGAGACAAACTGCAGAGGTTGCAGTGGCACAATTACAGCTCACTGTAGTCTCGACATCCCAGACTCAAGTGATTCTCCCACCTCAGCCTCCCAAGTAGTTGAGACTTATACAGGCATGTGCCACCATGCCTGGCTAATTTTTTTAAAAAAAAATTTTGCAGAGATGGCATTCTCACTATATTCCCCATACTGGTCTCAGACTCCTGGACTCAAGTGATCCTCCAGCCTTGGCCTCCCAAAATGCTAGGACTATAGGCATAAACCAATGCACCTGGCCAACCTTTGGAAATTTGGACTGTTAAGGCTAAAACTTTTTTTTTCTGGGGAGTTCTCCTTTAACACCTGCAGAAAATTCTTTAAATGTTCAAATTGCCTGCTCAACTTTGCTGCAGGATTTACAAAAGTCACTCCAGCATTTTCCAGGCCTTTCTCAGTCCTTTGGAGATGTAAACCTTACCATGTTTTTGAAATGTTAGCATTTAGGGAATTAGTTAAGCAGCATTCCAGCTGAGATTGGATTTGAAACAGAGCTAAAGTTCTCTGGACCAACCAAAAAATTCCTTTCCTCAGGGAATATCTTTAGCTCAGGAGAGAAATATTTATAAGAATTGGTTTGGTTACTTGTTTTGAATTTTTGGTGTGACTCTTGAGGTTTTCAGGTGCCCATTTGTAATTCTTTCCACCCCCAAGGGCAGCTTTTGCTTTCCTCTTTTAGTGACTGTCTCTTCTCATCATCTGTCTGCTGGGCACACACGGGAAGGTTTGCCTTTGTGGAAGGTCTGGCAGACACTTGGCTGAAAAGCTGAGGCCATAGAGAATATGGTGAACAAATGTGGGGCTGCACCCCAGATGTTGCTAGGGAAGCGTTCTCTAAGCTGTCCTTGGGAGGGGTCTGGATCTTGTAAGGGCTGCTAACTTTTGCTCCGTCTTTGGGAAACTTGGTTAAAGCCAAGTTTTAATGAAGGGCTTGGTTTGAAAGGGCTTCTTGGTTTTGGTCTCATGTGTGTTTATTTGTGTTGGTTTTCTCATTTGTTCAGGTATATCTTTGATTTTAAACATCGGTTTATATTTAAATAGGATGAAAACTTTTTGTTCCTTTGTTTGTTCAGCCTTCTCTCCTGAGCTAAATGGAACCACATCCCCTCAACAAGAAAGTTTATTAAAACATTTCAGACAACAGCTTTAAGTAGTGATTATTCTAGTGCTGGGCATGGTGGCTCACACCTGTAACCCAAGCACTTTGGGAGGCCGAGGCAAGTGGATCACTTGAGGCCAGGAGTTTGAGACCAGCCTGGCCAACATAGTGAAATCCTGTCTCTACTAAAAATACAAAAAGTACCCAGGAATGGTGGCATGTGCCTGTAGTCCCAGCTATTTAGGAGGCTGAGACACTTGAGCCTGGGAGGCATAGGTTGCAGTGATCTGAGATTGAGCCACTGCACTTCAGCCTGGGTGACAGAGTTGTCTTAGGAAAAACAAATAAATAAATAAAATAGTGATTATTCTAGACCTCTAACAGGCAAATATATCCAACCCCTGCAAAAACAAACAAACAAACAAAAAACAACAAAAACAAAAACCTTGTTCTTAGTGCAAATTTCAGAAAGGAAGCCAAGAAACAGGAATGTTTGTTGTTTGTCCATCTAACACCTGGTCAAAAGATCTTTTTAAGAGCTCTACAGTCAAAAATCGACTTTTGACTTTTGACTTTTTAGAGCATGAGAATCCCTTGAACTTAGGAGGCAGAGGTTGCAGTGAGCCGAGATCATGCCACTGCACTCCAGCCTGAGTGACAGAGTGAGACTCTGTCTCAAATAAACGAACAAACAAACAAACAGAGCCAAAAGTATATAAGCTTAAACTCAAATTTAGTAATTAATGTCTTAGCATTGTATCTTATTTGGAAACGACCTAGATAGGCAACAAGTATCCATAATTTAATTTAGCTTAGCAAAATTCTAAGGGTAACCATTTTTAATTACTGTATGTTAGGTAAATATCATAAAAGTAAGAAACTTAAAGTTAAATACAAGCATATTTTGCTGACAACTCAGGAGACATAGTTGTTTTTATTAAATCAACAATATTAAACTAGCCTTGTCTACCAAAAGATTTACTAAAGTCACATAAACTTAAAAAATATTTCAACGTATTTATGAGCACTCATTTATTTTTAAGTTAATTTGGTACCATGTAGACAATACATAAACATATGTAAAGACATATAAATACATGTAGATACAACATATATCATACACACGTATGTGTCCATTTGGTTTCGTTTCTTTGTTTGGGACATGGTCTCGCTATGTTGCCCAGGGTGGCCTTAAATTCCTGAGCTCAAATGATCTTCCTCCCTCAGCCTCCTGAGTAGCTGGGATTACAGGCATGTGCCACTATGCCCAACTCACATGTATGTATCTAAAAGCCAAAAGGATCAAGGTTAAATATGAAAAAGAATAGAGAGTTAGACCTGAGAGGAACCTATCTACCCACAACTCTTGGGACTCTAAGAGGAAAACCGTGGTCCTCCCACCCCCAGAAAATGAGTCTGTGGCCTTCAAGGGGTCCTCAAGGAGTTCCGGGAC
>NW_012102066.1:962273-962828 GCF_000951045.1 Mandrillus leucophaeus | reverse complement strand
GAGACAGGGTCTCACTTTGTCACCATCCAGGCTGGAATGCAGTGGTGTGATCATAGCTCACTGCAGCCTTGATCTCCTGGGCTCTGGTGATCCTCCTACCACAGCCTCCCAAGTAACTAGGATCACAGGCACCTGCCACCATGGCTGGCTAACTTTTTTTTTTTTTTTAGAAATTAGGTCTCACTATGTTGTTCAGGCCGCTCTGGAACTCCTGGGCTCAAGTGATCTTCCCACCTTGACCTTGCAAAGTACTAGGATTACAGGCATAAAACACTGCATGCAGCACCAAATTTGCTGCTTCTTCAAGGAAATTCATTAAAAAAAAAAAACAATAAAAAAACATAACAAGTATTGTTGAATACAGATTTTTGATAATTTTTGAGATCATACCATTGGACTTGGTGAAAACTTCCAGAGCTCTAATCAGTAAATTAAAGTGTTCATGAAGATTCCTAATCCAACATCAAGAAAAACAAGAATTAATTACATGGGACTCAACTGATAAAGAATTGAACTTTTTTATGACTTCTTTTTATCTGAAACATTCCACTTTCT
>NW_012102066.1:959344-961643 GCF_000951045.1 Mandrillus leucophaeus | reverse complement strand
GGTAGTCTTTTTAATTGGGTTAATCTTGAATTTTCTGATCTTTTTTGTTGACTTCCTACAGGTATTGGAAATATTTTAAGATCTGGGTTCCAACTTCTCCTGTTATTCTTGATTATGATCCTAGTCATGTTTATCTTCATTAAACTATATTCTTATGAAATGGTTTGAAGTAGTCTTGTTGTCTGAGGTATTACCTGGAGCTCTTTGTCTCATGATCAAGAAGAACAAGGAATGTGGACACCAAGGGTGCGTTTAGAGCACAAGTTTAATAAGTGAAAGAGGAAAGCTCTCCACTTCAGAGAGGGGACCTGAGAGGGTTGCCATTTTACAGTTGAGTACAAAGGCTGTTATGAGGAACCCAGAGGAACCAGATGGGTCTGGGCATTTTATTTGCATAACTGAAACTGCATAAGTTGAGAATTTTTGGTAGCTCCACCCTGTACCCCTAGTGTGCTGGCTGGCTGGTGGTTGTCTTTAGAAAAGGCACCACTTAGAAAATGGCACAATGGTGTAAAGGACCAGTTGGAGCCTTGGCTCACAACCAGCCTAGTGTTGGAGTGATGATTCATAGAGGTTTGGCTCACAGTCCAAAGTATGCCCAAAAAAGGCAAGGAATGTACTTACCACAGCCCACCATCTACATGCCCACAAAAGGAAAAGAAACTATTTCCTGGAAGGCTGCTGCTTACACAAAGAACAAAGGTGCTTCTATGTTGGGCCTTGCTTCCTTATCTGTGCAGCTATGGGCATATTCTAGGCAAGCCGCCTGTGGTAGTTCCCTCGTCTGCATCTGCAGCCTGAGTTTTTAGGTTGTTCCTTTGTTTGAAAGAATTCTACTGAGCACCTGCTGTAACTGCCTTCCTAGCTGGTTCTTTCTTTTCTCCTCTCTCAGCTTGATGCCACACTGTTGCTGTCAATGAAACTAAAATTATGGTGGCTCAACACATGGAACTGACAGATTAGGCCTACAATCATGAATCCTACCCTATCCACATATGTGCACCACAATGGGGGCCCACATCCTCAACTCCTCCTTGTTGCTCATATTTAAACTATTCCATTTGACACAGATCATCCACTATCATCACCATGACTCCCTCCTCCATGGGACATGACTTCCTGGGACAAATCTATTCCAGCACCAAAGGGCTTAGTGAAATAATTGATCTCGGTGGTTTCTGAGGAAAGATTTAAATCAAAAGGGAGAAATCTGAAAAGAAATCCAAAATGGAGATGATTATGTCACAGGTCTCTAAAACGGAGCCACGAGTGCATAAGGAATTGGACCCCCATCACTCATATACTCAGATGAAATTTGATATGTTCAAATTGGACGAAATCACAAACATCCTAAAGAAGCAGCTGAATTTTATGTGAATTGTTTACACTGGGCCTGATCACAAATCTCCTGAGAAGACAGCCATACCAAATTAGGTCGTTCATCACCAAGAGACATCTAAGCTGTCAATCAGGCATTGTCAATTATAGACTCTGCTAAAATTTTCCACTTTTACAAACTTGCCAGGAACCTTTATAAGTCCCTGCCCAGACTTGTCTGGATGGAACATGATTTAGCTGCTTGCTCGATTTGTGTCTCTCAAATTGCAATTTATAAAAGATCTCAATTCAAATACTTTCTCTTGTATGCTGCTCTGCAGTGTTGGTTTTACTTCTTATTAGTTGCCAATATATAAAAAATGGATGTGCATAAAAATTGATTCTATATTTATCTAGGATGAATTATTTAATAAATAGTATTGTGACAACTGAGTAGCCAGCTGGAAAACGAGAGTTGAACTCCTACAGCTTACTTTCCATCACAGTTAATTCTAGGTGATTCAAAGATGTAAACATTTTGCAAAGTTGTAAATCCATAATGAAAACAAGGAAAAGATGTACATCCACTTCCCAAGCATGCTAAATTCTTAAGCAGGCATTACATAAAACAGGAATTTCAAATAGCAAATACACAGTTAAAGCTGTTATCCCCCATAGTGATGAGGAAAGCCACAAAGTTATCTGTGTTATCCACCAGAATGACTGAGCTTATTTTATTTACTTATTTATTTATTTATTTATTTTTAATTTTTTTGAGACAGAGTCTCGCTGTATCGGTGCTATCTCAGCTCACTGCAAGCTCCGCCTCCTGGGTTCACACCATTCTCCACCTCAGCCTCCTGAGTAGCTGGTACTACAAGTGCTTGCCACCACGCCCAGCTAATTTTTTGTATTTTTAGTAGAGATGGGGTTTCACTGTGTTAGCCAGAATGGTCTCGATCTCCTGACCTTGTGATCCACC
>NW_012102066.1:952980-958199 GCF_000951045.1 Mandrillus leucophaeus | reverse complement strand
AACTCCTGACCTCATGATCCACCCACCTCGGCCTCCCAAAGTACCGGGATTACAGGCGTGAGCCACTGTGCCCGGCCAATTTTTTGTATTTTCAGTAGAGACGGGGTTTCCCCATATTGGTGAGGCTGGTCTCGAACTCCTGACCTCAGGTGATCTGCCCGCCTCCCAAAGTGCTGGGATCACAGGCTTGAGCCACCGTGCCCAGCCTGGTTTTTGTTTTTTGAGACAGGGTATTGCTCTGTCACCCAGGCTGGAGTGCGGTGGCACGATCCCGGCTCACTGCAGCCTTGACTGTTCAAGCTCAAGTGACCGTCTCACCTCAGCCTCCTAAGTAGCTATGTGCCACAGGCACACAACACAGTGCCTGGCTAATTTTTTTTATTTTCTGTGGACATAGAGTCTCCCCATGTCACTCAGGCTGGTCTCAATCTCCTGGGCTCAAATGATCCTCCCCCATCTTGTTCTCCCAAAGTGCTAGGATCACTGGCATGAGCCACCGCCCCCAACTACTTTTTAAAAAATATTTTGATCTGCAGTTGGTTGAATCCTTAAATATAAAACCCACAGATATGGGGAGCCGACAAGAATCAACATCTGACAAAGGTACAGAAAAACTACTGCACTACTGCCCTATAAGATTATAAATTAATCTGTAAACATTGATAAATTGTTAGGATGCTTGCCTCCTGATAGAGACATTAATCCCAAATGTTCCAGGTCTTTCTTGCCCTGAGAAAGTTGAGCAGTCTTATAACGAATTTAGCAAATTTGTGTAAGGATTTTGCCTTTCAATATGATTGTATGTTCAAAGACAAAGTTCTGGAAAGATATGCACAAAATAAAATTAAACAGTGGTTATTTCTGGGGAGGAAAGTAGGAAATTGAATTTTTGCAACTTTTTGGACTTTTCTATTTTTCAGAAGTTCTTATTTTTAAAATGTCAATGTAAAAACACACACACAATAAATGTCTCCATGAACTCTTTGTTCACGACTAGAGAAATGGTTTAGTAAACTATATACTTCTTTTCCTTGGAAAAATATTCAATAATTAAAATTATGTTTATAAGGATTACATTATAACATGTAATTAAAGGGAAAACTATGCACAGAAAAGTTATAGGAGGAAAACACCAATGCATTAATGATATTGATAATATTTTATTTTTTTAAGTATTCTTCTTATTATCTAATGAGAATGTATTATTTTTGTAATAAGGAAAATGTTAGTAAAAACAAAACACAGCATGTTTCAGCATGCCCTGACTCTTCTTTGAGGATATGCGATACAATAGGTTGGCCTTTTATGACTTTTACAAAAAGTTGTAGTTTTTGTTCCCTCCACACTTAAGAACTTTATCTCACATCATGAATATCTGCCTTCTGGCTTTTTTTTTTTTTTTTTTTTTGTTTTTTTTTTTTTTTTTTTTAAGGTAAGCAAGCTAACATTTAAAACTGTGATTAAATAAGAGAGTATCTTTCAAGGTTTGGCTAAGAGTATCTAACATTTCCATGCTGTGCTGTTAATCAAAGGAATTTATTCAGCTGGTTTGCTTTGCTTTGTTTTGTTTTGTTTTGTTTTGAGACGGAGTTTCACTCTTGTTGCCTGGGCTGGAGTGCAGTGGCAGGATCTAGGCTCACTGCAACCTCTGCCTCCCAGGGTCAGGCAATTCTCTTGCCTCAGCCTCCTGAGTAGCTGGGATTACAGGCGTGCACCACCACACCGGGCTAATTTCTATATTTTTAGTAGAGATGGGGTTTCACCATGTTGGTCAGGCTGGTTCCTTTTTAACTGAAACATGTCAGAGAGGAAAAATTTTCCTCAACCCTGTTATGTTTTGTAACTGTGGGCCTGCAAATTAAACTAATAAAAGACATAGTAACAGGAGAAAAAGCACACCATTTTTATTAATATTTGCATGCAAAATAGTTCTCAGGAAAGAAGTAGTTAGACTTGTGGTTTTATGTACCTTTTTAACAAAGGAAAGAGGGTTTGGGCTTCAAGGAACAAATTGTGGGGCACTGAGGAGGAAACATATGGGGAAATTAATGGATGATAAGGGCTATTTTAGAAAGATCTGTTTATGCAAATTCATCTTGGTGTTAATTCCCATCTTTGGTAAAAATCACTCTTCTCTCCCTGGTACTAGGTGGGTGGGGAGGCACCTTCCTCAATGGGAAATTTATGCCCTGCTTTTAGGCTGTGTCACCCAGGCTGGAGTGCAGTGACATGATCATGGCTCACGGCAGCTTTGACCTCCAGGGTTCAAGTGATCCTCCTGCCTTAGTCTCCTGAATAGCTGGGACCACAGGCGAGCACCACCACACTCGGCTAATTAAAAAAAAATTTTTTTAGTGGAGATGTTCCCGAACCGAACCAGGCCTGGCTCTATGTTCTCACAGCCAAATAATGAGATGCAGATGGACTAGGAAAGAAGGGAGTTTATTTCTGTAACTGGATACAGGGAGAAGGTCGGAGATTATTCGCCAGACCAACTCAAGATGTTACAATATTACCCATGCTTATATGTGTTTGGACTACATGCCTACGTGCAATATCACATTTGCCTGTTTATAAGTAATTAATTTTGTTTCAGCTAGGTCAGAGGCCAAAAATGCCCTCTAAATCTACCTAATCCGTGAGGGTCCTGATACCAGGGTGATTAAGAAATGTCTCCTAAATTTACTTAAGGAGGATCCTGGCACCAGAGTGATTACTTCTACTTTATCTTACCTACGGTTTGGTCCTCAGAGTTGCTCCAGACCCTCCCCCTTAAAATAAATCTATTCAAGGACTGTCTGTGTTACCTTGACTCGCTCCAGATGTTGACCCGAGACAGATCCTGGTACAAGGAATGTAAGGCTGTCCCCGTTATCTTGACATGCTCCAGGTTTTAGGAGAAGCCTGTGCAAGGCACTTACTGAACGTATGTTTCATTTCTGGTTCTGACATCCGGGCATTGATTTTCCCTAGACTTAATTGTTAGCCCAATGTTAAGGCAAGGGCTGTGGAAGTTCGTCTATGTAACTGGAGTGCTATGGAGCCCTGTCTGTGTGACTGTCAGAGAGAATTGGCCTGCCACAGAGATGAGGTCTCACTATGTTGCCCAGGTTGGTCTCGAGCTCCTGGGCTCAAGTGATCCTCCTGCGTTGGCCTCCCAAAGTGCTCAGATTACAAACATGAGCCACCACTCCCAGCCACCTGCATCTCCTGATTCTCAATTACCTTCAGCTCAAAATTTCCTATGACAATGTGTCATATTTTGGGGTGGCATATTCAGATCCCCTTCAAACAAAGATGAATAAAGTAAAAACATCTATGGGGTAAAAATTCCTCATTCTGAAGGCACCAGGTAAAGATTATGCTCTTTGGAGAGACAAGATGGAAACTGCCATTGCAAAATTATAACTGAGAACATTATGACAGTAAAAGAGATCTGGCTGGGCACGGTGGCTCACACCTGTAATCCCAGCACTTTGGGAGGCCGAGGTGGGTAGATCACGAGGTCAGGAGATTGAGACCATCCTGGCTAACATGGTGAAACCTTGTCTCTACTAAATATAGAAAAAATTAGCTGGGTGTGGTGGCGTGCGCCTGTAGTCCCAGCTACTCGGGAGGCTGAGGCAGGAGAATGGCGTGAACCTGGGAGGCAGGGAGCTTGCAGTGAGTCGAGATCACGCCACTGCACTCCAGCCTGAGCGACAGAGCAAGACTCCATCTCAAAAACAAAAAAACAAAAAAAACCTATCTGACCTAACCAACTCCATCTTGCTTCAAGCTGTCCAAGTTGACCCCTGGGTATAGGTAGAACTAACTCAGGGAGGAACTCAGTTTATAGTTTAACTTTCCCAGAACAAACTCCCTTCCTGCCTGGTGATAGACTGTCTTTGCAGGACTAAAAAATTAGCCACAAGGTTAGAAATTATGGTTTAGGAGTTATGCAGCTGGAGGCTACAAGATTCTGACTGTCCTCAAATTTCTCCTGGGGATAATATCACTATTGTAAAACCTAAGATTAGTGCTTGAGATATTTTGCAGACCCTACGCTTGATGGATCAGCTGGCACTACCCAGGTCGATCAACTGGTTCATCTAATCTTGTGGCCCCCCCACCCAGGACCTGACTCAAGCAAAAGGACAGCTTTGACTCCCTGTAATTTCATCTCTGACCCAACCAATCAGCACTCCCAGCTCACTGGCTTCCCCACCCACCAATTTATTCTTAAAATCTCTGATCACCATGAGGTTAGGAATTCGAGACCAGCCTGGCCAATATGGTGAAACTCGATCTCTACTAAAAATACAAAAATTAGCCATGCGTGGTGGAGCACACCTATAGTCCCAGCTACATGGGAGGCTAAGTCAGAAGAATTGCTTGAACCTGGGAGGCGGAAGTTGCGGTAAGCCAAGATCGTGCCACTGCACTTCTGCCTGGGAAACAGAGTGAGACGCCATCTAAAAAAAAAAAAACAACTCGGATCACCAAATACTCAAATGCTTGGGGAGACTGATTTGAGTAATAATAAAACTCTGATCTCCCACACAGCCAGGTCTTCATGAATAATTGTTTCTCAGGCTGGGCGCCATGGCTCATGCCTGTAATCCCAGCACCCTGGGAGGCCGACGCAGGTGGATCACTTGAGCTTAGGAGCCTGGTCAACGTGGCGAAACCCCGTCTCTACTAAAAATACAAAAATTAGCAGGGCATGGTGGTGTGCACCTGTGGTCCCAGCTACTTGGGGGGCTTACATGACAGGATCGCTTGAACCTGGGAGATGGAGGTTGCAATGAGTCGAGATCATGCCACTGCACTCCAGCCTGGGCAACAGAGTGAGACCCTGTCTGCCTAGGCAGCGAGCAGGGTGAACCCATTGGGTCGTTACAAGATAGCACAGTTTATAAGTAGAAATTCTCTTGACTACACAGCTTTCCATAGTCTAGCAATGTGCCCTTGGGAAAATGTATTCATTTCTTTGAGCTCAATGTCTTCATGTGTACAACGGTCTTCTGGTGAAGATCAAGTGAGATAAGGCACACTTAGCAAAATGTCTGGCATATGGCACAAAAGTTTGTATTCCTCTTCAGATTATTTATTTATTTATTTATTTATTTATTTATTTATTTATTTATTTATTTTTTGAAACGGAGTCTCACTTTGTCTCCCAGGCTGGAGTGCAGTGGTGCAATCTCGGTTCATTGCAAGCTCCGCCTCCCGGGTTC
>NW_012102066.1:943876-952485 GCF_000951045.1 Mandrillus leucophaeus | reverse complement strand
CCATATGGATAGACTAGAAATCACAAGGACAAGCAATGACATTGGGCGACCTGCAGGAGAAGCTGTTGCCCTTTGCCACAGAACCACCCAAGCACCTGTCCCAGGACTAAAAAAAGCTGAAGGAGGAGATAGGGTAGGAGCTTAAGGAGCCATGGATACTACTGTGTAGGGAAAACTCTCCCTAACCGTGTTTTTCCTCTACTTTCACACCATAACAATCAACACAGGAGACTTCTGTGGCCATGTGTGTGTGGATGTTTTTCCCCACATACCAAGCTGTGAAGATCATGTGGGCGCCCTCTAATTCTGATGCTATCTACCGGGAGAGAGTGTCAGATGCTACAGGTTGAGGGCTCAGTACCCAAGACTGCCTCCACACACACACCAGTCGCAACACAAGTCTGCGCCTCTGGAACTTCTGACTGGCTTCAAGTTGAGGTTCCCATGACCCCCTCTTTGGGTTCAATTAATTTGCTGCAGTGGCTCACAGAACTCAGGGAAACACTTACTGATGTTTACCTGTTTATTATAGAGGATACTGCAAAGGATATAGATGAAGAGATGTGTAGGGTGAGGTTTGGGGGAAGCTTCCATGTCCTCCCTAGGTGTACCACCCTCCAGGAACGTCCGCGTGTTTGCTATATGGAAGTTCCCTGAACCCAGTCCTCTTGGATTTTTTGTTCGCTTGTTTGTTTTGTTTTGTTTTTATGAGATGGAGTCTCACTCTGTCACCCAGGCTGGAGTGCAGTGGCATTATCTCGGCTTGCTGCAGCCTTCGTCTCCAGGGTTCAAGTGATTCTCCTGCCTCAGCCTCCCGAGTAGCTGGGATTACAGGCAAGCACCATGACATCTGGCTAGTTTTTGTATTTTTAGTAGAGACAGGGTCTCATCATGTTGACCAGGGTCTCTAACTCCTGACCTCAAATGATCCGCCTGCCTCAGCCTCCCAAAGTGCTGGGATTACAGGCATGAGCCGCTGCGCCCAGTCTCTCTTGGGTTTTTATGGAGCTTCATGATGTCAGCATTCCTTCCGCCAGGGTGTACAAGGGCCTTAAGACCCACCATCAGAAAGGAGGGAAACAGTGTCCTGCCTTAGGGCAGGTGAAAGGAGGGCAGGAGAAGCTCAGAGGCCCGCCTCTGGGGTCTGACACACCCCACATTATAAAAAGACTGTACCAAGGCAGGGACCATGGATGAAAACCAATATATATCATAATGCCACCCTGCCCCACCCCATCAAGGCCAGTTAGGGAATCAGCAACAATAACGCCTCACTGCAATAACGCCTGTCACTATATCCTTACTTTCAGCACAAAGAAAATGGCAGATGCTTCACTTGTGGCTTCTAAAACTTGCTCATGTTTCTCCTGTGATCAACTGTAATTTAGAATCATTCAGGGAAGGAAGCTGCGACGCTTAGTTTGAATTTAGCTAAGTCGACAGAGTACAAGGCCATCACACTTCTTATATTTCTTATAACCCTAGCTACTTTAGTCTGAAACTAAAAACTTGGAGGCAAAAAACACACAGCATAACATTCAGACTTTTTAAGCCCAGGACTTTTATTTTGAAATTTGAGGACTTCTAACAGCAAAGTCAGTTACCTTCTCATTTCTGTGAGATGAATTCATAGTGAAGTAGTGAAGGATGTGCCACTCCAAAATCTGCTGAATTAGTTTCAAGCTGAGGACACCTGAGAAACTGTAGTTGCATTTCTGCCTGTGCCACAGCTACTCGGAAGGTTGAGGTGGAAGGATCACTTGAGCCCAGGAGTTTGAGGTTGCAGCGCGCCATGATCGTGCCACTGCAATCCAGCCTTGGCAAAATAGTGAGACACTGTCAAGAGGAAAGGAAAGAAAGGGCCAGGTGCTGTGGCTCATGCCTCTATTCATAGCACTTTGGGAGGCCAAGGTGGGTGGATCTGTTTGAGCTCAGGAGTTCGAGACCAGCCTGGGCAACACAGTGAAACTCCATCTCTACAAAAAATACAAAAATTAGCTGGGTGTGGCAGCATGCCCTGTGGTCCCAGCTACTCGGGAGGCTGAGGTGGGAGGATTGCTTGAACCCGGGAGGCAGGGAGACAGAGGTTCCACTGAGTCAAGGCCATGCCATGCTGCTGCACTCCAACCTGGGAGATACAGCAAGACCCTGACTCAAAAAAAAAAAAAAAAAAAGGAAAGAAAGAGGTAGCTGACCTGTCCTTTCCTACCTGTTACAGTCCATAAAAATTCCTTTGAAGAGGATGCTTCTTTGTCCAGGGTGAGAAAATAACCCCTATCTCTAGAGACTGGGAACTGATGCTACAACGGGCCTGTTATAAATAAACTTACTACACTAACCCTTGTCTTCCGCTAGCTTTACACCTCTCCATAAATCTCCTAGTGACTGTCCTGGAATTTACTGCTCCAGCCCAGATACCTTTGTCTTGTCATTTCTTCACAAATTTATCACTTTATCTGAAAAGCAAAAAATCTTCCTACTTTTGTCATTTAAGTCTTCACTCTCTTGTGAGGGTCCCCATGTACATGCAAAAATTAATAAAACATGTATGCTTTTCTCTTTTTGATGTCTTGTGTCAATTTGATTTCTGGACCCAGCTGAAAGTCCTACTTAAGAACTAAGATGAGTAGAGGTGACTTTTAGGCTCTCCCACAATAGTTCAGAAAACAACAAGTATGGTGGTGGTGCCGGTAGTCCTAGCTACTTGGGATGCTGAGGTGAGGGATCACTTGAGCCCGGGAGTTTGAGGTTGCAGGGGAGCTATGATTGTACCACTGCACTCCAGCCTGGGCAACAGAGCAAGACCCTGACTCTTAAATTTAAAATTTTTTTTTTGCTTCAGAAGATGTAATTTTGAATGAATTATATATCACACTAAATAGAAATTTGTTCAAGTAAAAACTATCAAACACTTGTGCAGATTTGGCCTGAGGGATGGCTGGATCTGAACAAATCTCAGTGGGTTGTGACAGTGTGTGCAGCTTGATAGTTTCCTTGTTTGATTCTCACATAGCGCCCACCCACAGTTTTTTTTTTTCTTTTTTAAGATGGAGTTTCGCTTTTGTCACCCTGCTGGGTTCATGTGATTCTCCTGCCTCAGCCTCTGAGCAGCTGGGATTACAGGCACCTGCCACCACATCCAGCCAATTTTTGTATTTTTAGTAGAGATGGGGTTCACCATGTTGGCCAAGCTGGTCTCGAACTCCTTACCTCAGGTGATCTGCCCACCTCTGCCTCACAAAGTGCTGGGATTATAGGCGTGAGCCACCACACTCAGTCAATTTTTGTATTTTTAGTAGAGACGGGGCTTCACCATGTTGGCCAGGATGGGCTCGAACTCCTAACCTCGTGATCCACCTACCTCAGCCTCCCAAAGTGCTGGGATTACAGGCGTGAGCCACTGCACCCGGCCAACAGAGTAGTTTCTTGATGGCCGGGGTGCTGTCTTCATTTGGAACTGGCTGGAAACCCTGTTGCATGATCATCTGAAGATTGATGGTCTCTAGACAAGAGGAAATGAATTTGGTTAAAAGATTTAATGGGAATTTCAGAGGTGAATACCTATGCTGTCAGGGATATTTGTTGTAGGAATGAATTAAAACAATCTGTTTAGGCCGGGTGCAGTGGCTCATGCCTGTAATCCCACCACTTTGGGAGGCCGAGGCGGGCAGATCACAAGGTCAAGAGATCGAGACCATCCTGGCCAACATGGTGAAACACCATCTCTACTAAAAATACAAAAATTAGCTGGGCGTGGTGGTGCGTGCCTGTAGTCCCAGCTACTCAGAAGGCTGAGGTAGGGGAATCACTTGAAGCTGAGAGGCGGAGGTTGCAGTGAGTGGAGATCACGTCACCGCACTCCAGCCTGGTGACAAAGTAAGACTCCTTCTCAAAAAATAAAAAATAAAAATAAAAAATAAAAATTCTGTTTAATTACTACAAAGGAAGTGATTCCAACCCTTTGAAAGATGGAAATTAATCTGCAAAAAATATAAAACATAGCTATTGTTATCCAGCCTATAGTAACTATGCAACAAAAACACCAAGGAAAATTGGTAGGCTGCTTCTTCTCTTTTGGCTGCCTTCTAAACAGGTACTTCAGGGCTTCCATAGTTCACAGTGTAGTGGCTAATGGGAACTTCAGGTTCCAGGTCTGGGGCTTCAGGTATCGTAGACTTGATCCTTGAAAGATGTATTGAATGATCTAATCCCAGTCCTTTGACCACAGAAGGCGTGGCCATTACCACTGAAAATGGTCCGTTCCATTTGGGTTGCAATTGTTGAGCAGGTGATCCCTCCTTGCATGTTTTAACAAGTACCTGATCTCCTGGCTTGATTTTGGGTTACTGGTTAGTTCCCAGTATGGGGAGCCTTTGAGTTCCAAACTTTTGTAAAGCCCGCTGAAACTGACTTGGGTTAGCTAGGTATTTTACTAAACTGACTGTTTCTGAATCAGTAATTAGATCATTAGTTAAGAATGGCCTTCCATATAACATTTGGTATGAGCTTATATTAATTTCTGCTCTAGGGGTATTACAGACCCTTCAGAGGGCTATGGGCAGTAGACTGACCAAAGTTTCTAATGTTTCCTGACACTGCTTAGCTAACACTCATTTTAGAGTTTGGTTAGCCCTTTCTACTTTCCTGGAGGATTGAGGCCTTCATGCTGAATATAAACAGTATTTGATTCTATGATGGCTAATATTGAGTGTCAACTTGATTGAAGGATGCAAAGTATTGTTCCTTGGTGTATCTGTGACGATGTTGCCAAAGGAGATTAACATTCCAGTCAATGAACTGGGAAAGGCAGACCCACCCTCGATCTGGGTAGGCACAATCTAATCAGCTGCCAGTGCAGCCAGAATAAAAGCAGGGAGAAGAATGTGGAGGGATTAAACTGGCTTAGTCTCCCAGCCTATATCTTTCTACCATGCTGGATGCTTCCTGCCCTTGAACATCAGACTCCAAGTTCTTCACCTTTGGGACTCAGACTGGCTGCCTTGCTTCTCAACTTGCAGACGGCCTATTGTGGGACCTCACCTTGTGATTGTGTGAGTCAATACTCCTTAATAAACTTCCCTTTATATATACATCTATCCTATTAGTACTGTCCCTCTAGAGAACCTCGACTAATACAGATTTCGACAGCCTTAGCAACACTGTGAGTTATTTGGGAGATAAAGGTCAGGCCATTATCACTTTGGAGACTCTAAGGTAACCCAAACTTAGGGATTATTTCTTTTAAGAGAAACTTTAGGCTGGGCGAGGTGGCTCACGCCTGTAATCTCAGCACTTTGTGAGGCCAAGGGGGGCAGATCACCTGAGGTCAGGAGTTTGAGACCAGCATGACCAACATGGAGAAACCCTGTCTCTACTAAAAAATATAAAATTAGCCAGGCACAGTGACTCATGCCTGTAATCCCAACACTTTGGGAGGCCAAGGCAGGCAGGTCACCTGAGGTCACGAGATTGAGACCAACTTGGCCAACATGGTGAAACCTCCATCTCTACTAAAAAAAAAATACGAAAATTCGCTGGGTGTGGTGACGCACACCTGTAATCCCAGCTACTGGGGAGGCTGAGGCAGGAGAATGGCTTGAACCTGGGAAGTGGAGATTGCAGTGGGCTAAGATCATGCCACTGCACTTCAGCCTGGCAACAAAGCAAGACTCCATCTTAAAAAACAAAACAAAACAAAACAAAAACTTATATCCTCTACAAGCTGGCATATGGGTGAAGTCTAATTGCTAGTCTTCCCCTGGGTAAGTTCCTCTTCTCTGGACTAGTTCTATTAGGGGTGGCATTTTGTGTCCTGGGTTATTAAGTGCACCCAGTGAGCAGACTTGACAGACCTGCTAAGTTAGGCCCAATGAAGAGCCCGTTAACCATGGCCAGGGTGGCATCTCTCACCACATGGAAGGAGTCAAGCAGGGTTTTTACAATTCTCCATTGGACTGTTTGAGGCAGATATGCTTTTGATCCCCTATACCACCAGGATCCTTGTTTTTGTCCCCCTCTCCTTTATTAACTCTACTTCCTGCAGTGTGTATTCAGGTTCTACTGGGGAGTCGTAGAAAGGAAGAAGTGCTAGGATCTGTTGGGATTGCACCCTGAGGGCTACAGCTTTGGCTTCTCTATCAGCCTTTCTGCTCCTTTGTGCCATAGGAATTAAGTCCCTTTGATGCCCCCTATAATGGATTATAGCTACGGCCTTTGGCAGGTGTATTGTTGGTAATAACTGAAGAATTTCAAGCCTATGCTTTATAGGCAGTGTTTGCTCGTTAGTAGTAGTCCTCTTTCTTTCCAGATTGTAGCACGAGCATGAACCACAAGAAATGCATATTTAGAATCTGTATAGATGTTAAGTTTTTTCCTTTGTCCCAACACTCATGCTCTAGTAAAAGCAATTATTTCAGCCTTTTGTGCTGATGTGCCAGGGGGCAGTGGTGGGCTTCAATAATGGTGTTGTGATTTACTACCGCATATCCAGCGCTGCGCCCCCTATTTGACACAAAACTACTGCCATCTATGAACCAGTCACCCTCAGAATCTGGAAGAAGCTGATCTTTTTTTTTTTTTAAGACGAAGTCTCGCTCTGTTGCCAGGCTTGAGTGCAGTGGTGCAATCTTGGTTCACTGCAACCTCCAACCCCCTGGTTCAAGCAATTCTCCTGTCTCAGCCTCCTGAGTGGCTGGAATTACAGGCATCCACCACCATGCCTAGCTAACTTTTGTATTTTTAGTAGAGATGGGGTTTCACCATGTTGTCCAGGCCGGTCTCGAACTCCTGACCTCAGGTGATCCACCCACCTCCACCTCCCAAAGTCCTGGGATTACAGGTGTGAGCCACTGCACCTGGCTGTGTCCCTTTATCTCTAAGACTGACTTTACCTGATTGGGGGTTAGAACTTCCAGCAGTTGGCCCAGGTTGATTTTAGTGGCTTCCTCCACTAACATAGCAGTGACTGCTATTCCTGCAGGCAACTTGGTTATCGTGAGGCCACTCCCTTCAACTTCTTTGAAAAGTAGGAGGTTGGGGGCGGGAGCAGTGGCTCACGCCTGTAATCCCAGCACTTTGGGAGGCCGAAGTGGGCAGATCACGAGGTCAAGAGTTCAAGACCAGCCTGGCCAATGTAGTGAAACCCCGTCTCTACTAAAAATACAAGAAAATTAGCCGGGCGAGGTGGCGGGCGCCTGTAATCCTAGCTACTCAGGAGGCTGAGGCAGGAGAATCGCTTGAACCTGGAAGGTGGAGGTTGCAGGGAGCGGAGACTGTTCCACTGCACACCAGCCTCTGCGACGGTGTGAGACTCCATCTCAAAAAAAAAAAAAAAAAAAAAAAGAGAAAGAAAAGTAGGCAGTTGGTCTGGGTTCTGATCCTAATTTCTGGGCTAGTACTCCCACAGTTATGCCCCTCTTCTCCGCTACATACAAGGAGAAGGGCTTAATTAGGTCTGGGATGCCAAGAGTGACAGCCTGGGTAAGGGCCTGTTTTAGCTTGGCAAAAGTTTCTCTCATTTCTGGGGCCCATTCCATTAGCTCATTTTCAGGCCCACTTGTTGCTTCATATAGGGGCTTCGTATGAGCCCAAATTTGGTACCCATATTCTGCAAAACCCAGCCATTCCCCAAAAAGAATGAAGCTGCTGCTTGGTGTTGGTGGGGGGCGGCGCTCAAACCACATATGGTTTGTGCTCATACTGGGGATATTTGCCAGGCTCCAGGTGTTAACACATATCCAAAATATTGGACCCAATGGAGGGTAATCTGAGCCATCTTTGTATCCCATCTTCCAGGAAATTCAAAGTTTGTATAGTATTTTGGTCAGAAGCCACCCAGGTTGGCTATACACAAGAAGGTCATCCACATACTAAACTCCCATTCTTCAATTGCAGATCCCTCAGATCCCTCTCTAAGGCAAAGAAATGGGGGCTATCCCAGAAGCCCTGAGGGAGCACTATCCAAGTGTATTTAATTTTTTTCTGGTACTAGGATTTTCCCATTCAAAAGCAAAAAGGTATTGGGACTCTGGGGCCAGAGGAATGGAGACGAAAACATCTTTTAGGTTTAGGACTGAGAACTATTTTGCATCCCCTGGCACCTGAGCCAAGATGGCATATATGGATCCACCACCAATGGGTGGCCAGGGATAATGGCCTCATTAATTATTCTGAGATCCTGTACTAGCCGGTATTCCCTCAAAGCCTTTAGAACAGTTCAGATGAGGATGTTCAGGGAGAATTGAAGGGTTTTTAGAGCCCATGGGTAAGTAATATCTCAGCTCTGGATAGCTCAAATATTTTAACTATGAAGCCTTTTCTTGCTTCCAGCTTAATTGGTTTCTTATTTTCATTTTTGTTTTTGAGACAGAGTCTCACTATGTTGCCCAAGCTGGAGTGCAGTGGCATGCAGTCTTGGCCCACTGCAATCTCCTGGGTTCAAGTGATTCTCGTGCCTCAGCCTCCTGAGTAGCTGGGATTACAGGCATGTGCCACAGCTAATTTTTGTATTTGTAGTAGAGACAGGGTTTCACCATGTTGGTCAGGCTGGTCTCGAACTCCTGACCTCAGGTGATCCACTTACCTTGGCCTCCCAAAGTGCTGGGATTACA
>NW_012102066.1:931348-943411 GCF_000951045.1 Mandrillus leucophaeus | reverse complement strand
GACTATTAGCAATTTCACTGACTGATGCTTCAGTTGTAGTAGTGCCCCTATTTCAACCACAATATCTCTTCCCAACAGGAGGACTGGGCAGCTTGGACTACTAGAAATTCCTGTTGGAAGATTTGTTTCTCAAATTGACAGATCAACGGAGGAGTGAAGAATCTTCTTTGTGGCTTTCCTTCCATTTCCATAACACTCATGAACTGGGAGGAAAGTCTTCCTGCACAAGCAGTAAGGACAGACTAATTTGCCCCTGTATCAAAAAGAAACTGAATTTGGGGGCCCATCACGGCCAGAGTTACCTAGGGCTCCTCAGTAGCAATTATAATGTTCCTGGACAGGGGCAGTGAGGAAGACCCCCGGCCCCTTCAGTCTTCATCTAATTCCTCCTTTTGCAGTGCTAGAGTTTTGACTGACCGAGCCCCTCCGTGGGAGCTGGGGCAGTCAATCCTCCAGTGCCAGGGGTCATAACCAGTACCCTCACAGTTTTGGCAAGGGCCTGGCATATGCTTAGTACAATCCTTTGCCCAATGTCTAGCTTTCTTGCATTTGAAGCAAGAACCCTTGCTGGCATTATCCTTATGGCCCTTCTGGTTTCCTTTGGACACTCTTTGGGCATTCAGGGCATTGCCAATGATGGCTGCCATAATTTTGGCTTGCTATTTATCTTTCTTTTTTTTTTTTCCTTTTTCTTTTTTTTCTTTTGAAGCAGTTTTCACTTTTCTTGCCCAGGCTGGAGTACAATGGCACAATCTTGGCTCACCACAACCTCTGCCTCCCAGGTTCAAGCAATTCTCCTGCTTCAGCCTCCTGAGTGGCTGGGATTACAGGCGTGTGCCACCAGGCTCAGCTAATTTTGTATTTTCAGAAACAGGGTTACTCCATGTTGGTCAGGCTGGTCTCAAACTCCCAACCTCAGGTGATCCGCCCTCCTTGGAATCCCAAAGTGCTGGGGTTACAGGTGTGATCCAATGTGCCCGGCCTGCTTGCCGTTTTATTTTGCTCCCTTTTTCCTTCCTCCAGGTCACGACTGTTATACACCATAAAGGTGATATCAAGAAGCTGATTTTGACTAGTTTGTGGCCCCATCTGTAGTTTTTGGAGCTTATGTCTAATGGCTGGGGCAGATTGGCTAATGAAATGTTGTGCCATTCATATTTTGCCTTTGGGAGAGGAAGGGTCCAGATTAGTATATTTGTTAAAAGTTTCCTCCAGCCTGCCATGAAACATGGCTGAATTTTCCTCCTTTCCCTGTGTAACCTCCCTTACTTTATCATAATTTACTGCTTTAGTTATTCCTTTTCTCATTCCTCCAAGAAGAGCCTAAAGAAATTTAGCCCAGTTGTTCACTCCCATGGGTGTGTTATAGTCCCAGTTAGGATCAGTAGTAGGGACTGTGTCTGGTCCTGGGTGATTGCCCTGAGAGTTTCGGGCAAATAAATCATTTGCTTCCTGGAGGGCAGCCTCAAGGATGCATTCCTTTTCAAAGGGGATGTAACAGCTTGCTAGAATGAATTGAATATCCTTCCATGAGAGATCAAAGGCTAAGGTCAAAGTCTGGAGCCCATCTACAAATTTCCTGGAATTCTCAGAATAGCTTCCTCGCTTTCCCTTACATTATTGTATATTAGTTATAGAGAAGGGGACCTGCACTAGGACTGGCCCCTCAGCTCCTGCTACTTCCTAAGGGGTAGCAGGGCTGGAGGGAGAGTTGAATGTGCTGTTCCCCTCTGAGTTTGAGGGGAACCCAGTAGGGTCCCCAGTGTTTGGGTTTTAGCCTCAGGAACACTTGGCAAGGGGCTATATGGGGGCAGTTGCTGTCCACTCTGAGACAGTTGGCCCTTGTAAAAGGGGGTCATCTATAATATCTAGTTCTGCCTTTGGACTTTCCTTTGGGGGAATTATTAGGTTTTGGTATAGGGCCATGAAGTCCTGTACATACGGGATTTCTGACCATTTGCCCTGCCTTTTAAAAAATAGGTCTAATTGCAGGATGGTGTCATAATTAAGGTTACTATTGACCACCCATTGTTCCAGGCTGGGCAGCTCATAATGGGACCAAAGAGTATTGCAGAAACAAAAATTATATGTTTTCTCTTTAGATTGTCAGGGTCAAATTGATTTCAATGCTAGAGGATGCAGCCAAGTGGGGAATCAAGTGGAATCGATGGAGAATTGCCCAAAGTGGTCTGGAAAAGAGAAGAGAACTTTGAAAAGTCAAGGGCTCATTAGGTAACCCAAATTTTAGCTGGAGCATCCCACTGAAAAATTCTGGCCCCTGACTGGGGTTCCCAGGGGGCGTACCCCTTAAGGGCCCCATCTTAGTCTGTCAGACATCACTAAACTCACATGGGTGCTAGCACCACTTTGGAATGGTTCTCTCTACTACTGATGGCCCAACATGAGCTTTCCCTCTTGTCCTTGGATGAAGGCCTTGACTTCTATAATTAATGTGTAGTTCAACCTTTGGATTTTTTTCCTATCCCACTTAAAATAATTCTTCAATTCTCTACATTTAGGCAAGATTAAATTGTATATAAATCCCCTCTTATGAATCCACCCCCATAACTCACACAGACCATCTACAACATGTCTAAGCCCTCTGACTTGTCCTTAGCCAGTTGAGTAGGGAAGGAAAGAATTCAGCATAAGGAAAGAAGGTTTAAGTCACCTGAAACACGGAGAGTGGCCCTGGCCAGAAACATGCTGTTGCCTCCATGCTTGGGTACTGTCCACCAAGGATCCCAAATTGGAAAGGAAGAGAGAAAGAGAAAGAGGAAAAAGAGAAAAATAAATCCCAAACTTTGGGCTTACCTCCTGGCTGGCTCACCAAAATGTGTTACCAGTTGAGGGTAGTTGTCCTGGTTCTTGGCATTTTAAACAAAGAATTAGACAAACACACAAGGCAAGACAGCGAAAGCAAGAGATTTAGTTTAAATGAAAGTACACTCCCCAGGGTTGGAGTGATCTCCAGCAAGTGGTACCGAGGTACAGAATTTTCTGGGGTTTAAATACTCTCCAGAGGTTTCCCATTGGTTCCATGCAAATGAAGTAGTGGCCAACAATCAGTCTGATTGGATGTGAGAGAGGTCCAATCAGAAGTACCTTCATTTTTCCTATTTTTTGAGAGGGAGTTTCGCTCTTGATGCCCAGGCTGGAGTGCAATGGCAAAATCTCGGCTCACCACAACGTCCACCTCCGAGGTTCAAGTGATTCTCCTGCCTCAGCCTCCTGAGTAGCTGGGATTACAGGCATGCACCACCACGCCCGGCTAATTTTGTATTTTTAGTAGAGACGGGGTTTCTCCATGTTGGTCAGGCTGATCTCGAACTCTCGACCTCAGGTGATCCACTCACTTCAGCCTCCCAAAGTGTTGGGATTACAGGTGTGAGACACTGCACCTGGCTGTACATTCATTTTTCAACTGCCATTCAGAAAAAGGAGGGGTTGAAAAGGGAGTGGCCTCTGATATCCAGTCAGCAATTGGCCTTAGGTTCCCTGCCTCCAGACCCTATTTTTCTGCCTCAAATCTAGAGGCAGAAAAGTGGTGTTTTCATTCAAGAATGAGGGCTGAGCTGGGCACAGTGGCTTTTGCCTGTAGTCCCAGCTATGCAGGAGCCTGAGATGGAAGGTTTGCTGAGCCCAGGAGCTCAAGACCAGCCTAGGCAACATAGCAAGGCTCCATCTCTAAAAAATAAAAGAACAATAAGATCTGAATGGCTTGACCATGAGGTTAAGTGAAGCTACTAAGATTAAGTCTTCAGTGGCTTTAGTTAACTTTGCAGCTGCAAGTACCCAAAGAAGGTAGGCATCTGCTACAGGGCCAAATGAGAAGATGTAAGAAGAAATGGATGTTTGATGTCCATCATACTGTTAACACCTCTAAAATTTCTCCTGATTTTTTATACACAAACAGAAAGTAGAGTTTATAACAATTAGGGAATTTAAGGGTAGTGAGTTTATTTGGGACAAGAACTCAGGTGTGTCGACTAGTTTTGATTATATCAAGTGGGAGCCAGTATAGACAAATTCAGAATCCAGTGTCTACAATATCATGAGTCCAAGAAATTCTCTAAATTATGTTCTGGTAATTGGCCAGGTAAAATCATAAACAACTTCCTTTCTCTGAAGGTAAAGAGACTTTCTCTTTTGCATGATGATGTCATGATCAAGATAATTCACTTTAGTCTAATAAAACTGGATTTATGGCCAGGCATAGTGGCTCACACCTGTAATCCCAGCACTTTGGGAGGCTGAGGCGGGTAGATCAGGAGGTCAGGAGTTCAAGACCAGCCTGGCCAAGATGGTGAAACCCCATCTCTACTAAAAATACAAAAATTTAGTCAGGCGCGGCCGCAGGCGACTGTAATCTTAGCTACTTGGGAGGCTGAGGCAGGAGAATCACTCGAGCCTGGGACGCGGAGGTTGCAGTGAGCTGAAATTGTGCCACTGCACTCCAGCCTGGGCGACAGAGTGAGACTCCATCTCAAAAACAAAATAAAACTGGATTTATCCTTTGAGAAGTTATATCCCTAACTAATTCTTCAAGATTTGGTTGGGCACAGTGGCTCACACCTGTAATCCCTGCACTTTGGGTGAATGAGGCAGGACAGCTTGAGCCCAGGAGTTTGAGACCAGACTGGGCAACATGGCATAATCCTGTCTCTTAAAATATATTTATAAAAAATAAAAATTCTTCAAGATCTTCTATCTGGAGAGCATAAGAGAAGATCCATTAATTATATAAGAGTTTCATCATCTCTGAATTTTGTAAGGAGATGAACTCATGGATAGAGATTATAGTATCCATCCCATAAATTCTTTTTTCTTTTTTTGAGATGGAGTCTTGCTCTGTTGCCCAGGCTGGAGTGCAGTGGCATGATCTTGGCTCACTGTAACCTCTGCCTCCCAGGTTCGAGTGATTCTTCTGCCTCAGCCTCCTGAGTAGCTGAGACTACAGGCGCATGCCACCGCACCTGGCTAATTTTTGTATTTTTTTTTTTTTTTTTTGGAGACGGAGTCTCGCTCTGTCGCCCAGGCTGGAGTGCAGTGGCCTGATCTTGGCTTACTGCAGGCTCTGCCTCCTGGGTTTAAGCTATTCTTCTGCCTCAGCCTCCTGAGTAGCTGGGACTACAGGCGCATGCCACCGCACCTGGCTAATTTTTGTATTTTTAATAGAGATGGGGTTTCACCATATTGGCCAGGCTAGTCTTGAACTCCCGACCTCATGATCTGCCCATCTTGGCCTCTCAAAGTACTGGGATTACAGGTGTGAGCCACCGCACCTGGCCTCCATCCTATAAATTCTTAAAATAATCCTAAATTCTTCAATGAATTTTCCTCTTTATGTAGGAGGATTTAAAAGGTTCTTAACTAGATTATGCAAACCTGAACTTGACTAAGGTTTAAAACAATAAAGTTAGCTAAGTTGGTCATCATCATCACTTAGGTGTAAAGCATCACAAAGGGATATTGTCCATTGAAAGGGGGGTGTTTAGGAAGAAGCAATGGAGGAAAGCGAAGAGGACCTAAGGAAGACACAGCAGGAAGGGAATGAGTAGCAGAAAGGTGTTACGGGAAGTAAGGGACCCTGAACGGAGGGACCTGCTGAAGCCGCAGCAGAGGAACATAAATTATGAAGATTTCATCTTAATATGGACATTTATCAGTTCTCAAATAATACTTTTATAATTTCTTATGCCTGTCTTTACTTTAATCTCTTAATCCTGTTATCTTTATAAGCTGAGGATGTACATCACCTCAGGACCACTGCGATAATTGTGTTAACTGTACAAATTGATAGGAAAACATGTGTGTTTGAACAATATGAAATCAGTGCACCTTAAAAAACAACAGAATAATAGCGATTTTTATGGAACAAAGGAAGACAACCATAAGGTCTGACTGCCTATGGGGTCGGGCAAAAATATTTTTCTTCTTGCAGAGGGCCTATAAACAGACGTGCAAGTAGGAAATATACCGCTAAATTCTTTTCCTAGCAAGGAATATTAATATTAATACCCTGGGAAAAGAATGTGTCCCTGGGGGGAGGTCTATGAACAGCCGCTCTGGGAATGTCTGTCTTGTACAGTTGAGATAAGGACTGAGATAAGCCTTGGTCTCCTGTAGAACCCTCAGGTTTACTAGGGTTGGGAAAACTCAGCCCTGGTAAATTTGTGGTTAGATTGGTTCTCTACTCTCGAACCCTGTTTTCTGTTGTTTTGTTTATCGCTCTTGGCTTTCGGCTCGGAGGAGGCCAAGGTGCAACTTTCTTCGGTCATCCCAAATCCGGGTTCATCCGACACCAGCTGCCTCTACCATGCTGCCGAAGTTCAACCCCAATGAGATCAAAGTATACCTGAGGTGCACTGGAGGTGAAGTCGGTGCCACTTCTATGCTGGCCCCCAAGATCGGCCCCCTGGGTCTCTCTCCAAAAAAGGCTGGTGATGACATTGCCAAGGCAACAGGTGATCGGAAGGTCCTGAGGATTACAGTGAAACTGAGCATTCAGAACAGACAGGCCCAGATTGAGGTGGTGCCTTCTGCCTCTGCCCTGACCATCAAAGCCCTCAGGGAATCACCAAGAGACAGAAAGAAACAGAAAAACATTAAACACAGTGGGAATATCACTTTAGATGAGATCATCAACATTGCTCAACAGATGCAGCACCTATCCTTAGCCAGAGAACTCTCTGGAACGCTTAAAGAGATCCTGGGGACTGCCCAGTCTGTGGGCTGTAATGTTGATGGCCGCCACCCTCATGACATGATAGATGACATCAACAGTGGTGCTGTGGAATGCCCAGCCAGTTAAGCACAAAGGAAAATATTTCAATAAAGGATCATTTGACAACTAGAAAAAAAAAAAGATGTTTATCAAGACAATACGTACACCGCTGAACATAGACCCTTATCAGTGGTTCTGCTTTTGCCCTTTGCCCTGTGATCTTTGTTGGACCCTAATCAGTGGTTCTGCTTTTGCCCTTTGCCCTGTTCCCTCAGAAGCATGTGATCTTTGTTAGACTCTTATCAGTGGTTCTGCTTTTCACTCTTTGAAGCATGTGATCTTTGTACCTACTCTCTGTTCTTACACTCCCTCCCCTTTTGAAATCCTTAATAAAAACGTGCTGGTCTGAGACTCAGGCGGCCATCACAGTCCTACCAATAAGTGATGTCACCCCGGTGGCCCAGCTATAAAATTCCTCTCTTTGTACTGTCTCTCTTTATTTCTCAGCCAGATGACACTTATGGAAAATAGAAAGAACCTACATTGAAATATTGGAGGTAGGTTCCCCCAATAGAAAGGCAGGAGGAAGTTGAGGGCCAGGGGTCTAGGATGTAAGTTAATCCCGGGTTAGGCAAGAGACAGAGAAGAGATTTCAAGGTTGGCTTTTAGGTTCTCTGCATTTTTATTGGCCTTTTCTAATAAGTCCTTAATAGAAGCTATTTTAGAATTTTCCTTTGGGAGGGCTCTTCCTGGTCATTTAAAAACACTAACTATTGAATATCTGGAAACTTTTAACCAGTGATTGTAAGGTGCCAAAAATGGATTAGCTTATTCACATCCAAAGTTCACCAGAACAGCCACTAAAGTTCTAGAATATCCTTAGTAAGATTCTGCCACAGCATCCACTGTTTAATTCTATTTGCCCCACAATATTGAGCTCATATTGAAATAAAAAGAACAAAGAAGAAATAAATATACAGGCCCCAAAAATCTCTTGGAACTATGAGCCCAGGTCATCTGTGAGAACCTTGAGTAGTAAAAACAAATCACATCCAGAGGTTTATATCAAGGACAACAAAGATAACAAAGGCTTAAGTGGGGCTGGGCATGGTGGCCCACACCTGTAATCCCAGCACTTTGGGAGGGCAGATCACCTGAGGCCAGGAGTTCGAGACCAGCCTGACCAATACGGTGAGACCCTGTCTCTACTAAAAATGCAAAAATTAGCCAGGCGTGGTTGCCCAGACCTGTAGTCCCAGCTACTCAGGAGACTGAGGCAGGAGAACAGCTTGAACCCGGGAGGCGGAGGCTGCAGTGAGCTGAGACTGTGCCAGTGCACTCCAGCCTGGGCAACAGAGTGAGACTCTGTCTCAAAAAAAAAAAAAAAAAAAAAAGGCTTAAGTGGGCAAGGCACAGTAGCTCACACTTGTAATCATAGCACTTTTAGAGGCTGAGGTGGGTGGATCACTTCAGCCCAGGAGTTCAAGACCAATCTGGGTAACATGGTAAAACCACATCTCTACAAAAAAATACAAAAATTAGCCAGGTGTGCTAGCACACACCTGTGGTCCCAGCTACCCTGGAGGGTGAGGTGGGAGGATCTCTTGGGCTTGGGAGATTGAGGCTGCAGTGAGGCGTAATTTTACCACCGCACTCCAGCCTGGCAACAGAGTGAGACCTCACCTGAATTAAAACAAACAAACAAACAAACAAACAAACAAACAAGGCTGAGGTGATGATTCAAAGTTGAGAGATGGTTGGAAGCAGGGCTCATTCAGCTGAGCAGTCCCTGTGACTTGTAAAGGAGAAATAAAAACATCTTAGGACCCCCAAACTTGTTATGCAAAGGGAAAGTTATGCCTAGAGACTGGGTCATGCAGCACTGCTATCCTTTTCCCAAATAGAGAGCTATTACTTTACGACCTGGTGTCAAAGCATCACACATTACCCAGACCCTCACAGAAAGGCAGAAGGCCTCATACATCTCCAGATGATGGCCCTCATAAATTTTTCCCAAGTAAACTCTTTGCTGGCCTCAAAACCTTTCAAGATGTACATCCTCCCATAAAATAAGAACATGTCCATTGTAACTTTAGGTGTACCATCTAAGCCTAGCTCCTAAAACTAAAGTTTGCTAGAGTCACACTGATGATGTCAATTACAAGCTTATCTTCCCAGGTGCAGAACAAATCATTCCTCCACCTACCCTGAGACGTTTGCATAATTGATTCTTCCTCTACTTCCTTTTTCTCTGAATATTCACCTTATCTTGTATAAAATGTAGATTTACTGAGCTCTAATTAATTAATAGTCCCACAAAAGCATAACCATTTGCCTCACCACCCTACCCCCTCCTTCCCACATGCCTTCTCCCCTTTAAAGAAATGTATAAATACTGTATTAGTCTGTTTTCACACTGCTATAAAGAACTGCCCGAGACTGGGTAATTTATAAAGAAAAGAGATTTAATTGACTCACAGTTCCACATGGCTGGGGAGGCCTCAGGAAACTTACAATCACAGCAGAAGAAGGGGAAGCAAGGCACCTTCTTCACAAGGTGGCAGGAAGACATGCTGAGCAAGGGGGGAAGAGTCCCTTATAAAACCATCAAATCTCAAGATAACTCACTCAATATCACGAGAACAGCATGGGGGAACCACTCCCATAATCCAATTCCCTCCACCTGGTCTCTCTCTTGACACATGGGGATTATAGGGATTATAATTCAAGATGAGATTTGGGTAGGGAAACAGAGCCTTACCACAGCTTACATATTTGATTTTTTAAAAATATTTGATAACTTTCATTTTGAATTAATTTCCTTTGTAATCTCACATATTTTATTTTATGCATTCAAAAGATTATTCTGGTTGGGATGGTGGCTCACGCCTATAATCCTAGCACTTTAGGAGACCGAGACAGGCAGATCACTTGAGGTCAGGAGTTTCTGACCAGCCTGGCCAACATGGTGAAACCCTGCCTCTAATGAGCCGGGCACGGTGGCCCATGCCTGTAATCCCAGCTACTTGGGGAGGCTGAGGCACGAGAATTGCTTGAACCTGGGAGGCAGGGGTTGTAGTGAGCTGAGATTGCGCCACTGCATTCCAGCCTGGGCGACAGAGCAAGACTCCTTCTCAAAAAAAAAAAAAAAAGATTATTCTAAGAAGGTGTCCATGGGCTTCTACCAAACTACCAAAGAGGCTTATGGTCAAAAAAACAGAGACGAGTTCCTGCCTTCAGGAGTTATCTTTTTTTTTTTTTGCAAGGTTGAAATTAAGTTACTGCCATTTCCACATTCCAATCCAAGTAAATGTAAGAAGAGTTTCACAGTAAGCCATTCCTTTAGACAGAAGTTGCATATAACATTTCTGCTTATATGTCACTGTGAGAACTGAAACTTGAAAACATCTAGCTGCAAGAGAGACTTAGGGGAATGTAATCTCTACTTACATTCCACGAGACTACATACAAAGTGACTTTGTACCCAACTAACTTTTACTAACAGGAAGGGGAAACAAACAAAGAAGGGGAGGCCTGGCACAGTGGCTCACACCTGTAATCCCAGAACTTTGGGAGGCTGAGGCAAGCGGATCACTTGAGGTCAGGAATTCTAGACCTGCCTGAACAACATGGTGAAACCCCATCTCTACTAAAAATACAAAAATTAGCCAGGTGTAGTGGTGCAGTCCTGTAATCCCTGCTACTTGGGAGGCTGAGGCAGGACAATCGCTTGAAGCTGGGAGGCGGAGGTTGGAGTGAGCCAAGATCATGCCACTGCATTCCAACCTGGATGAAAGAGTGAGGCTCCATCTCAAAAAAAAAAGAAGAATAAGGGGAAACAGATTATAGTGAGCAATCAAGAAAAGAAAAAGAACTAATGACCTCATTTACAACTTAGGCGTTTTTTTTGCAAACCAACATAATTTTTACTATAGATATATTAAAGATGTCATTAAAACATGTTCTAAAACATATTTTATAAGTTTAAGAGTTAACAAGCCTTGGCCGGTTGCGGTGGCTCACACCTGTAACCCCAGCACTTTGGGAGGCCAAGATGGGCCAAGTCAGGCGGATCACAAGGTCAGCAGTTCAAGACAAGCCTGGCCAAGATGGTGAAATCCTATCTCTACTAAAAATACAAAAAAATTAGCTGGGCCTGGTGGCAGGTGCCTGTAATCCCAGCTACTTGGGAGGCTGAGGCAGAGAACTGCTTAACCTGGGAGGTGGATGTTGCAATAAGTTGAGATTTTACCACTGCACTCCAGTCTGGGCGACACAGCAAGAAGGTGGAATTGAACCACCACCCTCTGAAATGCCCCCTTGACAAAAGATACAAGGTAGTGGCGGGTGGTTGGGGTGGTGGTGGTGGTGGAGGTGGAGGTGGTAGTAGAAGAGGCTGTGGGGGTGAAAGTGGAAGAGGTGGCTGGGGTGGAGGAGGATGGGGAAATGGTGGGGGAGAGGGAGAAGGGTAGTGAGGAGGAGGTGGGGTGGAAGTGGTAGAGGAGGTTTCCAAGGCAGAAGAGATGATGGCGGGAGGGGAGATTATGGTGGAAAAGATTATGGAGATCCTTATAGAGGAGGTGGTGATGGTGGTGGATACCGCAGATATTGAAGACTACAAAAATTAAAAACCCAAATCAACAAACCTCAAGGGCAAAGGAATAGTCTGCCCTCTTATATCACAAGCACTAACTAACCACCTCTGCCCTTTCTCATTCCTTAATCATTCAGACAAGATTTCCTTGTTTACTTCCTCCTATAAAATCCCTAAGTCTATTTCCTTTTCTTTGAAAAGATTCCTCTGCATTAATGAATGTTGTCCTTACTGCAATAGCGTGAGAAAAAAAAAGTTTCCTTATGCAGCTTAGCAATTTTCCAGGCTTGGTATCAGTGACTCCATCTCAGGCTACTGACTCCAGGCTGAGCTGCTGCTAAACTTTGAGGGCCACAAAGGAACTGTGAAAAATATTTCCTTCACAAACAACTATTATAAATAAAGCTTCTGCACTGCAAAAGAAATAGCACTCGAATATAAAATATTCTTAATTCTCAGCAAGGCAATGTACATTTTTTTTTTCTTTTTTGAGACGGAGTCTTGCTCTGTCATCCAGGTTGGAGTGCAGTGGCGCAATCCCGGCTCACTGCAAGCTCCGCCTCCCGAATCACTCCATTCTCCTACCTCGGCCTCCTGAGTAGCTGGGACCACAGGCACCCGCCACCACGCCCAGCTAATTTTTTGTATTTTTCAGTAGAGACGGGGTTTCACCGTGTTAGCCAGGATGGTCTCGATCTCCTGACCTCGTGATCCGCCCGCCTCGGCCTCCCAAAGTGCTGGG
>NW_012102066.1:926462-928028 GCF_000951045.1 Mandrillus leucophaeus | reverse complement strand
AAACAAACAAACAAACAAACAAACAAACAAGGCTGAGGTGATGATTCAAAGTTGAGAGATGGTTGGAAGCAGGGCTCATTCAGCTGAGCAGTCCCTGTGACTTGTAAAGGAGAAATAAAAACATCTTAGGACCCCCAAACTTGTTATGCAAAGGGAAAGTTATGCCTAGAGACTGGGTCATGCAGCACTGCTATCCTTTTCCCAAATAGAGAGCTATTACTTTACGACCTGGTGTCAAAGCATCACACATTACCCAGACCCTCACAGAAAGGCAGAAGGCCTCATACATCTCCAGATGATGGCCCTCATAAATTTTTCCCAAGTAAACTCTTTGCTGGCCTCAAAACCTTTCAAGATGTACATCCTCCCATAAAATAAGAACATGTCCATTGTAACTTTAGGTGTACCATCTAAGCCTAGCTCCTAAAACTAAAGTTTGCTAGAGTCACACTGATGATGTCAATTACAAGCTTATCTTCCCAGGTGCAGAACAAATCATTCCTCCACCTACCCTGAGACGTTTGCATAATTGATTCTTCCTCTACTTCCTTTTTCTCTGAATATTCACCTTATCTTGTATAAAATGTAGATTTACTGAGCTCTAATTAATTAATAGTCCCACAAAAGCATAACCATTTGCCTCACCACCCTACCCCCTCCTTCCCACATGCCTTCTCCCCTTTAAAGAAATGTATAAATACTGTATTAGTCTGTTTTCACACTGCTATAAAGAACTGCCCGAGACTGGGTAATTTATAAAGAAAAGAGATTTAATTGACTCACAGTTCCACATGGCTGGGGAGGCCTCAGGAAACTTACAATCACAGCAGAAGAAGGGGAAGCAAGGCACCTTCTTCACAAGGTGGCAGGAAGACATGCTGAGCAAGGGGGGAAGAGTCCCTTATAAAACCATCAAATCTCAAGATAACTCACTCAATATCACGAGAACAGCATGGGGGAACCACTCCCATAATCCAATTCCCTCCACCTGGTCTCTCTCTTGACACATGGGGATTATAGGGATTATAATTCAAGATGAGATTTGGGTAGGGAAACAGAGCCTTACCACAGCTTACATATTTGATTTTTTAAAAATATTTGATAACTTTCATTTTGAATTAATTTCCTTTGTAATCTCACATATTTTATTTTATGCATTCAAAAGATTATTCTGGTTGGGATGGTGGCTCACGCCTATAATCCTAGCACTTTAGGAGACCGAGACAGGCAGATCACTTGAGGTCAGGAGTTTCTGACCAGCCTGGCCAACATGGTGAAACCCTGCCTCTAATGAGCCGGGCACGGTGGCCCATGCCTGTAATCCCAGCTACTTGGGGAGGCTGAGGCACGAGAATTGCTTGAACCTGGGAGGCAGGGGTTGTAGTGAGCTGAGATTGCGCCACTGCATTCCAGCCTGGGCGACAGAGCAAGACTCCTTCTCAAAAAAAAAAAAAAAAGATTATTCTAAGAAGGTGTCCATGGGCTTCTACCAAACTACCAAAGAGGCTTATGGTCAAAAAAACAGAGACGAGTTCCTGCCTTCAGGAGTTATCTTTTTTTTTTTTT
>NW_012102066.1:920775-921542 GCF_000951045.1 Mandrillus leucophaeus | reverse complement strand
AAACACATTCCTCCATATGTCTCTCAACTTTAGAAAAACAACACCTGGGAAATCTCCGATAAGGACACAGTGGGAATCAATAAAAAATGCTAAATTATAGTGTTAACCAATTATAGTGCTGTAACCAAAAGAATTACCTTGTTCCTCTGTAACTTTACATATCCTGTTTACATCAGGCTATACAAACGCAAGCACTCGCATTGTTCGGGGCCCTCTTGTATGCTGTGGAATGGAGGGACCAAGTTTGAACTTGCAGTAAAAGATCCTTGCCGCTTGGCTTTGACTCTGGACTCTGGTGGTCTTCTTTGGGGAACAAATGGTCTGGGCATAACATCATGGCCACTGCAACCTCTGCTTCATAGGTTTAAGCAATTTTCCCGCCTCAGCCTCTGGAGTAGCTGAGAATTACAGGCGCCCACCACTACACCTGGCTAATTTTTGTATTTTTAGTAGAGACAGGGTTTCACTATGTTGGCCAGGTTGGTCTTAAACTCCTGGTTTCAAGTGATTCACCCGCCTCAGCCTCCCAAATTGTCAGGCCTCTGAGACCTAGCTAAGCCATCATATCCCCTGTGACCTGCAGTATACATCCAGATGACCTGAAGCAACTGAAGATCCACAAAAGAAGTGAAAATAGCCTTAACTGATGACATTCCACCATTGTGATTTGTTTCTGCCCCACCCTAACTGATCAAACTACTTTGTAATCTCCCCCACCCTTAAGAAGGTTCTTTGTAATCTTCCCCACCCTTAAGAAGGTTCTTTGT
>NW_012102066.1:919671-920725 GCF_000951045.1 Mandrillus leucophaeus | reverse complement strand
TGTTAGCCAGGATGGTCTCGATCTCCTGACCTCGTGATCCGCCCGCCTCGGCCTCCCAAAGTGCTGGGATTACAGGCGTGAGCCACTGTGCCCAGCGGCAATGTACTTCTATAGAAGGGTGTGCCTTCACAGATGGAGCAATGGTGAGCGCACACCTGGGCAAGGGAGGTGAAAGGGTTCTTATTCCTGACGCACGTGGCCCCTGCTGCTCTGTCGTTCCCCTGTTGGCTAGGGCTAGACTGCACAAGCTAAACTAATTCTGATGGGCTAATTTAAAGAGAGTGATGGGGTGAGTGGTTTAGCAAGAAAAATGGTTAAGGCAGCGCAGGAAATCGGAATGAGTCAGGGTGGGGCATGTAATCAGAATGAGTCAAGGTGGAGCAGGTGACTGAAATGAGTCAGGGTGGAGCAGGTGATCGAAAAAGGTTGCTTTACGAGGAAGTTAAGTTTAAAAGTAGAAGGCAAAGAACTGAACATACTGACATATTGATTCTTTGAACAGAAATTTAGAATTCATATCTAACACAACCATTTTCTCAACACACAACCCAAGAAAGCTGGTCTCAATATTATTATTATTATTGTTTTTCTGCAACAGGCTTTTACTTTGTCATCCAGGCTAGAGTTCAATGGCTCAATCTTGACTCATTGCAACCTCTGCCTCCCAAGCTCAAGTGATCCCCCCCATCTCAGCCTCCCAAGTAGCTGAGACTACAGGCTCATGCCACCACTCCTGGCTAATTTTGTTTGTTTTTTGCATATTTTTTGTAGAGATGAGGTTCACCATGTTGGCCAGGCTGGTCTCAAACTACTGGACTCAAGTGATCCACCCCATAGTGCTGGGATTACAGGCATAAGCCATCACGCCCAATCCCCAATCTTTTTTTGTTTGTTTGTTTTGTTTCATGAGACAGACTCTCTCTGTGGCCCACACTGGAGTGCAATTGAAAGAAACCAGGCACATTCCTCCATATATCTCCCAACTCCCTGAGCCCAGCACAAACACATTGCTCCATATATCTCCCAACTCCCTGAGCCCAGCACAAACACATTC
>NW_012102066.1:907263-918376 GCF_000951045.1 Mandrillus leucophaeus | reverse complement strand
TCCGTCTCAAAAAAAAAAAAAAAAAAAAAAGAATATTCTGGCCAGGCACGGTGGCTCACGCCTGTAATCCCAGCACTTTGGAAGGCTGAGGCGGGCGGATCACGAGGTCAGGGATCGAGACCATCCTGGCTCTAACACGGTGAAACCCCGTCTCTACTAAAATACAAAAAATTAGCTGGCCCTGGTGGTGGGCGACTGTAGTCCCAGCTACTGGGGAGGCTGAGGCAGGAGAATGGCGTCAACCCGGGAGGCGGAGCTTGCAGTGAGCCGAGATCGTGCCACTGCACTCCAGCCTGAGTGACAGAGCGAGACTCTGTCACACACACACACACAAAAGAATATTCTGTATATAGTTTTTTTTTGTTTTGTTTCTGACAGACGCAAATGCACCCTTCCACTAATGATTAAAGACTTCTTCGTTTAATCCACCAATGAAATAATCTGACAATTTATGTAACAAATAAATTCCTATAAACATAAGCTCCCTTGCTCCTCTCCAGTGGCACAATCTCTGATTTGCTATCCTAGTTGCAACCTTCATTACTAAGTAAACGCTTATGTAAACCTTAATAATGAGATTCGAGCAATATGATTAAATATTGCTTTGAGTGCAAATTTTGAGGATGGCGACCTGGTAGGCCACAGACTCCAAAAGATGGGGGTCAGTGCTTCGAAAGCGAGAAGTCTGAGGGTCGTTTATACAGGCAGGGTCTGGGAAGCTTAACAGGATGTCAACATTTTCCATAGAAGGTTAACCTATAGCAATTTAATTGGTTCTAGGCAGTGTTTCTTTTTGGGAAGGGTCTATTTAACATTCCACATTAAGGATGTAATAGTCAAGGGGTCATTTATCTTATTCAAGGCGTATTTTATCTCAGATGCCATCTGGTCTGAGCTGGGAATAAGAAAATAAGGGAGTTAATCTATAACAAAAGGTTGGCAATTAAGAGGTCGTGCTTCATGATCTGGTCTCTAACGTCAACTTTCCTCAGGGACTTTCAGAAGCCCCAAATAGATTATCCATTGTCTTTCACACTTATTTGCCTCTAAGCTGTTGATTTTTTTTCTTTTTTTAAAGGTTAACAGTCTCTTGGGTGCACTCTGACTCCCATGCGCTTTATAGAAAAAATTGGTCCTGAGGCCAGCAACAACAGTGGGTCTCAGGAACTTGTTAGAAATGCACATTTTCAGCCCCCACCCCAAACCTACTGAATCAGTAGTTTTGCTGGCGGTTCTCAATCTCTCTTTAACATGCCCTCTGGGTGCTGCGGATGCCCGTTAAAGGTAGAAGATCGCTGCGGGAGATTTCCGCGTCGGGCAGATGAAAGCGCTCTGCAAGCCCTGGTGCGATCCGCTGGCCCGTTCCGCGGCTTCTCGGGTGGCACTAGGACCGCGGCGGCGCGGCCCTCGTAGACACCGCCTCGGGCGTGAGGCGGAGCCTAGGTGTTCCTGGATCCTGGGCCTGGCTCCTCGACCCGCCCCTGGAGGCGGACCCCACTTGACTTAAACTCTGGGGCCCGGGAGGCCGCCGGCTTTACCCCTGCTTGCTGGGGTGGTCCTCTTCCCTTGTCGGTAAGTGTGAGGCGAGCACCCCGAGGTCCCTCCTTCGCCTTCCGGGGTGCGGGCGGGGCGGGGGCCGGGAGCCAGAGGCGCTCACGGCTGGGGCCGGCGCGCGGCGCGGAGCGCTTTTGTTCTGCGGCGAGAACGCAGTCGCGGGCGGCCCCGGAACCCGGGCCTGGGGCCCCGCCGGCTCGCGCGTCCCGCAGTCCGCCGCCCGAAGCTGGGCTCCGCCGCCGCGCTCTCTTCTGCCCGCCGTGCTGGGGACGGCCCTGGGCCTCCGCGGACGCGGAGCCTTGGACCGGAGGGCGGGCCTCGCTGGCTGTTTTCCCTCATTGCCTGGCGCTGCGCGGTAGAGGTCGCGAGTGGCGATGGCGAGGACGCGTTTTGTTGAACTGCGAGGCGCGGCTGGTGAGGCGGGTGGGTATGAGAGCTGCTTATGTTTTTAAGGCTTTGCTGTCACTGGAGTGGAAAAAAAAAATCTTTGTTTTCCTATTTCCCGAGCGTTCTCCTCCTCCCCTGCCCTCTTAAGTCGAAGCCTCCTGGAACGGAATTGCTGTACTGGCATCTGTCTCCAAGTGGTCCGCGAACGCTTCTGCGCCGGCGATGCTTTCTGTTCCTCGGCAATAGTTCCTTAGGCATTTTTAAATGCACGAACGCATACCCATCTTAGGTGTTCTCGAGGGACACGGATTCCCTAAGCAAACGTCCTTAGGGTCCTGAGTTTAGCAGCAAACTTTCGGGGAATAATTTCCGTGGAAACAATTTGTAGTACATCGGCATAACCGTCTTAAGACAAGGATGTGTATGAGCTTGAGGCGCGTTTTCGTTTTGTAGGGGGCCGGTGCATCTCAGTAGGCGGGCCGCAGAGCTTGTTTGGAGATTGTATTTTTCTGCTAAATGTGTTAGCTTTAATCATGTTTCATTCATTGTTAATGTGCATGTATGTTAAGGTTTTAGGTTTTTTCCCCCTCTGCAGTCGGATTTTTTTCTATTTAACATTAATCCAATAAAGACAAGTGCAGAGATAAAGTGTTACTGTTTTGCAATGATACTACAATAGGCGACCTAGAGGAGCGCACATAGATTCTGACTTAAGTGAATGGTGTTTTCAGGCCAGACCTAGTTTCTATTTCTGTTACTTAGGACACTTAATAAGAATTCAGTAAAGTTAGCATGCTTTCTGTGCAGCCTTAAAAGAAAACAGTTTTGCACAGCAGTGTCATATCTAGTAAACACATTAGCATGTCCTCTTTTATTATAAAACGTTTCTTGTTGTCCCTAGGACCAAAGAAGTAAATACTGTATGGAGGGGGACTGATGTGTTTGGAGTGAAATGGGAACATACACAATAATTAAAGACTAAAGTTGTGCTTAACGGTAAGTATTATCACCTCTAAGAAACCCACCCTGATTTAACTAGGCAGTTATTCACACGTAACTATGGAGTAATTTACCTGTTACCGAATTAAAATTACTAGCTCAGTGAATCAACATTGGTTAAAAATTAAACTGTGGGACTCAATGGATTTGACAACAAAGCTTGAGAAGAAGAAATGTTGTCAGCATAGTACTGAAAAATCAGTTGTTAATCTTAGCAAAATGGGAAAGAGGTCTGTGGTAAGGTAATTGTAATGGAAGTTACCTGGGCAGAGGTCTGCTTCTGTCTGTGCTGTGTTTCTTACGTGATTGTTTTTATTATATTTTGTTACTGTTGGTGGCACATAGGGGAATGTGGCACAGAGCACCACTCTGAAGGATGCATCCTGTACAGCCAAAGTGGGCATGTCTAGGGCTTTCATCTGTAACCACAAAATGTCTTAGGAAGTCTCACCTAATGATAAAGATCATGGTCCCTGTAACCACACTGCTTTGGTTTAAATCTTAGCTGTAGCACTCAGCAGTATCTGTACAACCCTGGAAAAATAAACCTCTGCCTGTTTTCTCATCTATAAAATGGGGAAAAGTACTAATGTCATAGGATTGTTATGGTAGAGTTACAGGAGTTTCATGCATATCACAGGTAAACAGCTCTTGAAACATGGTGAGTGCCCAATAAATGTCATGTTAGAGGAAATAGATTTTGTGGCCTGGGACATGTAATGCTGTCTTAGCAGAAATTCAGCTGGTTCATTTAAGCTCTAACTTCATGAGCTTTTTGTTGATTAAACCCATCACTGTAGATCCTCTTAGATTCTCTTTTTTGTAGGTCCTGTTTTGTTAGAAAGTATCCGTCACTACTGGTCCACATCTGGATTTACCTGCAGTGTTGTTTGAAATAAAAAATGCCTCCACTGAATTCCTAGGCAGGACAAACTTGCCCCAAAGCTTTGTTCTTCTACATTATCGCTGTGATTGTACGGGAATCTCTCTTCCCTCCTAGATTATCAGTGTCTTGGAGATAGTTGGAGCCCAAATGCTTAGGGAATTGATTTAATGTTGCTTAAAACTTATTTGTAGGCCAGGTGTGGTGGCTCATGTCTACAATGCCAGCACTTTAAGAGGCTGGGGCGGGCAGATCACTTGAGGCCAGGAGTTCGAGACCAGCCCTGGACTCAAGTTGGCCAACATGGCGAAACCCTGTCTCTACTAATAATACAAAAATGAGTCAGGCGTGGTGGCACACGCCTGTAATCCTAGCTACTCGAGTGGCTGAACCCGGGAGGCAGAGGTTGCAGTGACCTGAGGTCACCCTGTCGCACTGTGGGCCTGGGCAACAAAGCAAGACTCTGTCTTTTAAAAAAAAAAAAAAGGTATTTATGAAGGTGAATTTCAAGAATCTAATCAGGCCTCCCTCCCTTCCCCATTAGAGGCACACTCTATTATGTAAAACAGACAGGGAGTGTATTCATTTTGAGATAAGTCCAGGAGAATAGTCGACTAACCCTGGCTATAGATACGCAAGTTAACATTCACTTTGGAAGGCGGTTGTGAAGAAAGAATCTTGGACCTTGAGGAATTCTAAATGCTTTGTTGGGTGGCAACTATGCAATACTTATACTATTCCTAATACCTTAAGTGTACTTGTACGTGAAGAGCAAAGTTGGAGGCTGTTGAGGTAAATATCTCAAGTGAGATTGGAACTATACATTTTATGCTCCTGGTTTTCATGATCGCAAAGATTTAATGACAGTAACTTAGATTCTTTTGATGTATCAAATTACAAGGTTTCATTTGTAAATAAAGTCTTGTGATTAAAATGACAAAGTGTATTAAAAGAAGTTGTATTGTCCAGTTAAGTTTCAAGAAACAGAAACCATAAGGAGATTATTATTTTCCAGGCCCCAGAGGAGAATTCATTAGATGACATACTTTTAAAGTTCATGGAGCAGGGCCGGGCGTGGTGGCTCACACCTGTAATCCCAGCACTTTGGGATGCCAAGGTGGGCAGATCACCTGAGGTCAGGAGTTGGAGACCAGCCTGGCCAACATGGTGAAACCCCGTCTCTACTAAAAGTACAAAAAATTAGCTTGGTGTGATGGCACATGCCTGTAATCCCAGCTACCCGGGAGGCAGAGGTTGCAGTAAGCCAAGATCGCACCACTATACCCTAGCTCGGGTGACAGAGTGAAACTCTGTCTCAGAAAATAAAGTTCATGGGCCAGTCGTAGTGGCTCATGCCTGTAATCCCAGCACTTTGGGAGGCCAAGGCAGGTGGATCATGACGTCTGGAAATTGAGACCACCCTGGCTAACAAGGTGAAATCCCAAAATTAGCTGGGTATGGTGGCATGTGCCTATAGTCCCAGCTACTCAGGAGGCTGAGACAGGAGAATCACTTGAACCCGGGAGGGAGAGGTTGCAGTGAGCTGAGATCACACCATTGCACTCCAGCCTGGGCGACAGAGCGAGACTGTGTCTCAAAAAAAAAAAAAAAAAAAAGCTCATGGATCAGAACCTTTGGGTTTTGATAGATCCAGGATCTAAATCTGAAGGAAAGTTTTAAAGATTTGGGACACTGTATCTTTGAGCTCTGCTGTCCTCTGCCTTGGTTCTCAGGCAGACCATTTCTCCACTGGGCAGCCCTGACATCTCCAGATATATATGCAAGCAGCTTCAAGTTGTTCAGAGCATACCTTTTGTAACTATAGTTAGAGATACAATTTATAAGCCATTGATTCACCCATTTACACCCAGTGTACAGTTTCAGTGGTTTTTAGTATATTCAGATTTGTGTACCCATCACCACTATCAATTTAAGAACATTTTATTGACCCCCAAAATACCTCCATATTCAATAGTGGTAACTCCCCATTTTCTCCAATGCACCTTTCCCCAGGTAACCATTAATCTATTTCTGTAAGTTTGCGTATTCTGAACATTTCACGTAACTAAAGTCATAATATGTAGTGTGATGTGGTTTCCCCCAGCATGTTTTCAAGGCTCATTTATGTTAACACATGTATGTTACTTCATTCATTTTTGTTGCCAAATATTCCATTGTATGGATATACCACTTTTACTTATTCTTCCTCAGTTAACAGACCTTTGACATGTTTTCACTATTGGCTACTATGAATAGTGCAGCTATGATCATTCATATATTTATGTAGATGTGTGTTTTCAGTTCTTTTGGGTAAATACCTAGGAGTGAAATTCCTTGGTTATGATAACTGTTTAACATTTTGAGGAACTGCCAGACTGTTATCCAAAGTAGATTTACTGTTTTATTTTTATTTTTTATTTAACTTCTGTTTTACGTTTGGGGGTACGTGTGTAGGTTTATTATATAGGTAAAATTGTGTCGTGGGAGTTTGTTGTACAGATTATTTCATCACCCAGGTATTAAGCCTAGTACCCAATTGGTTGTTTTTTTTGAATCCTCCCCCTTCTCCCACCCTTCACCCGCCTGTAGGTCCCAGTGTGTTAGTTCCCTCTACATGTCCATGTGTTCCCATCATTTAGCTCCTACTTATGTGAAAGCATGCAATATTTGGTTTCCTGTGTTAGTTTGCTAAGGATAATGTCCTCCAGCTCCAAGCACCTACAAAGGACATGATCTCATTCTTTTTTTATGACTGAATAGTATTCCCTAGTGTATGTGTACTGTTTTCTTTATCCAGTTTACCATTGATGGGTGTTTAGGTTGATTCCGGGTCTTTGCTATTGTGAATAGACCTGCACCATTTTATAAAGCAGTGTTTTAGAGTCCTCATTTGTCTACATCCATAGTTAACTTTTATAGCCATTAAAGTGAGCCTGAAGTGGTCGCTCATTGTGATTGTGATTTGCATTTCCCTGATGATTAGTGATGTGAAGCATCTTTGTATGTGCATATTGATTTCTTTGGAGAAGTATCTATTCAAAACCTTTGGCCTTAAATTTGTGTTGTCTTTGGATTGTCAAGTTGTAAGTTTTTAAGATATCCTGGATTCTTCTCATTTCTTACTAGGGACCATAAGTGTGAAGGTTTATCTCTGGGTTCTAGGTTCTATTCTATTGATTGATGCCTGTCCTGTGTCAGTACTATATGGTTTTATCTATTGTAGTTTTGTCGTTTTGTTTTTTTGTTTGTTTTTAAGACGGAGTCTCACCCTGTTGCCCAGGATGGAGTGCAGTGGTGTGATCTTGGCTCACTGCAACCCCCGCCTCCGATTCTTCTGCCTCAGCCTCCAAAGTAGCTAGGATTACAGGCACCCGCTACCACGCCACGCTAATTTTTGTATTTATGGTAGAGGCGAGGTTTCACCATGTTGGCCAGGCTGGTCTCGAACTCTTGACCTCAAGTGATCAGCGTGCCTCTGCTTCTCAAAGTGCTGGAATTACAGGCGTGAGCCACTGCTCCCTGCGGGCTACTCCCTTTTCAACCCCTCCTTTTTCTGCGTGGAAGTTGCTGAGTGTCAGTCAGAAAATGAAAGTACCTCTGATTGGTCCCCTCCCACAACCAATCAGGCTAGTGGCTGGCCACTACTTCACTTACATAAAGTGAATCAATGGGAAACCTCTAGAGAGTATTTAAACCGCAGAAAATTCTGTAACTGACTGTCTTGAGCCACTTGCTGCATCTGTTCCCACCTTGTGGAGTGCACTCTACTTTAAAATAAATCTCTGCTTTGGCTGCCTTGCTTGTGTAGTTTGTTCAGTTCTTCGTTAAGATGCCAAGAAACTGGACAACTACCCTCAACTGCATGCTTTAGAGGAACTCTTCTGTTCCACTGAAGGCCTTTTGTCTATCTCCAGTGGCCGAAAATTGGCTTACTCCTATTATAAGAAGCAATACTTCCTAGCCAACATGGTGAAACACCATCTCTACTAAAAATACAAAAATTAGCTGGGTGTGGTGGCGCTATCTGTAATCCCAGCTACTGGGGAGGTTGAGGCAGGAGAATCGCTTAAAGCCAGGAGCTGGAGGTTGCAATGAGCCAAGATCACGCCACTGCACTCTAGCCTGGTGACAGAACGATACTTTGTCTCAAAAAATAAAAATAAAAAAAGGAAGCGATACTTATACTTCGAATACGGTTTTTACCTCAACACAGTATTGTCTTAATATGGTTTGTACCCGCCTGCCACACACTGATGTGTCATGTGTACTTGGGGGTACTTGTCAGCGCTTTTCAGATATTTAAGATCACCAGACCTCTGGTACACTGTGTGTCCAATCTTTTGGCTTCCCTAGGCCACTTCGGAAGAGGAATTGTCTGGAGCCGCACATAAAATACACTAACAATAGATGATGAGCTTTAAAAAAAAATGCAAAAAAAAATTCTCTATGTTTTAAGAATGTTTATAAATCTGTGTTGGGCCTCATTCAAAGCCATCTTGGGCTGCATGCTGCCCATGGGCTGCAGAGTGGACAAGCTTGATCTAGTAGATGTTTGCTTGAGATGGGTATCCAGAGGGCTCCAAAATGAATTACTTGGCAGAATTCTGGTAGGGTAAGTGGCTTCCACTTCATGTATTCTCTATTGTCTTTAATTCCCATTTTAGGGAATAATACAATATAAAACATGGTCTAAAATTTGTCTGTGGCATCTCTGCTCTGAAGGCACAACAGACTAGTGTCAGTATGCTAGCCTGAATGATGATAGTCTGTTGCATTGGTCTGAACTTCCTGCTGGCCAGTCAAGATAGATGTGATTGCGAGCACTTCTTGCTGTACCTGTGTTAATGAGTCAGAAAAAGTAGAGCAATTTATTTCTTCCTTTTTAAGGGAGAAAGCCCTGTCACTCTCGCTGGTGAAGCTTTGTAGTTGGGATATATTTAGTTGTCTCTGCATGGGGAACTTTGCGGTATATCCTCCACAATAGGTGTGATCATCCTGCTGGGAATCACCATTGCAGGCACTTTTTAATCCATTGTTGCTTAAGACAAAGTACAGTGGATTAGGGTATCTGATCAAATGGCCTGTGGTTCTGAATAGAGTTTATAGCTGGATACATGAAAGATGGGAAGGCAGAGTTGTAGGTGAACAGCTTCACCATGGTGCCCTGATGACTTGCTCTTCTCATAGACCATGGAGGCAAAGCTTAGACTTAATCACAGGCTGACCCATATTCTGGCCGGACACCCTGCAGGTCCTCCAAGAACAAAGTGAGAGAAAAGCAGCCCCGTGAGAAACAGTCACAAAGCTATTTCTCATCTGCCTCCTTGGTTTCAATTGAGCATAGGACTTCACCACCTTGGGAGGTATAGTTGCTGGCTATAAAATGGCCACAGTTTGGTGTTCTCATCTGACTTGGTGTCATCCTGTGGGGCTGAGGATACTGATCTTGATTTTGCTGTTGGACTTAGTAATACATGAATCCATTTGGCCTTTTGCTGACTGCACTTACAGAAGCATAGAGAACTGTTCTGCCCCTTCTAACCACTGTGCTGTAGAGGGACGATTGCAAGTCTTTGTTAATTTGTTGTAACATTTAAATGAGATAAAGTATATAAAGCATTCCACATAGTTCTTTACATACAGATGTTCAAAAGTTAGTTGTTTATAATAGTACAGATGTACCTCAGCTTATGATGGAGTTACCTCTCAATAACCCATATTAAGTAGAAAATAAAGTCAAAAATGGGGTTTTATAGACACGATGGGATGGGAAAACACAACATCCAAAAAAACTTAGCTAGCACAGTACACCATTGATCGTTTTTGTTTTGTTTTGTTTTAACGCACTGTGGGAGGGGCAGCCCCCGCCCCCCGCCCCCCGCCCCACCGAAACACCAGCGTGCCTCTGCAGAAGGGATTTTTTTTTTGTATTGATTGTTAATGCTCGTGATCACGTGACTGGCTGCTGTGGCTTGCTGCCACCACTCAGCGTGGAAGAATATCATACTGCCTATCACAGGCCTGGGAAAAGATAGAAATTCAAAGTACCATTTCTGCTGAATGCCTGTATCACTTTTGCATCATTGTAAAGTCAAAATTATTAAGTCATACCATTGCATTGTGGTCCAGGACCATCTGGGCTTAGAAAAATGGATTCTAGAAAGCCTATTTAAGGACTGATAGGCTAATTTTTTCTGTGACTAAGGATACAGAAAGCCAGAGCTAGTACAGGTTGAATAAATTGTGTTACATTTGGAATTCCTGAAAAGTGGCTTTTTACACTGAATTGTTAGTAGTGGTGGTTTTGTTAACTTTCTAGAGGTATCTCTAATTTTTCTAATGCTTATATTGCAAATCAGGTTTTCAGTGGAAAATAGACTTTTCTCAATTTAACCATGTCAGTGGATACTCTTCAGATAAACTTTGCTTTGTGGAACATAAGAGATGGAACTTACAAAGCCGTAAGGGAAATTTTCAATTTAAAATACCAGAGCAAATTTACATATTTTAGGTATGAGAATAGTATTTCAATGTATATTATATATTTCTTAAGTCCTATGTGTTTTAGGTACTGAAATGCTTACAGATGAAATCATGCTGTGTCTGTGGTTGGCATAGATAGAAAAGGAAACAGAAGGGGTCAGGACTTTTTCCCATTTAGAAGTTTACATTAGGACTTCTCTTTAATGTGGTGTTCAGATAATGTTTGTTTATTCAGAAAACACTGAAACCTGCTAGACATTATCTAGATGGCGTGTGTCTTTTGGGTTGGCCTGAAAGACTTTTTTATGCCTGTTGTATTGGCTGTTAATAGTACTTTGATTTACTCTAATAATGTTGCTCTTACCTTTAATAAATTGTCAACCCACTTTTCCTTTTTTGAGACAGATCTTGCTGTGTCATCCAGGCTGGAGTACAGTGATACTACTATAGCCCACTGCACTCTCAACTTCCCATGCTCAAGTGATCCTTCCACCTCAGCCTCCCAAGTAGCTGGGACTATAGGCATGCACCGCCACACCTAGCTAATGTTTCGATTTTTATTTTTATTTTTTTGTAGAGACTGGGTCTTACTGTGTTGCCCATGCTGGTTTTGAACTGCTGGACTCTGCCTCAGCCTCTCAGCATGCTGAGATTATAGGTGTGAGCCACCACACCTGGCCAGTGGTAACCCCTATATATAAAACAATTCTTAGGCTGAGGTGGGTGGATCGCTTGAGTTCAGGAGTTCAAGACCAGCCTAGGCAACATGGCGAAACCTCATCTCTACAAAACAAAAAAAAATTAGCC
>NW_012102066.1:868042-906803 GCF_000951045.1 Mandrillus leucophaeus | reverse complement strand
CATGTATGTTTAACATGGATAGTATATGGTTATTCCTTATAGGTATTATTTTAGATTACTTTTTGCTTTGTAATTTTCTGTAGTAAGCCCAGTTTACAAATAAAGGAAGCTGTTGGGTTAACAGCTTTTCAGTTATTTGCATTGTGTGGATATAGAGTATTTTTAAATTTTCACAGATATCGTTAATCTTAGTGAGATCTTTGATATGAAAATCCACATCCATAATTAAATTTATGCTTTCTTGCAGCTGTTTACTTCTAATTATTTCCTGATTCACAAATTTAATTTTTGCAATTCACAACTTCCAAGAAAACTTGTACTATTGGATTCAATCCGCAGTAATCTGCAGAAGAAGAGAAGCAGAATTATACCTAGAAGTCAACTAATGGACAGTTAGTCACCCACCTACATGTTGAGGTATTTTGGGCCTTTTTCTTTCACCCTCACTGGAAGGGAATGTGGGTGGGAATTTGAGACATCTACTTCCTTGTTGATTTTCCGCCTATTTGTTCTATTCATTATTGAAAGTAGGGAATTGAAGTCTTCCACTCTTATTGGTGAATTGTGGATTTGCTTTTTGTATTTTGATGCTCTCTTAGGTATTAATAACCTACAGATCACATTTGACAGTTTTAAGTAAACAGGCTTCCAGATTAACCTGCTTTGGGGAGGTCTTGTGATACAAGGTGGTGACATCCTGTCCTTGAGTAAAGAATCTTATGCATTCCTCAAATTGATATACTGATCAATACATAACCTAACGCTCAAAAGGTTGCTGCTTTTATTTGTGAATCATCAGGTTTTATTGATGCAAGTTTTCTTGCACATAGACATTTTAGCCTATATGTTGCAATCAGTAGCCAATGATTATAACCTCAGTATTGTATTCTCCAACGAAAAACAACAATTTGAGTATTAGGAGTCCCCCTCCCTTCTCCTAAAGTTTCCTATAAAAGCCTTCCAACTTGTAGCAGACTCCAGAACACTTCAAACTCTATTGGTATGTCTTCTCAGATTGATCCTCACATCTGGCCTCCAGTAAACTTTTATCAGATTATTTCTACCTCAACAACCTTTGTTTTAGACAACAGTGCACATATGTTTGTAATTGTTATCTTGGTGGGTTGATCCTTTTATCATTATAGAATGCATCTTTTTATCAACATTTTTTGTTTTAGTCTGTTTTGTCTGACACTAGTATAGGCTTTCCAACTTTCTTTTGTTGAGACGGTGTTTCACTCTTGTTGCCCAGGCTAGAGTGCAGTGGCACAGTCTCAGCTCATTGCAGCCTCTGCCTCCCAGGTTCAAGTGATTCTCCTGTCTCAACCTCCCAAGTAGCAGGGATTACAGGCATGTACTCTATGTACACTATGCCCGGCTAATTTTTTGTATATGGTGGAGACGGGGTTTCACCAGGTTGGTCAGGCTGATCTCGAATTCCTGACCTCAGGTGATCCACCCACCTCGGCCTCCCAAAGTTCTGGGGTTATAGGTGTGAACCACCGCACTTGGCCTGCATTCCAGCTTTCTTGGAGCTATTTGTGTGATATTTTTTCATTGTTTTACTTTCAGTCTGTGTTTTTGGATCTAAAGTGTATCTCCTGGAGACAATAGCGTATAGTTGGATAGTTTTTAAAATCCAGACTGACATTCTCTGTCTTTTGGATTGTGATATTATGAAATATATCTCTGGTCTTTATCCCTGTTTTCAGGCATACAAGTCCTAAAATTCGTGCAATCTCCAAAGTGATAAATGTTTGTTTGGGTTTTTTTTGTATGCTAATAAGTTGACTTATGGCTGGCATCCCCTAGTTTCAGAATGGAGGGCTGGTCACCTGAAAGACCAAGGCCCGATTAAAGGATTGGGACTTTTCAGCCCTCCTCCTAATTCCTGGTACCAATTGTCGATCTTAGTCCATTTTCTGTTACTTATAGCAGAGTAACTGAAACAGGGGCCTTTATGAAGAAAAGGAATCTATTTCTTACACCTGTGAACTCTAGGGTTGAAAAGGGTACACCTGGTTGAGGGGGAGGGGGTGAGGTTAAGTTGATCACCAATAGCCAGTGGTTTAATTAATCAAACCTGTGCAATGAAGCCTCCATAAGACTGGAAAGGATAGAGTTGGGAAGGCTTTTCAGATTGCTGAGCAAGTGGAGGTTCCTAGAGGGGGGCGCACCCAGAGAGGGCATGGAAATTATGTGCCCCTTCTCATGTGACCTTGCCTTCTGCATCTCTTGATCTATATCCTTGGTAATGCACTTTATAAATAAACTGATAAGGTGTTCCCCGGGTTCTGTGAGCTGCTCTAACACATTAGTCAAACCAAAGGAGCGGATCATGGGAACCCCAGTTTACAGTTGGTTGGTCAGAAGCACAGGTAAAATAACCTGGGGCTTGGTGTTGGCATCAGAAGTGGGGACAGTCTCGGCTGGGCACGGTGGCTCACGCCTGTAATCCCAGCACTTTGGGAGGCCGAGGTGGGTGGATCATGAGATCAGGAGATCGAGACCATCCTGGCTAACACAGTGAAACCCTGTCTCTACTAAATATACAAAAAATTAGCCAGGCATGGTGGTGGGCGCCTGTGGTCCCAGCTGCTCGGGAGGCTGAGGCAGGAGAATGGCGTGAACCTGGGAGGCAGAGCTTGCAGTGAGCGGAGATCGCATCACTGCACTCTAGCCTGGGCGACAGAGTGAGGCTCATTCTCAAGAAAATAAATAAATAAAAATAAAAAGGGGGCAGTCCTATGGGACTGAGCCCTAAACTTAATGAGATCTGACACTATCTTCATATAGATGGTCTCGGAATTAAAATGAATTAGAGGACACCCACCTGGTGTGTACACTGCAGAACTGATTGCTTGTTTCGTGGGGTGAGACACCCACACATCTGGTGTCAGAAGTGTGGGAAGCTTTATTCTTACATTCTCAGAATTGTTTATATAAAAATGTGATTTTTTAATATAATTACATTTACCTCTGTTTTTGTTTTTATGTCTCATTTCTTTTTATTCCTTTTTTATTCCTTAGTGGGATTTATTTTGCATAACTGAGTATTTTCTAATGTAGCATTTTAATTTCTTTTTTTGCTTTTTTGTTTTTAATTTCTTTTTTGAGACAGAGTCTTGCTCTGTTCCCCAGGCTGGAGTGCAGTGATGTGATCTCAGCTCACTGCAAGCTCCACCTCCCGGGTTCACGCCATTCTCCTGCCTCAGCCTCCCGAGTAGCTGGGACTACAGGTGCCTGCCACCACGCCCAGCTAATTTTTTGCATTTTTAGTAGAGATGGGGTTTCACCGTGTTAGCCAGGATGGTCTCGATCTCCTGACCTTGTGATCCGCCCGCCTCGGCCTCCCAAAGTTCTGGGATTACAGGCGTGAGCCACCTCATGTTTTTAATTTCATTAACAATATTTTCACTGTATTTATTGTTACTTCATGGAAGCACAAATTCTTTTTAAAAGTATTTTTTATTTTAAAGTATCAGTGATGGAGGCTGGCAGAGAACTTGGGGCAAGAATTTATTTTCTCAGAGAAATGGTAATGATGGACTATGGAAACCTTATCTGTGGTAATCTGTGTTACAGTATATTCTCAAAAGTTCTGAGACTACATTGTATCCACCAGCAGATTATGACTGCAGCTGACCATTGAACAACTTGAGTTTGAACCATGTGGATCCACATACACATGGATTTGACTTTTTTTTTTTTTTTTTTTTGGAGAGGTGAGGTCACTCTCTATTGCCCAGGCTGGAGTACAGTGTACAGTCATAGCTCATTACAGCCTCAAACATCTGGGCTCAAGCAGTCCTCCCATCTCTGCCTCCTGAGTAGCTGGGACTGCATCCACACACTACCTTGTCTGGCTATACATGGAGTTTCTTATGCATGTGCCACCCTAAGTCGTAATCCCTGTGTTGTGTAAGGGTCGATTGTATTTTCCTTTCACAATCTATTTGTGTAGCTAGAGGCAATCTTCCAAAGAATGCAACATCAATTTAGGTCGTTCAGGAGTGCTTTTCCAGTTTTCAGTTTTCTTCTATGCCAGTAAAGGAGAGGGATGGAGAAAAAAAACCCAAGTTAACATAAAGACGGTTTCCCTTCCTACCCATATGCTCTGTATTAATTTGCTAGGGCTATGTTTGAGATAGGAAAACTGAAACTTCTTCACGCAATTGACCACTTCACCTCTGGTCACCAAACTGTATTTGGATTTCTCCCCATCCGCAAACTGTTTTCCAGCTGACAACAACTGGGTATCCTACAATTCAATTACATGTTGGCACCATCTACCTGGAGAAAGCATCAGAGCCCACAGGTTGAGGACTCAGTCCCATAAGACTGCCCCTGACTTCGCCAGTCCCGGGTCCCGGGTTGTGACCTGTACTTTTGACCAACCTGTTACAAAGAGGGGATTGTCAAGACTCCCTCTGTGGATTTGATTAATTTGCTAGAGCTCACAGAACTCAGGGAAACAGTTTACTTATTATAAAGGCTATTAGATGAAGAGCCAGGTGGAAGAGATGCATGGGGGAATGCATATGTGAGTGCTTCCATGCCCTGTCCACCCTATGGTCACCTCTATGTTACCAGACACTCCTAGGAGATTATAGAGGTCTCAGGAGATCTGTGTCAGGAACCTAGTTCAAAGACCACATATTAGTGCAAAAGATTGTATACCCCGGTCTACAAGAGTTTTAGGTGTCCTGTGTCTGGAATCCTGGGCAGAGACCAAGTATGTATTTCTTATTGTGGGCTACTGTGACAGTAATGCCACAGACTGGGTGGTGTAAACAACAGAAATTTATTTCTCCCAGTTCTGGAGGCTGGAAGTCCAGGGTCAGTATGTTTGATTTCTGTTCTCCTGAAGCTTCTCTCTCAGTGGCTTGCAGGTGACTGTCTTCTTGCTGTGTCCTAACATAGTCCTTCCTCTGCAGGCCAACGTCGCTGGCGTCCCTCTTCCTATGGGGGATACTATTCGGATTAAAGCCCCACTCGAATGACCTCACTTAACCAATTACCTCCCTAAAGGCCCTATCTCCAAATACACTGGGACTTAGGGCTTTCATGTGTGAATTTTGGGGAGGGTACAATTCAGTTGATGAGACTCCCTCCTCCAAGTGGACGTAAAAGCCAGGGGACACTGAGGGGGGCAGGGGCAGTTATTAGGCATCATTAATTCTCCTTAGAAGTACCGCTTTTCTGCTGTCAGTGAACACTGTGACCCATTCTGCTTCCAACCTTGTAGACTAGTCAAACCAGTGAGGAACAAAGTCCTAACGTGTGAGAGTGGCAACATGAGTGTCAGTATATGGTGGCTGCCTTTTTTTTTTTTTTTTTTTTTTTAAAGATAGACTTTCTTTTCTAGAGGAGTTTTAGGTTTAAAGAAAATTGAGCTCGGGCATGATGGTTCACGCATGTAATCCCAGCCCTTTGGGAGGCCGAGGCAGGTGGATCATGAGGTCTGGAGGGAGTTTGAGACCATCCTGGCCAACATGGTGAAACCACATCTCTACCAAAAATGCAAAAAATGAGCTGGGCATGGTGGCACATGCCTATAGTCCCAGCTACTCAGGAGGCTGAGGCAAGAGAATCGCTTGAACCTGGGAGGTGCAGGTTGCACTGAGCCCAGATTGTGCCACTGCACTCCAGCCTGGGCGCCAGAGCGAGACTCCCGTCTAAGAAAAAAAGAAAAAGAAAATAGAGCTTATAATACAGAGCATTCCCATATATGAGCTTTATAGGAACCTCCCATCTCCACAACTCTAAGGTTTCACTATTAGCAACTTGGATTAGTGATATTGATATGTTGTTATTAAAGTCCCTCACTAACTTTAGAGTTTTCTCTGTATCTTGTGGGTCTTACGGGTTTTGATAAATGCATAATACTATGCATCTACTATTATAAGAGTTTAAAAAAATAACTTTATGAAATCAAAACATACCTAAGAAAGGGTAAAAATGGTAAGTGTATAGCCCAGTGGGTTATGTAGGGAACATACTTGTGTGTAAGCACCACCCTGGTCAAAAGCTGTCTTCATGCTACTTACTACCAATTGCTCTTCCATCACACCTTGTAAAAAGTACCACTACAGTCCCTAGATGATTGGTTTTGTCTATGTTTCAATCTTTATATAAATGGAATCATGGTTTATTCTTTCGTCTCTGGCCTTTTTCACTCAGTAGTGTGTTTGTTAGATTAATTCATATTGTTGCATATAGCTGAGTTTATTAATTTTTGTTACTATAGTGTTTCATTAATATGAATACATTTCTGTTTTGTTTCCAGTTTTTGCTTACTGCACCTAATGCTGCTGGCAGTGTTATAATTATGCATTTCTGTTTGGTACATAACCTAGGAATGAAACTTCTAGGTCTCAGGGCTTGCGTTTATTAACCCTTGGTAGATGATGCCATACATCTTTCCAAAGTGTTGGTCAATTTAAGGGTCATTATATACTCCTATCACCATTGTATGAGAGTTCCATTTGTTCCACTTTCTTGCCAACATTTGGTATTGAGAGTTGAAAAAATTCTAGCCATTGTGAGAGTATAGTATTACCACCTTATGGTTTTCATTTACATTTCTGATATTAATAATGGATTTAGCACTTAACCAAAAATTTTGCCATTTAAATATAGTTGACCCTTGAATAACACAGGAATTAGGATAACTGACCTTTGTGCAGTAAAAAAAAAATCCACATTTGACTTCACCAAAACTTAATCACTAATAGCCTGCTGTTTAGTGGAAGCCTTACCAATAACATAAATAGTTGATAAACGCACATTTTGTATGTTACATGTATTATATGCCATAGTCTTAGAATAAGCTCGAGAAAAGGAAATTTTATTAAGAAAATCATAAGGGGTCGGGTGCGGTGGCTCACGCCTGTAATCCCAGCACTTTACAGCTCACGCCTGTAATCCCAAGGCGGGTGGATTACAAGGTCGGGAGTTCGAGACCAGCCTGGCCAACATGGTGAAACCCTGTCTTAACTAAAAATACAAAAATTAGCCTGGCATGGTGACGGGACCCTGTAATCCCAGTTACTCGGGAGGCTGGGGCAGGAGAATCGCTTAACCTAGGAGGCAGAGGTTGCAGTGAGCCGAGATCATGTCACTGCACTCTAGCCTAGGCAGCAGAGCGAGACTCATCTCAAAAAAAAAAAAAAAACAAAAAACGAAAATCATAAGGAAGAGGAGGATATATTTACTATTCATTAAGTGGAAATGGATCATCATAAAGGTCTTTATCCTCATCACATTTATCTTGACTAGGCAGAGGAGGAAGAGAAGGGGTTGGTGTTGCTGTCTCCAGGGTGGCAGAGACAAAAGAAAATCCACATATAAGTGGACCCACGCACTTCAAAGCCACATTCAGGGATCAACTGTAGTGTCTATCACATGGTATTTAATTAAGCTTCATGCTTATTTTTTATTGAGTTGTCTACATTTTTCTTTTTACGTAATTCCCTATACAGGCTGGATATGAGCTCTTTGGTATGTATTGTAGGTGTACTCTTCTAGAGAGTGACTTTACTTTTTCACTTCCTTAACGGTGTTTTTTGATAAACAGGGGTGATTAATTTTGATACAGTCCATTTTATGGACCTTTTTTCTTATTGTTCATTGTGTCCTGTTTTACAAACCTTCCCCTATCCCGAGGGCGTAAAGATATTCTCTTCTATTTTTGAGATGGAGTTTCGCTTTTGTTGCCCAGGCTTGAGTGCGGTGGTGCGACCTCAACTCACTGCGACCTTGGCTCACTGCAACCTCCGCCTCCCTGGTTCAAGCGATTATCCTGCCTCAGCTTCATGAATAGCTGGGATTACAGGCATGTGCCACCATGCCCAGCTGATTTTTGCGTTTTTAGTAGAGACGGGGCTTCACCACGTTGGTCAGATTGGTCTCAAACTTCTGACCTCAGGTGATCTGCCTGCCTCGGCCTCCCAAAGTGCTGGGATTTACAGGCGTGAGCCACCATGCCCAGCCTGTTTCTGGAAACTTTAAAACGATAATCTACCTGGGATTGATTTGTTTGTGTATGTCTCTGGGTGTGTAATTGGATAAGGCTTATTTTCATTTGTGGCATATAGATAACCAATTGACCTAGCTCCATGTATTGAAAAGAACTTTTTCCTAACTTTGTCATAAAACAAGTGTCTGTATATATGAAAGTGTATATATGTCTTCACTATTCATGCTTGTTTTGCATTTCTATGGAAAGTTTATAATCAAGCTTGTAAATTTACACCAGAAAATCCAGTGGGATTATTGGAATTGCATTGACTCTTTATTACTTTTTCTTTTTCTTTTTTTTTTTTTTGAGACAAGATCTCATTCTGTTTCCCAGGCTGGAGTGCAAATGGTGCAATCTCAGCTCACTGCAACCTCCACCTCCTGGGCTCAAGTAATCCTCCCACCTCAGCCTCCCAAGTAGCGGGTACAACAGATGTGCACACCTGGCTAATTTTTTTTTGTATTTTTGGTAGAGACAGGGTTTCACCATGTTGTTCAGGCTGGTCTTGAACTCCTGACCTCAAATAGTCGCCCAGCTCTGCCTCCCAAAGTGCTGGGATTATAGGCAAGAGCCACTGCGCTTGACCTAAATTTTGAGATCATTGGCATCTTTAATGCTGCCTTCAAAAACTTGAACATGGCATATCTTTACACTCAGCTCTTTGTTGTTAGAGATGTGACACATCCTTCATTTTTGAAGTATTTGTTTTTTTATGGTATTTCTAAAAATTACTGCTGATAATATTCCTACATATTGACCTTATTTTCAGGGATTGTAATAAACAGTAGAACAAAAAAAAATCTCTACATAGTTTTGGATTTTCTATATAATATCTGATACTCAGTTTTGTGTTTTCCTCTCTGCTTCTTATACTTCCTAATATTTTTTTCTTTATAGCAGCTGGGATCTCCAGTAAAATGATTAATAGGAGTGATAGTGGCATCTTCTATGTTACTATTTAATTGTTTCACCTACTTCAAAAGAAATTTCTATCCTTTATACTTTTTTAATTATGTAGGGATTTGATTTTTTTTAGATGGGCTCTCACTGTGTCACCAGGCTGGAGTGCAGTGGCGCAATTTCGGCTCACTGCAGCCTCCCAGGTTCAAGCAATTCTCCTGCCGCAGCCTCCCGAGTAGCTGGGATTATAGGCGTGAGCCACCACACCCGGCCCCACAATGCTTCTGACACTAGATGTGTGGGAATTTTTTCCCAACTGACCAATTCTTTCCACATACCAACTGGGTGGTTTGTGATTCGATTCAATTCTGACACTGTCTACCTGACATTACCATCAGAACCCACAAATTAAAGGGCTCAGTCCTACAAGACTGCTCCCACTTGAAGCCAGTCACAAGTCCAGGCTCGTACTTCTGACCAACTGGCTATAAAGCAAATAAGGTATGCTTTCTCTGAGGTCACTACCTTCCCAGCACTTTAGTGTGTTCTGTTCACCAACCCAGAAGCTCAGTTCATCAAATCTCAATGTTCAAGAGTTTTGTTTTGTTTTTTAAAAAAACAGTCTTACTCTGTCACCCAGGCTGGAGTGGAGTGGTGCTACCATGGCTTACTGCAGCCTCGACCCCCACGCTCAGATGATCCTCCCATACTGCCTTCTGTTTTGAGTGGGTGGCTGGGACTATGGGCATGCACTACCATGACGGGCTATTTTTTTTTTTTTTTTTTTAATTTTTAAATTTTCAGTAGAGACAGGGTTTCACTATGTTTCCCAGGCTGATCTTGAACTCCTGGGCTCAGGAGATCCTCCTGCCTCAACTTCACGGACTGCTGGGATTACAGGCATGAGCCACCACACCCAGTTGAGAGTTTTTATAGGGTGCAATCTCCAGCTCCCCCCACCAGCTTTATGGAGGTCAGTGGTTAGAACTAAAAGTTCCAACCCTCTAATACTTGGTATTCCTGGTGACTATCAGCTCTATCCTGATGGTATCTAGGGGCCCCCACTTTAAGCCACCTTAGTAGCACAGACTCAGGTGTGTGCAAACAGAGTTCATTATGAATAACAAGGTATTTATGAATTAGTGTTTGCTTGTGCCAGAAATTTTCTTTTCCTTTTTTTTTTGAAACAGAATCTTCACTCTGTCACCCTGGCTAGAGTGCAGTGGTATGATCTCAGCTTACTGCATCCTCCACCTCCCAGGTTCAAGTGATTCTTGTGCATCAGCCTCCTGAGTAGCTGGGATTACAGGTGTGCACCACCACACCCAGCTAATTTTTTGTATTTTTAATAAAGATGGGGTTTGGCGTGTTAGCCAGACTGGTCTCAAACTGTTGACCTTAGGCAATCCACCTGCCTCTGCCTCCCAAAGTGCTAGGATTACAGGCATGAACCACAGCACCCGTCCTTATGCCGGAAATTGACTGAGTTCATTAAAGTAACCTTGAATAGCCCTGAGGAGTTTAGACTTTGCGAATGAACAGTGAGAATGTTTTTTAGCCATATGTTTGAATTTTTTTAAAAATTCTCATTCTTATTGTCATCTTAGCTTTTTAAAAAAATACAGTTAGCATGGATTACTTAGAAGAGAGTCTGTTAAAAATAAGTAAAAACAGGCCGGGCGTGGCGGCTCACGCCTGTAATCCCAGCACTTTGGGAGGCCGAGGCGGGCGGATCACGAGATCAGGAGATCGAGACCATCCTGGCTAACAACATGGTGAAACCCCGTCTCTACTAAAAATACAAAAAATTAGCCAGGCATGGTGGTGTGCACCTGTTGTCCCAGCTGCTGGGGAGGCTGAGGCAGGAGAATGACGTGAACCAGAGAGGCGGAGCTTGCAGTGAGCCAAGATTGCGCCACTGCACTCCAGCCTGGGTGACAGTGAGACTCCATCTCAAAAAAAAAGAAATAAAAAAAAAAAAAAAAATTAAAAACAGAAGGTGATTGGCATTTAAATGTAACAGAAAGCTAGCTGTTATTTTGTGGAATGAATTTCTGTTAAACACTTTAGAAATTTCATTGACACTTGCCTTATTTATTGCTGTATCTATTGCTCTACCACTTCCCAAATTAAAGATGAGGCTGCTCTGAAGATTCAGTAATTAGGATGGACAGTCAGTTACTAATTTTCTTAGATATTCTATCTAGGCAAAACAGCATTTTAATAAAATATCTTTATTTCTTACAGATTCCTGACATACAAACAACTGACTTGTAACTGACTTGTAACTGACTTACAACTGACTTGTAATACACTGCTACTATATCAAACCGACAATGAATTGGAATGAAAAACCAAAGAGTGCTACATTACCGCCACTGTATCCTAAAAGCCAGCCACCTTTTTTGCATCAGTCTTTGATAAACCAAATTACCGCAACACCTCAAAGTTCTTTCAGCTATCCTGGAAGTAATCAAGAAGCATGCATGTATCCCAGTAATTCAAATCCAATTTCACAGCCATTGCTGAATATCCAAAATTATCCTCAACAAATCTCTGTTTCTGATATGCATAACGGGACAGTTGTGGCCTCACACACTTCAGTAGAAAGAATAACATATGCAAATGTTAACGGACCCAAACAACTAACTCACAATTTGCAGATGTCGTCAGGAGTTACACAAAATGTATGGTTGAACTCACCAATGAGGAATCCTGTGCATTCTCATATAGGGGCAACTGTATCTCATCAAACTGATTTTGGAACTAATGCACCCAATATGCCTGCACTACAGAGTCAACTGGTAACATCAGATACCTATTCTATGCAAATGCAAATGATCCCTTCTAATCCTACACGACTTCCTGCAGCTTACCAAGGAAATCAGGGCCTAAACCAGTCTTTTTCAGAGCAACAGGTTGATTGGACACAACAGTGTATATCTAAGGGACTGACTTATCCAGATTACAGACCACCTCCAAAGCTGTACCGTTACTCACCACAAAGCTTTTTACAAGATTCTACCATTCAAAAACAAAACTTTATGCCACGTACATCATTACAAGTTAAAAACAGTCAGCTTCCAAATTCTGTATTAACTTTACCATCAAAGCAGACTGCAGCTGTACCATCACAGCAATATGCCACGCAAACTGACAAAAGACCTCCTCCTCCTCCTTACAACTGTAGGTACATAAGCCAGCCTTTGCAAAGTACTCAGCATGTTACTAAACACTTGTCTATGGAAGTTCCTCAGAGTCGAGAAATGTTGTCATCTGAAATAAGGACCAGCTTTCAACAGCAGTGGCAAAACCCTAATGAAAATGTCAGCACAATTGGAAATTTCACTAACTTGAAAGTAAATACCAGCAGCACACAACCTGTTAATGATCCCATTAGATCTTCTGTGGATGGTATTCAGACTCTTGCTCGAACTAATGAAGAGAAAATAACGGATTCTTGTAATCCAACTTCGAATCAAGTACTGGACACAAATGTCACAAAAGAAAAGCTAGTAAGGGATATTAAAACATTAGTAGAAATAAAACAGAAGTTTTCAGAACTTGCAAGGAAAATTAAAATCAATAAAGATCTTTTGATGGCAGCAGGTTGTATTAAAATGACTAATACTTCTTACAGTAAACCAGCTCAGAATTCTCAATTGTCTCTAAAACAAGCTACCAAAATCCAGTCTGGACCCCAGGTAACTCCAGTAATGCCAGAGAATGCAGAGAGACAACCACCAACAGTAGTGGAATCTACAGAAACAAATAAGACTCAATGTATGATGAATTCTGACATTCAGGAAGTCAATTGCAGAAGGTTTAACCAAGTTGATTCTGTTTTACCAAATCCTGTCTATACTGAAAAGCGGCCAATGCCAGACCCGTCTCATGATGTGAAAGTTCTCACTTCGAAGACATCAACTGTTGAGATGACCCAGGCAGTATTGAATACTCGGCTTTCATCAGAAAATGTTACCAAAGTTGAGCAGAATTCACCAGCAGTTTGTGAAACAATTTCTGTTCCTAAGTCCATATCCACTGAGGAATATAAATCAAAAATTCAAAATGAAAATATGCTACTTCTCGCTTTGCTTTCACAGGCACATAAGACTCAGAAGACAGTATTAAAAGATGCTAATCAAACTATTCAGGATTCTAAACTAGACAGTTGTGAAATGAATCCAAATACCCAAATGACTGGTAACCAACTGAATTTGAAGACCATGGAAACTCCAAGTACTTCTAATGTAAGTGGCAAGGTTTTGGACAACTCTTTTTGCAGTGGACAAGAATCCTCAACAAAAGGAATGCCTGCTAAAAGTGACAGCTGTTCCATGGAAGTGCTAGCAACCTGTCTTTCCCTGTGGAAAAAGCAACCTTCAGAAACTACAAAAGAAAAGCAGTGTGATAAACTCAGAACAAACACAACAGTAGTTGGAATTTCAAAACCTGCTAACATCCACGTTAAGAGTCCTTGTTCGGTTGTGGGAAATTCAAATTCTCAGAATAAAATAAGTAATCCCTCACAGCAGACAGCTTTATCGATGGTAGTGCACAATTATGAGTCTTCAGGTATAAATATAACAAAGGGAACAGAACTTCAGATTGCTGTAGTGTCACCGTTAGTTCTGTCAGAGGTCAAAACATTGTCTGTCAAAGGAATAACACCTGCAGCATTACCTGAAACAGTGTATCCCGTTATTAAAGAAGGTAGTGTCTGTAGTCTACAAAATCAATTGGCAGAAAACGCAAAGGCAGCTGCTGCTTTGAAAGTTGACGTTAGCGGACCAGTAGCAAGTACAGCAACATCAACCAAGATTTTTCCACTAACTCAGAAGGAAAAGCAGAATGAGTCAACAAATGGTCATTCAGAAGTTACACCTAATGTCAATCAAGGGAAGCATAACAAATTAGAGTCAGCTATCCATTCTCCTATGAACGATCAGCAGATCTCACAGGAATCAAGGAATAGTACTGTTGTGAGTAGTGATATATTACAGATTGACAATATTTGTTCTCTGGTTGAAGGTGATACCTCTTACAATTCCCAAATAGCAAAGATATTCAGCTCTCTTCCTTTGAAAATGGTTGAGCCACAGAAACCTTCTGTACCCAATCAGCAAGGGAATGGCAGCAGAGAACCAGAAAAACAATTAGATATTACAGCTGAAAATAAAGACTTTGGTTTTCAAAAAGATAAACCTGTACAGTGCACAGATGTTTCACATAAAATATGTGATCAGTCAAAGTTAGAGCCACCCTTAGAGTCATCTTGTAACGATCTTGAAACAAACAGAGGAATTCTAGAGAAAAGTAGTGTGGAGCATGCCACTGAAAAAAGCACAGCTAATGATACATGCTCATTGGCTGCTATTCAGGAGGATATTTACCCTCAGGAAATAGATGCATCCAGCAATTATACTCCCCAAGATCCTGCAGGAAATGAAATTCACAATGATAAGGCACCTGTCTTATACCTACACGACCAGCTGTCAGAACTTTTAAAAGAGTTTCCTTATGGCATTGAGGCTGTGAATACACGTGAAAGTTCTGTGGGCCAGCAAACTGCATACCAGACCTCAGAAGCTCAAACTGCTGATAAAACCAGTTCTGACTCCAAAGACCCAGCAGATCAAATACAGATTACAGTATTAAGCTCAGAGCAAATGAAAGAAATATTTCCTGAACAGGATGATCAACCCTATGTAGTAGACGACTTGACAGAACCTCAGAAAGATGAGCCCATCACAGAAGTAGTTACCCAGGCACCTGCAGGAGGAGAAAGTCGTGATTCTGTGGTACTGGACTCAGAGAAAGACGATATCCACTGTTGTGCGTTGGGATGGCTCTCCATGGTTTACGAAGGAGTACCCCAGTGTCAGTGTAATTCCATCAAGAACTCAACTTCAGAGGAAGAGAAACAAAAAGAGCAGTGTTCTTTGGAGACCAACAGTTGTAAACAAGGAGAGAGAACCTCTGATAGAGATGTCACTGTTGTTCAATTTAAGAGCCTTGTAAATAATCCAAAGACTCCTCCACCTTCTCCAGATGGGGAAAGTCATTTTCCTGAACTACAAGACAACAATAGAAAAGAGACATCCAAAACAAAACATAAAAGCTTGCCAAGGACGGAACAAGAATTAACTGCTGGTGAGTTTTCATCTAAATGTGATAAACTAGATCCCTTGCAAAATCACAAAAGAAAAAAACTGAGGTTTCACGAGGTAACCTTTCACTCTAGTAATAAAATGACAGCATCTTATGAACAAGCTTCTCAAGAAACCCGACAGAAGAAACATATAACACAGAACTCACGTCCATTAAAAGCAAAAACAACTTTTTTGCCAAATAAAGATCTATATAAGAAGCATAGTTCTTTGGGACAGTCGTCATCACCAGAAAAGGTAAAATTGAAATTCAAATCAGTTAGCTTCAAACAAAAACGGAAGTTAGACCAAGGGAATGTATTAGATATGGAAGTAAAGAAGAAGAAACATGATAAACAAGAACAGAAAGGAAGTGTGGGAGCTACATTCAAATTAGGTGACTCTTTGTCAAACCCAAACGAAAGAGCCATTGTTAAAGAAAAGATAGTATCAAATACTAAGTCTGTAGACGCAAAAGCGAGTTCATCTAAATTTAGTAGAATTCTAACTCCTAAGGAGTATTTACAAAGGCAGAAGCATAAAGAAGCTATGAGTAATAAAGCATCGAAGAAGATCTGTTTGAAAAATGTACCATGTGATTCTGAACATATGAGACCAAGTAAACTTGCTGTGCAGGTCGGAAGTTGTGGGAAATCAAATGAGAAACACAGCAGCGGTGTACAGACCTCTAAAGAATCATTAAATGGCTTGACAAGCCATGGTAAAAACCTCACAATCCACCATTCTCAGGAGTCTAAAACATACAACATTCTAAGGAATGTTAAAGAAAAAGATAGTGGGAAGCAGCCTGACAAAATATGGATTGATAAGACTAAATTAGACAAGAAATTAACCAATATAAGCAATGAAGCTCAATTCAGCCAAATGCCTCCCCAAGTAAAAGATCAAAATAAATTATATCTGAATAGAGTTGCGTTTAAATGCACGGAACGTGAGAGCATTTGTCTCACCAAATTAGAAAGTTCACCCAGGAAACTTCATAAAGATAAAGAGAAGAGACAGGAAAATAAACATAAGACCTCTTTACCTGTGAGAGGTGACACAGAAAAATCAAACATGCTGGAGTTTAAATTATGTCCAGATATCTTACTAAAGAATACAAACTCTGTGGAGGAACGGAAGGATGTAAAGCCTCATCCCAGGAAGGAGCAAGCCACTGTGCAAGGTCCAGTATGATTTTCTTGGTGGTGTCTACAACATTGTAAAGAGTCGTAGGTCAATATTTGGGCTAGCACCTCTCATGCTGTCTGGGCTGCTGGGAAAGACTTCAATGTGTTATGCCGCTACCTAGTATTTGTTTAGCCTGGTAAACCGGTGTTTCATTGGGCAATATTTGTTTTATGTTTATTGCCACCTTACTGTAAATTGTAGAAAATTGGTAGTCATGACAAGCTATATGAAACTTGCCAGATAGAAATATTTCAGTTAGTGCCAAGAAGGCTGTACTGTGAAAAACATTCCACATTCCTTGTGGGCATGTCAGAAAAGTGTCAAGTAGCTGATAACGTTAAGAGTCTTGGTTTTGTAAATTCTCCTTTGGACTTGTAATTTGAAAGCCCTGTGAACTTAAAATTTTCTTCTGAATGTTAGAGGATAAATAATGATTAATACTGAAGTCTTTTTGTTCATTTGGAAATGGGTCAACTAATTGTCCTCTTTGAAACAGTTGATGACTGCGTTATCACTATAGTTAAAATGGTAACATCTAGGCTACTCATAAGATAGAAGAACCATGAAAGCAGTATTGTCCAGTGTTCGAATTTTTTTAAAATCTGTAAAGCCAAGCTGGCAGTTACGAATATTAGGTAGCTTAATGGTAGACTTCTCAACATAGTGCAGGAAGGAAGGAGAAAATTGATAACTAGTTATTTGTGGTACTAAGGGAACATTTAGAAGTAGTGGATATTATATATAAAGCATTGTGCTGAGAAACTCAGATTGGGAAATTGAAGGATTTGAATGGAAACTGGAGCCTTTGCTCTGCTTTTCTGACTATATTTTTGGGGTTCATAAAACAATAGCATAAACAGGATATATTTTCCTGGAAAAGGAGATAGGGATATATTCATTTGTAAAAAATTGGTGATTTCAGTAGGTCCTTTCATTTGGATCCTTAGAACTTGAGTTGTGGATATAATCGGAACATTGGAAGTGGGTGGGGGCAGTGTAACTTTCTATCTCGTGTCCTTTAATATCTTGAGATGTATTAACCTGTTCAGCCCATGTGAGGGGAACATAATTACATAGTAAAGATAACTCATTTTTAATTTTGAGATAAGCGTTTCAAATAGGAGAAATCATTTTTCCAGTCCTTTATTTTGGGTTGTGTTATATATGGTTGTATCTAGTGCCTTCCAAAATCTATTTTCAGCTTACATGATTTTCCTTTGTTTTAGTACTAAAGGAGATGATTAGCAATATCTAGAGTTCTGAAAATGAATATTTAAATAGTTTCAGGAATAAAAAGTACAAAAGAAGACTGGTTAAAATGTGTTGCTGCAAAGAAAAGGACACAGAAAGACAGCCAAGAGAAAGGTAAAGTCATCATCTTTTTAAATCTTGATTCTACTTATCTCCCTATGTGATATATGGAAGTTGGATTATAGTTATGATACGATTGTAAAGTATGATTTTATCCATTTTTTTTTGTTCAGTCATTCAGTGTTTGTGTTTGAGTGGTAGGAGGACACTTTTTTGTGTTGTCATGCTGTGGAATGAAAAGCTGAGATTTATTTTCTTTTAACAGGAAAATAATTCTTATTACAATGAGTTAGCTAAGAGGTTTGCATATTATACCTGTTAACAGGACCAAACAGCAAATACTTTAGGTTTTCTGGGTCATAAGGTGTCTGCCCTGACTCTGTTGTTTCAAGGAAATAGCTGCAGATAATATGTAGATGAGTTTCAACTGTGTTCTGATTAACTATTTATTTATTTATTTATTTATTTATTTATTATTTTGAGACAGAGTCTCCCTCTGTCACCCAGGCTGGAGTGCAGTGGCGTGATCTTGGTTCACTGCACCCAGATTCAAGCGATTCTCCTCCCTCAGCTTCCCAAGTAGCTGGGACTGCAGGTGCATACCACCATGCCCAGCTAATTTTTGTATTTTTAATAGAGGTGGGGTTTCACCACGTTGGCCAGGCTGGTCTCAGCCTGACATCAGGTAGTCCACCTGCCTCGGCCTCCCAAAGTGCTGGGATTACAAACATGAGCCACCGTGCCTGGCCTCTAATTAAACTTTATCTACCAAAATAGGCAGCAGGCTTGACTTAGTTTGCCAGACCCTGGATTCAATTATTTACATGTTAATTTGATTTATCATCAATACAATTTAGGCAAGGGTATTTCCATTTTATAGATGAGAGGTTACATCATCTGACTTAAGTTTCATTGCTAGTTACTGAATAGGACTTGAATCTGGTCCCCTCTCTTCAAAGTCCATTAATTGTGGGTGAGGTATAGTCAGCCCTCCACATCTGCATGTTCTATATCTGTGGATTCAAACAATTGTGGATCAAAAATATTTGGGAAAAAAAATTAATACAACTATAAAAATAGATACTTAAAAAGCAATACAGTATAACAACTGTAGAGACTGCGTTTCTTTTACTGTGTTGGCCAGGCTGGTCTCAAACTCCCAAACTCGGTAATCCACCCACCTCGGCCTCCCAAAATGCTGGGATTATAGGCATGAGCCTCTGCGTCCAGCCGAGTATATGATTTAATTAGTACCTTGTTTTTAGGGTTTGACTTTGGAACTAAAAGCTAGAGCTCAAGAGTTTTGTCTTAGTTTTGGTTCATTACACAGGCAAAGAGGAGGCCAGGCGTGGTGGCTCACGCCTGTAATCCCAGCACTTTTGGGAGGCTGAGGCAGGCGAATCATGAGGTTAGGAGATCGAGACCATCCTGGCTAACACAGTAAAACCCCATCTCTACTAAAAATACAAAAATCCAGCCGAGCGTGGTGGCAGGTGCCTGCAGTCCCAGTTATTTGGGAGGCTGAGGCAAGAGAATGGCGTGAACCCAGCAGGCGGAGCTTGCAGTGAGCCGAAATGTCGCCACTGCACTCCAGCCTGGGCAACAGAGCAAGACTCCGTCTCAAAAAAATAGGCAAAGAGAGGTTCAGAGCCTCAGAAATGGAGAGCAGCAGAATCTCACCAAGAGAAACAATAAGCAGCAGCACATTTTATAAAAGGAATTGCCAAAGGTTGTGAAGAGAGCTTCAAACAGATACACAGAAGCAGGCATGTAAAAGTTGAGTAGAGGCTGGGCAAGGTGGCTCATGCCTGTAATCCCAGCGCTTTGAGAGGCCGAGGCAGGCAGATCGCTTGAGGTCGGGAGTTCGGACATGCCTGTAATCCCAGCTATTCAGGAGGCTGAGACAGGAGAATCACTTGAACCCGGGAGGCAGAGGTTCCAGTGAGCTAAGATCGCACCACTGCACTCCATCCTGGGCGACAGAGCGAAACTCCGTCTCAAAAAAAAAAGTCAGTTAGCATTGAAACATGCATATGGGAAAAAACTTGCATCAACGAAGAAATGCACTCTTAATCAGGACAGGACAAATAACTAAAGAGGAGGGAATGAAGAGCAATGAGAGGCCTGAGAGTGGGAAACAATGCCCCTCTCGGGTTGGAAGACAGAAAGCCAAAAATGAGAAAGATACAAATGGGCACGAAGATTGGAGTAAGAAAAAAGCTTGGAAACAGGAGAGGCATGATTATTATCTCAAAGAGAAAGCGAGAGGCATGTTTGGAATCTGAAGCTGAAAACACTCAAAAGACAGATACACAGATTGACCAGAGACCCTCAGAGATAAGCATGAGTTGAATGACATGTGCAGACAGCACAGCAGGATGAGCAATGCATGGTGAATGTGAGGCTGAAATACTCAAAATCATGATGAAAAGAAAATACAAGCCAGGTCACGAGTACACTAAGGCAAGGCTGGGTGAGACAATCCAGGAGACAAGTCATATAGCTCTGTCATAGCATGACAAGACACAAATAGGTGAGACCTAAGGGAGAAGAAAAAAATCTCAGGTGCTGCTACATGGGCATTTTTATTTACTTATTTATTTTTTATTTTTTAGATAGAGTCTCGCTGTGTTGCCTAGGCTGGAGTGCAGTGGTGCAATCTCAGCTCACTGCAACCTCCGGTTCCTGGGTTCAGGTGATTCTCCTGCCTCGGCCTCAGCCTCCTGAGTAGCGTGAACCAGCACACCTGGCTGATTTTTGTATTTTTAGTAGAGACAGAGTTTCACCATGTTGTCCGGGCTGATCTTGAACTCCAGCTTCAGGTGATCCACCGGCCTCGGCCTGCCGAAGTGCTGGGATTACAGGCATAAGCCACTGTGCCTGGCTGCATGGGCATTTTTAAAATGCATATTAGGGAAGAAGGAAGCTGGTTCTGGAGAAGGGATCTCTGGGAAATAGTGAATTATACACCTTAGACAAAGAGGCTGGAGAACAGTGAACCAACTATGAACTGAGAGAAAAATGCCACGAACTCCCAAACTGCTGTAAAGAAACATACATCTGACCTGGTGCGGGGCCCATGAGGGTCATCCCAGCACTTGGGAGGCCAAGGCCAGAGGATGACTTGAGCCCAGGAGTTTGAGACCAGCTTGGGCAACATCAGGAGTCCCCGTCTCTCCAAATAACTTTTTAAAAAATTAGCCTGGCGTAGTGGTGTGCACCTGTGGTCCCATCTGCTTGGCAGACTGAAGAAGGAGGATCACCGGAGTCCAGGAGTTGAAACTGCAATAAGCTCTGATGCAGCACTGCACTACAGCCTGGGCAACAGAGGCAAGACACTGTCTCAAAAAAAAAAAAAAAACCCACAGGAGAAACAGATGTCTAAATTCGGTAGCAAAGGTTGCAGCAGACTTGAAGTCCTAAGTTAGAGTAAAGAGATAAAGAGGAAATGACAAGAATTTCTTGGAAAGCAACTTAGAGACCCATCTTGGGCCTCTAATGTTACTAGTGTTACTAATTCTGAAAGAAAGCAAACAAGAAAGTGGAAGACTTTGCAGCAGATGTAAAGAACTAACAGGACAGAATACTCCACTCACACAGATAGAAAAAGACAAAACAGGACCCCATTATTCAGAAGGAAATAGCTGCAGCAGGAATGAAATGTACAGATAGTCCCTGACTTACAGTGATTTGACTTAGGATTTCTTGACTATGATGGTATGAAAGTGATACACATTCAGGAGAAAGTGTATTTCGCATACCCATACAGCAATTCTGGTTTTCATTTTCTCTATTCATTATTAATTTTCATTTCACTATAGTATTAAATAAATCACGGGACATTGAACTTTTTTTTTTTTTTTTTCCCAAAATGGGCTTTGTGTTAGATTTTGCCCAACTGTAGGCTGATATAAGTGTTCTGAGCGTGTTTATGGTAGGCTAGGCTGTGATATTCAGTAGATTACATGTATTAAATATATTTTCAGCTTTTTTTGTTTTGTTTGTTTTTTGAGACAGTCTCGCTGTGTCCCCCAGGCTGGAGTGCAGTGGTGCGATATCGGCTCACTGCATCCTCTGCCCAGCTAATTTTTGTATTTTTAGAAAAAAAGGGTTTTGCCATATTGGCCAGGCTAGTCTCGAACTGGCTTCATGTGATCTGCCTTCCTTGGCCTCCCAGAGTGCTGGGATTAGAGACGTGAACCACCACACCCAGCCTCAACATATTTTCAATAGGTGACGGGTCATTATGAAAAAAGGACACTGAAGCTAATGTAACATTGAAATGATCTAAAGAAACAGGAAACTATAGACATGTTTTAGAATATCTAGTGCATGGTGAGACCAAAATATGAAACCTATCCTTTTCATGTACTGTTCGGGACCGACTCGTATTTGTACTCTTCGTATTGCTAGTTTAGATAGCCATTTAAAAAGTCACATTCATATTAACGATTCATATTAATGATATGCAATGATACATTTTATTGAGCCAAGAGTAACGTGGAACAGAACAGCCCAGGGCAATGAAGATGGGGCAAGGAGGTAGGAGTAGAAAACAGCCCTCAAAAGAAAGGCAAGATATCATGTATATGTAACTTACAATTCTGTAGGTGAAGAGCTGTGGTACTTTTGCTTAACTCCTTGCCTTAATTTTTTATCCCACCAATATATATTTTCCTTCTGAATTTTGATTATATATTGATCACAGCTAACATTAAGAGAAATAAAGTAAGTAAAATTTTTATTTCCCTTAGATAATGTTAATTCAAGACTCGCAAAGAGAAGCTTCAGTGCAGATGGATTTGAGATGCTACAAAACCCAGTAAGAGATTCAAAAGAAATGTTTCAAACCTACAGACAGATGTACCTGGAGAAGAGAAGCAGAAGCCTTGGTAGCAGTCCTGTGAAATAATTATAAGATGTGGTTTTGTAATTGTCACTGGGAAATTTCTTTCCTTTTCTGTTCAAAATATTTTGCTAATGAGAAATGCCATGATAAAGATTTCTCAGAGTTTGGTTCCCATTTTCTTTGTATTTCATTGAAAGTGCTTAATTGAAAAGGCTTGAGAACTTTGGGTAGCCATGTGTAAGAAATGGATGGTATTCACCAAGGAAACCATAAGGTATTTGAATTTCTATTTTATTGAGCCAGGTTTACCATTATTTTAAAAGGAGTGCTTATACAAATCAATTTGAAATTCTACCCATCCTGAGGGAGGACTGTTCCTCAGTTAAGGACTTGTTTATTTAAATGGGACTGTAAATATGTTTTGGTTTTTAAGCTATATTAGCAAAACTTATTTTTCAAAAATACCCACTGTGATGTGAATGTCAAAATATATTCTTAAGTGTTTTATAACTAATTGTAAACTGTTTTTCGGAAGTCTTATTTTATACTTGTGAAACTGAACACAATTTTGGGACAACGTTTAAACATTAATTTTCATACTTGAAATAAACATTTATTTTTTAAAAAACTAATTTGAAACCCTCACAGCTCAGTTTCTTTTTAGTTTCCTACCTTTAAAAGGACGCATTTTGGAAAGTGCTTTCAAAAGCTGAAATGCGAGGTGGCTCACGCCTGTAATCCCAGCACTTTGGGAGGCCGAGGCAGGCTGATCACGAGGTCAGGAGATCCAGACCATCCTGGCTAACACAGTGAAACCCCGTCTCTACTGAAAATACAAAAAATTAGTCGGGCGTGGTGGCAGGCGCCTGTAGTCCCCGCTACTCGGGAGGCTGAGGCAGAAGAATGGCATGAACCTGGGAAGCAGAGCTTGCAGTGAGCCAAAATTGCACCACCACACTCCAGCCTGGGCGACAGAATGAGACTCCTTCTCAAAAAAAAAAGCTTAAATGCCACAGCAGCTGTGACAGTATGTATTGTGACAGTATGTATTTTTAGATTGCATTCACGTGAGAACACAAAAAATTTACTAGGTTCAGGAAATTTCAAGAAAGTGTGGAAGGCAAGATATAACTATTTAACTATTTCTAGTTTTACTTTATCTACTAGAAAAGGGTCGGAGTTTTTCTTTTGAGACAGGGTCTCACTCTGTTGTCAAGGCTGGAGTACTGTGGTGTGATCACGGTTTACTGCAATCACTGCTCCTGGGTTTAAACAATCTTCCCACCTCTGCCTCCTGAGTAGCTGGGACTACAGTGTGCTAACATACCTGGCTAATTTTTTTTTTTTAATTATTTAATTTGCTAATTTTTGTATTCTTCCAGTTTTAGTGTGTATGCTGTCAAAGTGAGCACATAATTTTGTTTTTGGTTTTTTTGTTGTTGTTGTTTGTTAATCTTTGGGGTATTTTTTATGTTTTTTTGTTTGTTTTTTGAGATCGAGTCTCGCCCTATTGCCCAGGTTGGAGTGCAAACCTCCGCCTCCCAGGTTCAAGTGATTCTCATGCCTCAGCCTCCAGAGTAGCTGGGATTACAGGTGCCTGCCACCATGCCCAGCTAATTTTTGTATTTTTAGTAGAGATGGGGTTTCACCAGGTTGGCCAGGCTGGTCTCGAACTCTTGACCTGAGGTGATCCGCCCGCCTCAGCCTCCCAAGTGCTGGGATTACAAGCATGAGCCAGCACTCCCTGCCTGTTTGTTTTTTTGAGATGGAGTCTCACTCTGTTGCCCAGGCTGGAGTGCAGTGATGCCATCTTGGCTCATTGCAACCTCCAGGGATTCTCCTGCCTAGTAGCTGGGATCACAGGCGCCCGCCACCACACCCAGCTAATTTTTGTATTTTTAGTAGAGATGGGATGTCACCATGTTGGCCGTCAGGCTGGTCTCGAACTCCTGACCTCGTAATCTGCCTGCCTCAGCCTCCCAAAGTGCTGGGATTACAGATGTGAGCCACCACACCCGGCGCTGAGCATGTAATTTTAAAATACATACATTTTTGGAGACATGAGATTCCACCATGTTGTCCAGACTGGTCTTGATCTCCTGGGCTCAAGCAATCCTTTGGCCTTGACCCCCAAAGTACTGGGATTACAGATGTGAGCTACCATGCCCAGAGCATGTTGGTTATTTTTATAAAATCTTAGTGCTGTATAGATATATATATAATTTTCATTTAAAAACTATGTACAAGGTAGACCAATGGATTTTAATGAAACATTGCAATTTCTTGTGCTTTTAGCTTTCATATTACAACCAACCTTTAGGAAACAACTGCAGTCATGTATCATTTAATGACAGGGATATGTTCTGAGAAATACATCTCTAGGTGATTTTTTTGTTGTTGTTTGTTTTTTGAGATGGAGTCTCACTTTTTTGCCCAGGCTGGAGTGCAGTAGCATGATCTTCACTCACTGCAACTTCCACCTCCTGGGCTCCAGCAATTCTCCTGCTTCAGCCTTCCAAGTAGCTGGAATTACAGGCACACACCAGAACACCTTGCTAAAGTATTTTTAGTACAAATGGGGTTTGATCGCGTTGGCCAGGCTGATCTTGAACTCCTGACCTCAAGTGATCTGCCCGCCTCAGCCTCCTAAAGTGCCAGGATTACAGACGTGAGCCACCACACCCAGCCTACTTCATTTTTTAAATAATAAAAAACTGTAAATATTATCATGCTTAAATGCCTAAAAAAGAGATTGATTCACCTCAGGTGATCTGCCTGCCTTGGCCTCCCAAAGTGCTGGGATTACAGGTCTGAGCCACTGCACCTGGCCAGTTGTGGTCTTCTGTGACTATCCTAGAATGTACTAGGTTTGTGTAAACCTAGATGGTACAGGTTGAATAGCCTAAATCTAAAATCCAGAGCTGGGCACAGCTCATGCCTGTAAGCCCAGCACTTTGGGAGTCTGAGTTGGGTGGACCACCTGAGGTCAGGAGTTTCAAGACCAGTCTGACCAACGTGGCGACGAAACCCCATCTCTAGTAAAAAAAAAAAAACCCGCCTCTACTAAAAATACAAAAAAATTAGCCGGATGTGGTGGCAGATGCCTGTAATCCCAGCTACTTGGGAGGCTGACGCAAGAGAATTGGTTGAACCCTGGAGGCGGAGGTTGCAGTGAGCCGAGATTGTGCCATTGCACTCCAGCCTGGGCAACACAAGCAAAACTCTGTCTCAAAAAAAAAAAAAATCCAAAATGTTCCAAAATCTGAAACTTCTTGAATGCCAATGTGACACTCAAAGAAAATGCTCATTTGAGCATTTTGGATTTTTGTATCTTTGGATTAAGGATGCCTAGGTGGTGAGTGTAATGCAAATATTCCAAGATCCAAAAATATCTGAAATATTTTGTCCCAAGTATCTCTAATAAGGTGTAGTCAACCTAGATGTCCTACTGCATACCTAATCTGTATGGTATATCTTACTGCTTATAGGCCGCAAATGTGGACATCATGTTACTGTACTGAATGCTGTAGGAAATTATAACAGTAGTTAAGTATTTGGATCTAAACATAGAAAAGCTACTGTAAAAATACAGTATAAAAAATAAATGGTGCAGGGCACAGTGGCTCACACCTGTAAACCCAGAACTTTGGGAGGCCGAGGGGGGTGGATCACCTGAGTCAGGAGTTCGAGACCAGCCTGGCCAACTTGGTGAAACCTCGGCTCTACTAAAAACAGAAAAATCAGCTGCGTGTGGTGGCGCATGCCTGTAATCCCAGCTAGTTGGGAGGCTGAGGCAGGAGAATCAGTTGAGCCTAGGAGGTAGAGGTTGCAGTGAGCCGACATTGTGCCACTGCACTCCAGGTTGGGCTACATGAGCAAAACTCCATCTCAATGAAAGAATGAATGATGTACCTGTATTGGGCACTTAATATGAACCATAAATGGCGCCTGCAGGACTGGAGGTTGCTTGCAAGTCAGTGCATTGCTCTGAGCAAGTGAATGTGAAGGCCTAAGACATTATTGTATACTACTATCAACTTTATGAACACTGTATACTTAGGCTGCACTAAATTTTTATTTTTAATCGCGAACCGGGGTCTCACTCTGTCACCCGGGTTGGAATGCACTGCTGTAGTCTCAGCTGGCTGAAACCTCTGCCTCCCTGTTTCAAGCAATCCTGTCACATCAGCCTCCAGGGTAGCTGGGAACACAGGCACAACCCAGCATGCCCAGCTAATTTTTTGTGACTAAATTTATTTAAAACTTCAGTAGAACTTGGCTTATGGTAACTATATAAACTTTCTAAATTTTTAACTTATTTTTTTTTTTTTTTGAGACGCAGTATTGCTCTCTCTCCCATACTAGCTAGAGTACCGTAGTGCAATCTCAGCTCACTGCAGCCTCCATCACCCAGGCTCAAGCTGTTCTCCTGCCTCAGCCTCCCGAGTAGCTGCGATTACAGGTATGTGCCACCACGCCCAGCTAATTTTTGTATTTTAACTGAAGACAGAGTTTCAACCATGTTGGCCAGGCTGGTCTTGAACTCCTGACCTCAGGTGATCCACCTACCTTGGCCTCCCAAAGTGCTGGGATTACAGGCGTGAGCCACCACATCTGACCATTAATTTTAATTTTTAGTTTTTTAATTCATTTCGAGACAGGATTATGAAACTGCTAATTTTGTATTTCTGGTAGAGATGGGGTTTTGCTGTGTTTCCCAAACTGATCTCAAACTCCTGGGCTGAAGCAGTCCTCCCGCCTGGGCCTCCCACGATAAAGTGCTGGGATTCCAGGTGTGAGCCACTGTGCCTGTCTGCCAAATTCTTAGCTTTTTAACTTGTAATAACAGCTTAAAACACAAGTACACTGTAGAGCTATACAAAATCTTTTTTTTTTTTTTTTTTTTTTTTTGAGACAGAGTCTTGCTGTCTCGCCCAGGCCTGGAGTGCACTGGTGTGATCTTGGCTCACTGCAACCTCCACTTCCTGGGTTCAAGTGATTCTCCTGTCTCAGACTCCCAAGTAGCTGGGATTACAGGCACCTGCCACCACTTGCCCAGGTAATTTTTGTATTTTTAGTAGAGATGAGGTTTCACCAGGTTGGCCAGACTCGTCTTGAACTCCTGACCTCAGGTGGTCTGCCCGCCTCAGCCTCCCAAAGTACTGGGATTACAGGTGTGAGCCACGACACCTGGCCTTTTCAAAATTTTCTTTATACTTTTTGTATAAGCTCTTTTTTACTAATTTTTGTTTTTTTAATTTAAACTTTTTTTCAAATTGAAAACTAAAACAGGGCCGGACATGGTGACTCACACCTGTAATCCCAGCACTTTGGGAGGCCAAGGCGAACAGATTGCTTGAATAAGAGTTCAAGACCAGTACAACGTGCTGAAACCCTGTCTCTACAAAAAGTACAAAAAGTAGCCGGATTTGGTGGTGTGCACCTATAATGCCAGCTACTTGGGAGGCTGAGGTGGGAGGATGACTTCAGTCCTGTCCCCCTGCGAAAAACACACAGAACCAGAAAAACATTAACCTTGGCTTGCATGTAGTCAGGATCATCAGTATCACTTGTCTTCCACCTCTACATCTTGCCCCATTGGAAGGTCACCAAGGGCAGTAACACGCATGTAGCTGTCATCTCTTATGATAACAATGCCTTCTGGAACACCTGAAGGACCTGGCTGAGGCTGTTTTATAGGTTTTGTTTGTTTGTTTTGAGACAGTCTTGCTTTGTTGCACAGGCTGGAGTGCAGTGGCGCAATCTTGGCTCCGCGGCAACCTCCGCCTCCGCCTCCCAGGTTCAGGTGATTCTCCTGCCTCAGCCTCCCGAGTAGCTGGGACAACAGGCGTGAGCCACTGCACCCAGCCTATTTTTTATTTTATTTAAATTTTTAAATTTTTTTAATTTTTTAAAAAGTAGAAAACTGGGCATGGTGGCTCACGCCTGTAATCCCAGCACTTTGAGAGGACAAGGCAGGCGAATCATGAGGTCCAGAGATTGAGACCATCCTGGCCAACATGGTAAAACCCCATCAGTACAAAAAATTAGCTGGGCATGGTGGGGCACGCCTGTAGTCCCAGCTACTCGGGAGGCTGAGGCAGGAGGATTGCTTGAACCTCAGAGGCGGAGGTTGCAGTGAGCTGAGATCGCACCACTGCACTCCAGCCTGTCGACAGAGTGAGACTCTGTCTCAAAAAAAGATAAGTAGGAATACATTAACATACATAAAAAGCATAATATACTAAACACAAACCACTAACAGTCATTATCACTGTCAAATATTATGTACTATATATATTTTTAAATCAGATTTGCAAAAATGTACAACTGCCCATCTTTCCTCATTCTCCTGGTGAGTATTTTTCGTAAACATTTGGCTGGGTGCAGTGGCTCATGCCTGTAATCCGAGCACTTTGGGAGGCCGAGCTGGGCGGATCACCTAAGGTCAGAAGTTTGAGACTAGCCTGGCCAAAATGGTGAAACACCGTCCCTTCTAAAAAATGCAAACATTGGTGGGCTTGGTGGTTCACGCCTATAATCCCAACGCTTTGGAAGGCCAAGGCAGATGAATCACGAGGTCAGGAGTTCGAGACCAGCCTGGCCAACATGGTGAAATCCCGCCTCTACTAAAAATACAAAAATTAGCTGGGTGTGGTGGCTCGTGCCTGTAGTCCCAGCTACTCAGGAGGCTGAGGCAGGAGAATTGCTTGAACCCGGGAGACTAATGTTGCAGTGAGCCAAGATGAAGCCACTGCACTCCAGTCTGGGCACCAGAGTAAGACTCTGTCTCAAAAAAAAAAAAAAAAAGTTAAACAGGTGTGGTGGCACTCGCCTGTAGTCCCAGCTCCTCAGGAGTCTGAGGCAGAGGTTGCAGCGAGCCAAGACTGCGTGCCACTGCACTCCAGCCTGGGAGACAGAGCGAGACTCAGTCTCAAAAGACATATATATATGTAATGGGTTCATCATTTTAAAATGAAGTATCTTCAAAATTTGTCTCAAGTTCTCATGGAATAGATACTGATAAATGTTTCTTGGTAGTCTTCAGTTTTTAAGCTTGTAAAAATAAATACTTTTTTCTTTTTTTTTTTTTTTTTTTTTGGGAGATAGGGTCTCTCACTCTCACCCAGGCTGGGGTGCAGTGGCGTGATCACGGCTCACTGCAACCTCCACCTCCTGGGCTCAGGCAGTCCTCCCACCCTAGCCACACAAGTACCTGGAACCACAGGCCCGTGCCACCGGCCTGCTAATTTTTGTATTTTGGGGATTTTTTTTGTAGATAATGGGGTTTCTCCATGTTGCCCAGGATGGTGAACTGGGCTCAAGCAATCCGCCCACCTTAGCCTCTCGAAGTGTTGCGATTACAGGTGTGAGTCGTTATGCCCAGTCCCAAAGTCAGTCTTTTTGTAACCTAATCTCAGAAATGGCATCTTTGTCAATTTTGCTACTTTCTATTTGCTGGAAGTGAGTCACAGAATTCCAGCCCATACTCAAGGGGGTTACTTACCCAAGGGCATAAATATTAGGAAATGTGCTTTTTAAAAGTTTCTGGAGGCTGGGTGCCATGGCCATGCCTGTAACCCCAGCACTTTGGGAGGCTGAGGTGGGTAGATTACCTGAAGTCAGGAGTTGGAGACCAGCCTGGCCAACATGGCGAAACCTTGTGTCTACTAAAATTACAAAAACTAGCCAGGCACGGCCGGGTGCGGTGGCTCACACGTGTAATCCCAGCACTTTGGGAGCCCAAGGTGGACAGATCACCTGAGGTCAGGAGATTGAGACCATCCTGGCTAACACGGTGAAACCCCGTCTCTACTAAAAATACAAAAAATTAGCTGGGCGTGGTGAGGGGTGCCTGTAGTCCCAGCTACTCGGGAGGCTGAGACGAGAATGGCATGAACCTGGGAGACGGAGCTTGCAGTGAACCGAGATCACATCACTGCACTCCAGCCTGGGCGACAGAGCGAGACTCCGTCTAAAAAAAAAATTAGCCAGGCACGGGGGTGCATGTCTGTAATCCTAGCTGCTTGGGAGACTGAAGCAGGAGAATCACTTGAATCCGGGAAGCGGAGGCTGCAGTGAGCCGAGATCACGCCCCTGCACTCCATCCAGCCTGGGCAATACAGCAAGCCACCATCTAAAAAATATAACAGGCCAGGCGTGGTGGTTCATGCCTGTAATCCTAGCACTTTGGGAGGCCAAGGTGGGCAGATCACCTGAGGTCAGGAGTTCGAGACCAGCCTGGCCAACATGGTGAAACCGTCTCCACTGAAAAATACAAAAATTAGCCAGGAGTGGTAGTGGGCGCCTGTAATCCCAGCTACTTAAGAGGCTGACACAGGAGAATTGCTTGAACCTGGGAGGTGGAGGTTGTGGTGAGCCAAGATTGTGCCACTGCACTCCAGCCTGGTTAACAGAGTGAGACTCCATCTCAAAATAAAATAAAATAAAATATATATATGTGTGTGTGTGTGTATATATATTTTATATATATATATGGAGAGAGAGAAAGGCAGGTGCAGTGGCTCACGCCTGTAATCCCAGCACTTTGGGAGGCTGAGGCTGAGGCAGGTGGATCATCTGAGGTCAGGAGTTCGAGACCAGCCTGGCCAACATGGTGAAACCACATCTCTACTAAAAATACAAAAATTATCTGGGCATGGTGGAATGAGCCTGAAATCCCAGCTACTGGGGAGGCTGAGGCAGAAGAATCACTTGAACCTGGGAGGTGGAGGTTGCAGTGAGCCGAGATTGCCCCATTGCACTCCAGCCTGGGCTACAAGAGTGAAACTGTCTGAAAAAAAAAAAACCAATAAAAAACACAACAATTTAACCCAATACATTTAAAACAACATGTAATTAATATTTTAAAATTATTAAAATACACTTTGTATCGAGAATAAGTTCTGGTATGTATTACACATGTACATCCTAATTTAGATTAGCATTTCAAATGCTCAGTAACCATCCGTCCATGGCTAGTAGCAATTAAGTTGGACAGCACAGGCCAGGCATGGTGGCTTATATCTGTAATCCCAGCACTTTGGGAGGCCAAGGCGGGCAGATCACTTGAGGTCAGGAGCTTGAGACCAGCCTGGCCAATATAGTGAAACCCGTCTGTACTAAAAATACAAATACTAAAGATAGAAAATTACTAAAGATAGAAAAATTACCCTGGTGTGGTGTCACATGCCTGTAATCCCAGCTACTTGGAGGCGGAGGCAGGAGAATTGCTTGAACCCAGGAGGTGGAGGTTACAGTAAGCCAAGATCATGCCACTGCACTCCACCCTGAGCAATAGAGCGAGACTCCGTCTCAAAAAAAAAAAAAAAAAAAAAAATGGACATCACAGGCTAGCACATAAAAGGTGCTCATTTTTTAATATTTTACTTTTTGGGTTTTTTTACACACAAAGCACTAAACTGTTGTTTTTAATTCATACGTAATTGTTTTTTTTGAGACGGAGTCCTGCTCTTGTCGCCCAGGGTAGAGTGCAGTACTGCAATCTTGGCTCACTGCAACCTCTGCCTCTCAAGTTCAAGCTATTGTTCTGTTTCAGCCTCCTGAGTAGCTGGGATTACAGGTGCTTGCCACCACGCCTGGCTAATTTTTGTACTTTTAGTAGAGACGGGGTTTTGCCATGTTGGCCAGATAGGTTTCAAACTCCTGACCTCAGGTGATCCACCCACCTTGGCCTCCCAAAGTGCTGGGATTATAGGTGTGAGCACCGCTCCTGGCCTTGTTTTTGTTTTTTGAGACAGTCTGGTCCTGTTGTCCAGGCTGGAGTGTGGTGGCACTCCAGGTGAGAAGTGGTCTCACTTCAGCCTCCCAAGTAGCTGAGACTACAGGCACATATCACCACACCTGTCTAATTTTTTAATTTTTCTTTCGTAGACGAATCTCACTGTGTTGCCCAGGCTGGTCTCAAACTCCTAGCCTCAAGCAATCCTCCCTGCTTGGCCTCTCAAAGTGTTGGGGTTACAGGTATGAGCCACCTTACCTGGCTGTTTTTAGTTTTTTGAGGAACCTCCATACTGTTGTCCATAATGATTGTACTAATTTTCATTCCCGGCAACAGTGTATGTAAGAGTTCTCCTTTCTCTGCATCCTTGTCAACAGTTTTCTTTGTCTTTTTGATAATCGTTGTTCTGGGAGTTGCTCATTTTTTGCGAATTTGTCAAGTGCTATGCCAATTTATTGCTTGATCCTTGGTATATAGTTATCTCATTTAATACACACACAAACCTGACATGCAGGTATCTTTATCCCCAATGTTAAAAAGAAAACTGTTTTATTCACCATTGTACCCAATTCCTGTCTTGTTTTCTTAATGAATATTTATTCTGTAAGTAAATGAATGACTACTGAGGAATGAACATTTGGGCTTAAAAATGTTAACTTGTCCAGGTGCATGACAGAACCAGGATTCAAACCCACTCTGACCAACTCTGCGCTCTCATGTCCTCCTCTACGGACAGATGGGCGAGCTGATAAGTTGATAATTAGCACATTAATAAGGATTTTAAGCCCTACGAAAAAACTCATCCATCATTTATCGCTATATGAAGCAGTTAGTATGTAACTAAATATCAGAAAACATACAAAAGTGATTGGGGATATTACGGAAATAAGCATTAAGAGACACTTGTGATATTATGGTATGTGACCAAAAAAGAATTAATTGATATTGCAGCCAACCTGATTATATCCTGCCACCAGGAACGACTGAGAATACTAGCTTTTGAGTTGCGTATTCTGCAGTATTGTATAGCCCTTCTTGAGCAAATTTTGGGGAGTGATTAAAAGTGAAGTGGAAATCCGACCGGGAGCAGTGGCTCACGCCTGTAATCCCAACACTTTGCAAGGTTGAGGTGGGCAGATCACTTGAGGTCTGACGTCTGGAGTTCGAGACCAGCCTGGCCAACATGGTGAACCCCATCACTACTAAAAATACAAAAAAAATTAGCTGGACCTGGTGATGGGTGCCTGTACTCTCAGCTACTCAGGAGGCTGAGGTTCATTCACATTTATATCTCTACAAACCAGCATAGTGCAGACAGGGAAAAGCTAACATTGAACAACCGGCAGAACATGCACGGAGAATGTCCTGTCTGGTTTGATGGGCCTTTAAGAACCTTGTCCCTTAGGTATTTAGGGGAATATCACTGTGCTATTCCTTTCACCCTGAGTTTTTATGGCAAAACTGTCTGATAGTTTTGTATCTGCACTGTCTTAGCCCCGCGACTGCTGGGCACTTGTGACTACTGCAGAACTAAATTAGTTTTATTTTATTTTTTGTAGACAGAATCTTTCTTGCTCTGTTGCCAGGCTGGAGTGCAGTGGCATGCTCTCAGCTGACTGTAACCTCCACCTCCCAGATCCAGGTGATTCCTGGATTCAAGTCTTGGCCTCCCAAGTAGCTGGGATGACAGGTGCATGCCACCACGCCTATCAGTTTTTTGTATTTTTAATAGAGACCAGGTTTCACCATGTTGGCCAGGCTGGGTGGTCTTGAACTCCTGGCCTCAAGTGATCCACCCGCCTCGGCCTCCCAAAGTGCTAGGATTAGAGGCATGAGCCACCGTGCCCGGCCTTAGTTTTAATTAGTTTAATTAAATAGCTACCTCTGGCTGTTTGGCTATGGGTACCTTATTGGATAGCACAGTCTTATAGGATAGATGAATAATTTCCATAAATGTATATCTGGTTCTGGCACGGTGACTCACACCTGTAATTCCAGCACTTTGGGAGGCCGAGGCAGGCAGATTACTTGAGGTCAGGAGTTGGAGACCAGCCTGGCCAATGTGGTGAAACCCCATCTCTACTAAAAATACAAAATAATTAGCCAGGCATGGTGGCATGTGCCTGTAATCCTAGCTACTTGGGAGGCTGAGGCAGGAGAATGGTTTGAACCCAGGAGGCAGAGGATGCAGTGAGCTGAGATCATGCCATTGCACTCCAGCCTGGGTGACAGAGTGAGACTGTCTCAAAAAAATGAAAATGTATATCTCTGTCACTGGGATTCCTATAAGCTTGTGCCTAGACAGGATAGTTATTTTATCTTTAAGACCCTATTAAAGCCTGCCTGAGGTCTTATCTGCATTCCCCTGTGGGCTGACTCAGCACCTGGTTGCCTTATATTCTCCTGATCATGAATCTTTCAACCTCTAGGACATGGACCATTAACATTTAGTATACTTGGCTGTGGCTACTTTAAGCTTAGATATTTGTCTTTGAATATTCTACTTTTTTTCAAATAAAATATAAATGTCTAGTGATTCTTTTGTTGTTGCTTTTATTTTTTGGAGACGGTCTTGCTCTGCCACCCAGACTCAAGTGCAATGGTGTGGTCACAGCTCACTGCAGCCTTGACTTTCTGGGCTCAAGTGATCCTCCCCCCTCAGCCTCTCGAGTAGCTGAGACCGCAGGCGTGCACCACCATCCTTGGATAATTTTTTATTTTTTGGAGAAATGAGGTCTCCCTGTGTTGCCCAGTCTGGTCAGGCTCAAGCAATCCTCCCATGTGAGCTTCCCAAAGTGCTGGATTACAGGCATAAGCCACCATGCCTGGCCGTATGCTGCTTTCTGTTATAATAGAGTGGATTTTGTCATCTTGATAGCCCACACAACATTGGTCCATTTCTTTGATGATGTGCTAATTGGACCTGACAAGCAGAAAATAATATACATCCTACAAGACTTAATAAAACACATGCATGACAGGGGATGGGAAGGAAATCTTGAATAAAAATTCATGATTGACCCCATCCGTGAAGTTTTTGGGGTCTGATTGTAGTCTTGTGTATATTGTACTATCTACCACAAAGAAAGAGGAATGTTTGATGAGCCTGTGTGAAGTTTGGAGGGAACGTACACCATCTATGGACATGCCACCCTAAGCAATTTATCAGGTAACTCACACAGCTCTAATTTCTTTCTTTTCTTTCTTTTTCTTTTTCTTTCTTTTTCTTTTTCTTTTTCTCTTTTTCTTTTTCTTTTTCTTTCTTTTTCTTTCTTTTTCTTTTCGACAGAGTCTCATTGTGTCGCCCAGGCTGGAGTGTAGTGGTGCGATCTCGGCTCACTGCAAGCTCCACCTCCCAGGTTCACACCATTCTCCTGCCTCAGCCTCCTGAGTAGCTGGGACTACAGGCGCATGCCACCACACCCAGCTAATTTTTTGTATTTTTTAGTAGAGACAGGATTTCACCGTGTTAGCCAGTATTGTCTCAATCTCCTGACCTCGTGATCCGCCCACCTCGGCCTCCCAAAGTGTTGGGATTACAGGCGTGAGCCACCACGCCCAGCCCACACAGCTCTAATTTTATGTGAAGCCTCAAGCAAGCAAAGACTCCACAGCAGGACCAGGCTGTGATGCAACCTGCCCTGTCCCTCAGGCCTAGTGGCCCAGCAGGCCCAATGGTACAGGGAATTTCTACTCTGTATGAAACCTCTTGCTTTTGGGAGAATCCTAGTAAACCCCCTATGACCATGTCCTGTTTTCTGACAAGTACATTCCATTTGAACACAAATTGTAAAACCTGAACTGTTCATGAATTTGATGTTATCTGATTCTAAAAACCATAAAATTTGACTTGTGCAGCAGCATTTCATTGTTAAATGAAAATAGTATATATAAGACTAGCCCAAGCAGTTCCTGAGGACACAATTAAAACATACAAGCAAGTAGCTTGCTCAGGGTTCCATAACACCTCTTCCTTCTGCTTCTCTGGCTTTCCCTCAGTCCACACATAAGGCTTCATGAGAGTTGACCAAAAACAAGAATGGAGGGTCCTGGTTTATGAATTGGTCTGCACAGTCTGCTGAGTCCAGCTGTAAGTATTACATAGCCTCACTTAGAGATGACCCTAAAAGACAGTGATAAAGCCAACCTCACATCTTGCTACCAGAAGCAGATGAGAGTAATTCTTTTAAGAGGCTTTAAAATCTCAGCTACTCAGGAGGGTGAAGTGGGAGGATCCCTTGAGCACAGGAGCTTGAGACCAGCCTGGACAACATAGTAAGACACTGCCTCAATAAATTAAGTAAATAAATAAATAGCTTTTGAGTTATCTATACTGTGATATAATACAGCACAGCCTTTACAAGAGCAAATTCTGGGGCATGATTAAATGAAAAGCAAAAATAGTACTTCATAGCATCTGCAAACTGGCATAGTGCAGACAGGCAAAAAGCAATGGTAAATAACTACTGGAACGTATGTAGAAAATGCCCTGTTTAGCATCTACTGCAGAGTAGGCTTTCAATCAGGTGGGTAAGATAGCTAGCCCTATGGATGTCAGCCTTTTTCCCCAGCCACCCTGGTGCTTAATAGGCCCATTTATAAAGTGCCATGGCAACAGGAAAGGAGGTCTGCATGGACTTCTCACTGAGGCTTCTCTGCCCATGCACCAATAGTCAAGGCTGTGCCGGGCCCCTGACTGATCACACTATTCTCCAGGGAACCAATGAGCCACTTGGTGGTAGATTGATACATTGGACCCTTTCTATATGGAAGGAGAAGCAGTTTGTTCCTTTGGAAATAGAAACATATTGCAAATATGAATTTGCCTGCCAGACATGGTCCTGCCAGCACTAAGCTGTAGAGGACTACGTGCTCGCAAATGAGACGTTCCCGATAAGTCCTGCTCTTGCAAACGAAGCAGGGCGTTCCTTCCCTGCAAACAGGGAGGACAAAGGAGCCAGCCGCAAACAGCAGACCCTGGGGGCTGATTTATGTGTACACATCTTGAAACTCCAGAAAGTCAGGGAACAGTCAGAAAAACAACAATGTGTCTTGTGACTTGGCAACATTCCACAAACAACTGTATAAAATAAAGCAGAGCATGTCATTCCGGGCGGCCGCCATGTTTGTCTCGTCCTGTGTTGTCTTGTGTGTTCATTCCTTTGCTTAGGAAACACACGGACCCCAACATCTGGTGCAGCGAGCAGGGTCCGTGGCTCCATGAGAGCAAGGAACTGGAGGGGGAACACCCCGGGCAGGTAAATAAAGAAAGGGGGACCCACGGGAAAATTATGGGGAATTCCACCTCTCTGGCCTCTGAATATTTGCAGTTACTCCAGGGATTGTTGATGTCTATAGGAGTAGAAGTAAAATAAAAGACTTTGAAGCCATTGTTTGCCCATGTTGAACAACATTGTTATCGGTTTCAATATCAAACCAAAGTGCAGTTAAATCGAAAGGAATGGTTACAAGTGGTTAAAGTCCTGCGTCGAGCTCATCAGGGAGGGCGAACGATGCCTCTGACTTTGTGGACTTTGTGTAGTTCCATTACTCAGGCATTAGAGTTACTTGAAACGGACTCAGAGCGTGGCGATACTGCCACAGGAGGTGAGGCATCTGAAGCTTTAGAGAGGAATGATCCTAGAGAGAAACATATTTATGCCCCAGTTGCTGAGGACAAGGAATTAGAAGAAGAGCTAATGCGTCCTTCATCTGAAGGAAATTCTGATTTGCAGCGTATTTTAGAGATGTTACAACAGTTGTTAAAATTGCAAGGTGCTGCTGCTCCTGTTTCTCCTTCCGCCACAAGCCTTCCCTGTTACCTTCCCTTCTGCTCCTTTGGAAAAAGATTTCCCTTTGGCTCCACCTCCAATCTCTTTGCCTATGTCAGGTCAGGTTTTCTCTGTGCCTTTCCTCCTGTAGGAGAAAAGAAGGAATCAAAGGAAAAGGATGATTTCAAGGAATTAGATCTATTCCCAATAACACGGGCTGCTTTGGCCCCAATGCTCAGTTCCCAAACGGTGGCCAGAATGTGACTTTTACAGCCCTACAATTTAAAATTTTGAAAGAAATGAAAGCTGCAACAAAAATTTTTATTAAGACCTTTAAAGGCCAGTGGAGCTAATTTAGATGAGTATATTCGGGCTTGTGCAGGTGTTGGAAGAGCTATTTACAATGCTCAATTGTTCGCTGGAGCACTTTCTAAGGCCTTAAAGAGTAATTCTAAACAAGGTATATGTTTTCATTGCGGGAAACCCGGTCATTTTAAGAAAGAATGCCGAAAAAAGCTGGGCTCCCCAACTACTAAAGAGAAAAAGTTACCTTCTAGGGAGTGCAAACGATGTGGAAAAAGTTGACATTGGACAAATGAATGTCGTTCAAAAACTGATAAGAGTGGAAATTTATTGTCACCCCTCCCGGGAAAGGGGAACTGGGCCCCGCAGGCTTGGGGCCCCAACAATTACAATACAGGACAACATCAAGGAATGACTTCGATTCATCCTTAAGGGTATCAGCCCCTACCCCTGTTTCCCAGCTTTATGCTGCCACTAAGCAGAGTGCTGCTGCTGACTTAGCTATTACTAACTACTGGA
>NW_012102066.1:863102-867317 GCF_000951045.1 Mandrillus leucophaeus | reverse complement strand
AAAAAAAAAAAAAAAAGGAAAATGGCACTTATTAACTGATCTTAGAGCTGTAAATGCTTGTATTCAACCTATGGGGACTTTACAACCTGGGCTTCCTAATCCAGCTCTTATCCTACAAAATTGGAAATTAATAGTTATAGATCTTAAAGATTGTTTCTTTTACTATCCTGTTACAACCCCAAGATTGTGAAAAATTTGCCTTTACTGTTCCCAAATATAATAATGGACAGCCTACTCAAAGATATCAATGGAAAGTTCTTCCTCAAGCTATGCTTAATAGTCCTACTTTATGTCAAGAGTTTGTTCATAGAGCCTTAAACCCTGTTAGATGTCAATTCCCTACTGTGTTAATACACCATTATATGGATGATTCTATTAGCAACTCCTGACGAAGTCCTACAAGATCAAGTTTTTCAGGTCTTATAACAACAATTAACGCAATATAATTTACATATTTCTTCTGAGAAAATACAGACTCAATTTCCTATTCAATATTTGGGATACCTTTTAGCAAAAAAGCATATTCGGCCACAAAAAGTTCAAATTCAAAGAGATCAACTTTAAACCCTTAATGATTTTCAAAAACTGTTAGGAGACATAAATTGGCTTCGCGCCATCTTAGGCATCCCTACTTACAAATTGCAACATCTATTTGCTACCTTGGAAGGAGATTCAGATTTTAGTATATGTGCTGCCGAAGCGAGCACAGGAGATTCACATTTAAATAGTTCTCGTCAATTATCCCCTGTAGCAGAAAAAAAAAATTGTCATTTGTAGAAAATAGAATTAGTGAAGCTCACCTTGAATATATTGCACCCAATCTTCCACTTTCGTTGTGTCTTTTTCATACTCCCCATTCGCCAATGACCATTTTACACCAAGATAATAATATTCTGGAGTGGCTGTTTTTGGCTAATAAAGCCATTTAAAAAATTCACCCATATATTGATAAATTGGCTGAATTAATTATTAAAGGATGACATCGAGCTCGTCAGATGCTTGGTGCTGACCCTATAAAAATTATTACCTGATTATCTAATCAATACATTGAATCTCTATTGGAAACTCATGAGGGTTGGCAAGTGGCTTGCGCTGAGTATACTGGTTCTTTTTCTCAGCATTATCGTAGTAATAAATTATTTGCTTTTCTGCAACAATATTCTTTATTGCCATATAATCCTCTCTTACACTCCGGTTAAAGGTCCCACCTTTTTTACTGATGCTTCCAGCAATGGAAGCTGGAAAAGCTGGATACTGGACATCAGATAATTCAAAATTTCTCACTACCCATTTGAATCAGTATGACAAGGAGAACTTTTTGCCATTCTTTTGGTTCTACAAGATTGACCTCGAACCCCTTGTAATATAGTTAGTGATTTCCAATATGCTATATACGTAACTAAATATATATCTCAAATTTCTTTACCATTATTTCCTCAAACTCCTTTACAAAAATTATTTTCCTTATTATTTATAGCTCTTACTTCTTGCACTGCCCCCCTTTTCATTACTCATATTCGCTCCCATTTGGCGTTGCCAGGACCTTTAACTTTTGGGAATAACCAGATTGATTCCTTACTTATTGGAAGTGTCCAACGGGCTCAGGATGAGCACCAACTACATCATACTAATAGTTTAGGATTACAACGGCGATTTTCTATAACACGCCGTCAAGCCCGAGCTATTGTCAGAGCCTGCCCATCTTGTGCTCCTATTATTGCACCTTTTTAAAGTCCAGGTATTAATCCTCGAGGCACTCAACAAAATCACATTTGGCAAATAGATGTAACTTACGTTCCTTCTTTTGGTCGTTTAAAATATGTTCATCATACAATTGATACCTGGTCACATTTCCAATGGGCTACACCATTGCCTTCTGAAAAGGCTGACTCTGTTATTACTCATTTACTTACTTGCTTTGCGGTTATGGGAGTTCCTGCTGAACTAAAAACTGATAATGCCCCTGCTTATTGCTCGCGTAAATTGGCTGCCTTCCTTTCTTTATACCATATTCGTCATTCCACTGGTATTCCATTTAACAGTCAAGGTCAAGCAATTATTGAAAGAGCCAATGCTACCTTAAAATTACAACTTTTAAAACAAAAAGGGGGAGATGGGCAAGATTCCCCAAAACATCAAATTCTGAAAGCCCTTTTTACTTTAAATTTTCTCAACCATTGGCGCCAATTACAGCAGTCTGCAGCGGTGAAACATTTTCAACAGCCTTTAGAAAAGCCGCAAAACAGTAATCTGTGGGTGTATTATCCTTTATTACAAGGGAAATATTTAAAAGGAAAAGTTTTACAATGGGGCCGAGGCTATGCTCTTGTCCGTACAGGAGCCGGAGACGAGTGGTTTCCATCTTGACGGTTGAAACAGTGCCATGGCGAAGAGGAGCAGCCGATCCGAAGAGTTCCTCAAGGAATTTCGGGAGCTGAATGTGAGCACTCAGAGAACACTTACCTTCGGGACTCGACGTGCAGAGCCCCCGACATGGGGTCAACTGAAAAAGCTTACTCAGAAAGCTGAAGGGGTTGTTCAACAAGCTGGGTAGCCCAAAACCCCACTGACTTTATTCCTGGCTATGCTGGCCGTAGTAAATTTTCAGGTAACAGCTGGAGAATTTACATACTGGGCTTATATTCCTTTTCCACCCTTATATCAAGGTGTGGCCTGGGGAGACAGAAAAGTCCTAGTACTTACTAATGATACTGCTTGGATGCCATCGCCTTTTTTAAACTAGGATCCTGAATTAGACACTGGCATAGTAAATAGTTCATATCAATTTGGGGTTGAAGGGTCACCTATATGTCTTGGGGGTAGTCCACATTGTCTGCATCTTTCTCATGAGGCTTGGGCTGTTCGCTATAACCATAGTCATATCTCTGCTTTTCCTATGATTATTGTGGCTCAAAGTTTTAAGTATAATCATACTGCATTACTTAATGAAACTCTGCCAAGTACATTATCTTTATGCCCTATCCCTGATGTGTCCGGAGGTGTTTCCCAACTAGAGTGGACTAGATGTAGAAGTAGTGGGCCACAATTGTTGTTAGAAGTAAAAGGGAAGAGTCGTAAATACCTTGTTACAGATTGGGGTGTACATGGAGATTTTCAAACTAAATTCAGCCATGTCAACCTGCGTTGGCATAAAGGTAATCACAGCATCGCTGCAGATGGCAATAAAACTATTATTTGGCATGATGGTGGTTTATCACCCCATATGCCGCATTTGGCTAATACCTCACAAATACAAAGTCATATTTGGAAGTTGCTAGCTGCTGGTAAACCAATGTTCGCTTTCATAGGAAACATGTCCTTAAATCTTACTACTAATATTGCTAACCCTTTCCATATATCTTTGCATCGAAATAGTTCTAGATATGTTATTACATGTGTAAGAAAACCTTATTTGTTGTTAACAGGAATTTTTAAATGGGATAATTATACAGGGGTAGTTAACTGTATGGACAGTTGTACATTCTTAAGTTGTATAAATACTACTTGGTGGAATAATAATTGGAATGGGTCTCGTTCCGATTTATATATACTAAGAGCCAGAAAAGAAACCTGGCTACTTGTGAACTTAACACATGCCTGGAGTGAATCTACTGGGGTTACTCAAATTTACAAAGTAATACAAGATCTTGTCAACTGCAGCCGGAGAGTGGTTGGGGTCGTCGTAGCAGTGGTGGTGGGACTTGTAGCAATTGCTTCCACTGCCGCTGTTCCTGGACTAGCTCTACCCCAGAGTATACAAAATGCAGAATTCGTACAACAATGGCATGAACAATCTCATTTGTTGTGGCAGCAACAACGAGACATAGATACTCATCTGACCGAACGAGTGGATAACTTGGAACAAGTGGTTTCTTGGATAGGAGATCAGCTAACAGTGTTGAATACTCGAGCTTTGTTAAAATGTGATTGGAATACTACCCAATTTTGTATTACTCCTGTTCCTTTTAACAGCACTGTACATAATTGGACTGAGATAAAGAGACTTTTAATTGGTCATAATAATCTTTCTCTAGAAATACATGAATTAACACAAAACATTTCTGAAACATTTTGCAATCAGTTACCATTGCTGACTGGTGCAGATTTGATGACTGGTATTGCACAAAGTTTGACGTCTTTGAACCCTATGAGCCCTGTAAAAACTTTGCTGACTTCTGTTTCTAGTAATGTATTGATTGTTGTTCTTGCCTTTGT
>NW_012102066.1:848077-863007 GCF_000951045.1 Mandrillus leucophaeus | reverse complement strand
GCAACATTCCACAAATGACTGTATAAAATAAAGCAGAGCGTGTCGTTCGGGGCGGCCGCCATGTTTGTCTTGTCCTGTGTTGTCTTGTGTGTTCATTCCTTTGTTTAGGAAACACGTGGACCCCAACACTAAGCAGAAGGCCTATTCATTGCTATGATGTTCCATACAAATCACTAAGCAGCCTGTCTACAGTGAAGGACACAGTGAGAGAGAATTACACTGATACAATTTACTAGCACTACCACAAGCCCCAAGGACCCAGAAGCATCCGACTTGACAAAATGGCAGAATGCCTGCTAACAGCTTAGTTACTACATTAGCTGGAGAAAATTACCCTACAGGATTAGAAGGCTGTCTTACAGAATGAATATATTATTTAAGCCAGTAACCAATATTTGGTGATGTCTCCGCATAGCCAAATACCACATGAACCAAAGAACCAAGGGGTGGAGGTTTGGAATGGCCCCTTTCACTTTTTCCCTTTTTATTTTTAATTGATTTATTTGAGGAGTTGCTGTGTCGCCCAGGCTGGAGTGCAGTGGTGTGAGCACAACTTACTGCAAACTCCACCTCCCAGGCTCAAGTGATCCTCCTACCTCAGCCTCCCGAGTAGCTGGGACTACAAACGTGCGCCACCACCCCCAGCTGATTTTTTGTGGTTTTAGTAGAGAAGGGGTCTCACTATGTTGCCCCACTGGTCTCCTACTCCTGGATTCAAGCAATCCACCCACCTTGCCCTCCCAAAGTGCTGGGATTACAGGTGTGTGCCACTGCACCCAGCCAACATTTTCCCTTTTTAAAGAAAAGAATTGAAATATAATTCAAACATATATATAAAGCATACAATTCAGTGATTTTTTTTTAGTATATTTATAAAGTTGTACAACCATCAACACTCTAATTTCAGCAGATTTCCATCATCTCCAAAAAAAACTCCATATCCATTAGCAGTTCGCTCTCCATTCACACCACCCAATCCCTAGCAACTGACAATCACTAAGTTACTTTCTGTCTCTATCGATTTACATATTCTGGACATTTTATATTAATAAAATCATGTAATATATGACCTTTTGCATCTGGCTCTTTCCATTTAGCATAATGTTTTCAAGGCTTATCTGTGTTGTAACATGTATCAATATTTTGTTCCTTTTGGCCGGGCATGGTGGCTAATGCCTGTGATCTCAGCACTTTGGGAGGCCAAGGTGGGTGGATCACCTGAGGTCAGGAGTTCAAGACCAGCCTGGCCAGCATGGTGAAACCCCGTCTCTACTAAAAATGCAAAATTAGCCGGGCAAGGTGGCACATGCCTGTAATCCCAGCTACTCAGGAGGCTGAGGCAGGAGAATCACTTGAACTCAGGAGGTAGAGGTTGCAGTGAGCCAGGACAGTGCCATTGCACTCCAGCCTGGCAACAGAGCGAGACTCCCTCTCAAAAAAAAAAAAAAAACAAACTTCTCCCTTTGCTATGCTGAGGTCCTCCTGATGGGCAAGTTTTAACATACATTTTTAGGAAGCTTAGCTACAACTACTCTTAATTAGAATGACTTGGAGGAGTCCCACTTTTCTGACCCTCTCATACCAGATGAAATTCCAAAAGCTGGGCTGGGCACAGTGGCTCATGCCTGTAATCCCAGCACTTTAGGAGGCCAAGGTTGGTGGATCACCTAAGGTCAGGAGTTCGAGACCAGCCTGGCCAACAGGGTAAAACCCTATCTCTACTAAAAATACAAAAAATTAGCCAGGCATGGTGGCGCATGCCTGTAATCCCAGCTACTCAGGAGGCTGAGGTAGGAGAATCGCTTGAACCTGGGAGGCGGAGGTTGCCGTGAACCAAGATCATGCCATTGCATTCCAGCATGGGCAACAAGAGCAAAACTCTGTCTCAAAAAAAAAAATAAATATATATATATATATTAGCCGGGCGTGGTGGCAGGCACCTGTAATCCCAGCTACTCGGGAGGCTGAGGCAAGAGAATCGCTTGAACCCAGGAGGCAGAGGTTGCAGTGAGCCGAGATTGCGCCACTGCACTCCAGCCTGGGCAACAAAGCAAGACTCCATCTAAAAAAAAAAAATTCCTAAAGTTCCTGTAGGCCAAAGGATTCTTCCCCAGCTTTTTCTGTGTTGGCTTATCTCTGTTGCCGACCTGCTGTTTTAACCACTGCCCTCCAGTTGCCGCATGCCTGTTGGTGATAGGAGCGTCCTGGCACATGATCAGTAAGCACCTTCAGGAGGCTGGTGAGGCTTATCGGTCTCAGCCTGCTGCTGCCATGACCCCCTAGACTAGGCCTCAGGCAACCAGAATTTAAGCTTCTGCAACATCTAGAAGTGTAAGTTCTCTTCCTTCAGTTACTTCACCTATAAAAAAAAACAAGAAGAGTTTCACTCTACAATTTTTAAAGTTTGTTGTATCACCTAATTCCAAAGGGATTAGGCCTTCAGAAGATGATGTAGAAAGTTCAAAAGAAATTAAAAATCATCTAAAATCCCATCCAGTAGCAGTAACAATGATTAATATCTGGCTATATTTCAAATAGCTTGTGTCCAGGGCCCCTTCCAGAGCTCTAAGTGTCTTCTTTTGGATGCAGTGGACATTTGTGTAAGTTTACTTCACTTCAGTTACACTGGCCTTTTTTGCAGCCCTCAAGTGCTCTTCTTCTTCTTCTTTTTTTTTTTTTTTTTGAGATGGAGTCTCACTCTGTTGCCAGGCTGGAGTGCAATGGCGCAATCTTGGCTCCCTGCAACCTCTGCCTCCCCGGTTCAAGTGATTCTCTGACCTCAGCCCCCTGAGTAGCTAGGATTACAGGCACGTACCACCACACCTGGCTAATTTTTGTGTTTTTTTTAGTAGAGACAGGGTTTCACCATCTTAGCTAGGTTGGTCTCGAACTCCTGACCTCAGGTGATCCCCTGCCTCGGCCTCCCAAAATGCTGGGATTACAGGTGTGAACCACTGTGCCTGGCCCAGTGCTTGTACTTTTGACCATATTGTACACTATACAGAATAGTGCCTGGCACATAGTAGGTACTTAATAAGTGCTAGTTGGATAAAAAAGTGTTTTGTGTGATCTTCCTTTGACCAAGTTCTAACTAGTGTTTGATTTCAAGGCAGACATTGCATCTTTGAATTATAGATATCAATGACTAACACAAGGTTTGACTATTAGCTAGTAGGAAGGTCAGGATGTAATCACTGCTCTCTGAGTTGACTTGACTTTTTTTTTTTTTGAGAAGGAGTCTTGCTCTGTCACCCAGGCTGGAGTGCAGTGGTGCCATCTCAGTTCACTGCAACCTTCACATCCCGGGTTTAAGCAATTCTTATGCCTCAGCCTCCCAAGTAGCTGGGATCACAGACATGCATCACCATGCCCAACTAATTTTTGTGTTTTCAGTAGAGATGAGGTTTCGCCATGTTGTCTGGGCTGGTCTTGAACTCCTGGCCTCAAGTGATCTGCCTGCCTCGGCCTCCCAAAGTGCTGGGATTACAGGCATGAGCCACCGCGCCTGGCCTGCTCTGTAACTTTAAATCCTAGTGTATTCCTTGAGTTCTGTTGAAGTCTGGATCACAAACCATTGTGGGAGATGGCAACTTTCTAATGCATTAATTTTTAGATTGAGAGATTTGAAAAAAAAGTTTACATTTTTTTTTCCTGAGATTACATCAAAGTAAATAGCCTCTGCACAGCAAAGGAAAAAATCAACAAAATGAAAAGGCAACCTATGGAATAGGAGAAATATTTACAATCTCTATATCTGATAAGGGGTTAATATCACAACTATTTTCTTTCTTTTTTTCTCCTTTTTTTCTTTATTTTTATTTTATGTCCACTTCCAAGCTCAAATATCTCAAATATTATGTAAGAAACTGATATAACTCAATAGCAAAAAACCAAATAACCCAATTGAAAAATGGGCAAAGACCTGCATAGACCTTTTTCCATAGAAGATATACAAATGGCCAACGGGTGTATGAAAAGGTGCTCAACATTACTAATTATCAGGGAAGTGCAAATCAAAACTACAATGAGGTATCACCTCACACCTGTTAGGATGGCTATTATAAAAGAGGTAAGCAGCCAGGTACAGTGGCTCAAGCCTGCAGTCTTAGTACTTTGGGAGGTTGAGGTGGGCAGGTTGCCAGAGCTCAGGAGTTTGAGACCAGCCTGGGCAACATGGCAAAAACCCATCTCTTCTAAAAATACAAAAAATGAGCTGGGTGTGGTGGCACATGCCTGTGACCCCAGCTACTTGGGAGGCTGAGGCATGAGAATCGTTTGAACCTGGGAGGCAGAGATTACAGTGAGCTGAGATTGAGCCACTGCACTCTGAGACTCTGTCTAAAACAAAACAAAACAAAACAAAATAAAAAACAAGCCAGACACAGACCATTTAAAAAAAAAAGGTAACTGTGTGATGTAAAGAACATATCAATTGGTTTGGTTGTGGTAATCATTTCACAACATGTGCCAAATTATGATGATGTACAGCTTAAATATATGTAATTTGTGAATTACGCCTTAATAAACCTGGGAAAAAATTTTCCTGAAAGTTTATGAATTTAAAATGAAAACAAACAGGAGGCCAGGTGTGGTGGCTTACACCTGTAATCCTAGCACTTTGGGAAGTCAAGGTGGGAGGATCATTTGAAGTCTAGAGTTCAACCAACCTGTCCAATATAGGGAGACCCCATCTCTATTATTTATTTATTTATTTTTAGTTTTTATTTTTTATGAGACAGAGTCTCGCTTTGTCACCCAGGCTGCAGTGCAGTGGCGTGATCTTGGCTCAATGCAACCTCTGCCTCCGAGGTTCAAGCGATTCTCCTGCCTCAGCCTCCTGAGTAGCTGACACTACAGGCGCCCGCCTCCAAGCCCGGCTAATTTTTTGTTAATTTAGTAGAGACGGGGTTTCACCGTGTTAGCCAGGATGGTCTCAATCTCCTGACCTCGTGATCCGCCCACCTCAGCGTCCCAAAGTGCTGGGATTACAGGCATGAGCCATCACTCCGGGCCTATTTATTTTTTTGAGACGGAGTTTCACACTTGTTGCCCAGAATGGAGTGTAATGGCCCGATCTCAGCTCACTGCAATCCCTGCCTCCCGGGTTCAAGCGATTCTCCTGCCTCAGCCTCCCAAGTAGCTGGGACTACAGGCAAGTGCCACCACACCTCGCTAATTTTGTATTTTTGGTAGAGACGGGGTTTCACAATGTTGGTCAGGATGGTCTCAAACTCCTGACCTCAGGTGATCCCCCATCTCGGCCTCCCCAAGTGTTAGGATTACAGGCATAAGCCACCGCCCCCGGCCCTCTATTTTTTATAATTAATAAAATAAAATGAAACAAACAGGAGTATATGTTAGAACAGAATGCAAATCTGCACAAAAGTTTAGGATAAACTTTTAAAACATGTTTCAGCCAAGCATGGTGGCTCATACCTATAATCCCAGCACTTTGGGAGTCTGAGGTGGGAGGAAACCCAGGAGTTCGAGACGCAAACATGGTGAGACGGCCCTCCACCCCATCTCTATTTTTTAAAAATAATTTTAAGGCCGGGCGCGGTGGCTCACGCCTGTAATCCCAGCACTTTGGGAGGCCCACACAGGCTGATTATGAGGTCAGGAGCTCCAGACCACCCTGGCCAACATGGTTAAACTCCCTCTCTACTAAAATACAAAAAATTAGCCAGGCCTAGTGGTGTGCGCCTGTAGTCCCAGCTACTCAGGAGGCTGAAGCAGGAGAATCGCTTGAACCCGGGAGGCGGAGACTATGCCGAGATCCCGCCGCTGCACTCCAGCCTGGGCAACAGAGCCAGAAAAAGTCTCAAAAAAAAAAAAAAAAAAAGACAAGTTTTGCCTGGAGTGCACCCTATAATGGTGAAGAGGGAAGCACATTCACTCTCTAAGAAGGCCCTAAGGAGAGGGCACTTCCCTGGTGTTAGGCACGGATCTAGACCCGACATGGCAGTGCCACCCGGCCTACCAGACCCTTTGTTCAAAACTTCCCTTCCTCTTTGAACACACCGGCAGACTTGCATACCTCAGAGGTTCCGGCTGGGCAACCACACTCCCCTATGACCTGCAGCTCACCTGCATTCCACAAGCTGGTAAACAGCAGTTTTGGTTAACAGTTTCCAAAGACCCCTTCCTCATGACCCTTACTCCACTCCGGCCCTAGTAGTTTCAAGACCCCCCAGGGCCTGTTTGCACAACCAGCTTCCCTACCTCTCCCGCTATAAAAAGCCCCTACCCTCCTCCCTCAGGGCGACTTCCTCCGCCCGCAGCTTTGGACCGAGGAACCTCGCCTGCGAGTCCTAATAAAGGCTATTCTCACCGCCCTTTGCCTTGTGTCTTCGTTCCCGGTTCGGCTCCAGTCTCAGTTTACCTTTACAACTGGGAAAGCTGGAAGATGGGGGGCTTACAGGGGAGGAGCAGGAGGAAGGAAGAAAGAGCAAATAACCCCGGCCACAGAAAGCCAAGAGTTTTGGCTGTTGCAGTCCAAAACTCTTCCTGGTGTCCAAAACTTTTTCCTAGTGTTAGCTTGCTCCTAGTTCCACAACGTCAACAATGGAGATGAAAATGTAAACACCCAACCAAATATTTGCACCTTTTGGATGATTTCCCACTTTTAGAAAATGAAAAATATTTGGTTGTTTACAGTTCCCATTCATTTATCTGTTCCCTTCCTTCCAATTTTTTTGCTAAGACAGTGGGACGCCCTGGCTGGAGAGCAATATTCACTTTATAACTTGATTTTGTTTACCCCTCAGGCCAAGGACAATTTTATCTATTTTTTTAAGGCAGAAGATAGAAATAAAATCTAAGTAACTTGTCCTTGAGCCTGACCTAAAGCCTAGGCAGTGAAACAGAATTCAGGGGTAAGGAGGTTGGAGAGGGTGGAGTAAGTTTATTCAAATTAATAAATGGTAAATCAGAATTATTTTAAAAAGTTAGGCAGATGATTACCCACTCTCCCCGTCTTTCGAATGTTTTAGAGAGAGGTATTAATGAATAATCTTATCAGCACAGACCAGGACTCTTCTTGATTTAATTGCATGAAATTGAAAATAATTTAAAGATACTTTCTCATTTGATTTCATGCCTTTTCCTTATACTGATGCCCACATGTTGTGAAACATTACATTGCATAATACAAATCTCGCAACAAACCTGTATTATAATCCTATTTTCGGTGAAGACACTGAGACCAAGAAGGGTTATATAATTTGCCCAGGCCAGGCGCGGTGGCTCATGCCTGTAATCCTAGCACTTTGGGAGGCTGAAAAGGGTGGATCACTTGAGGCCAGGGGTTCGAGACTATCCTGGGCAACGTGGTGAAACTCTATCTCTACTAAAAATACAAAATAAACAAATTAGCTGGGCGTGGTGGCCCGCACCTGTAATCCCAGTTACTCGGGAGGCTGAGGCAGGAGAATCGCTTGAACCTGGGAGGTGGAGGTTGCAGTGAGCAGAGATCACATCACTGCACTCCAGCCTAGGCAACAGAGCAAGACTCTGGCTGCCCCTCTTCCCACCCTGCAACCAAAAAAATCAAAAATCAAAAAACAAACAAAAATACATAAAATAATGTGCCCAAAGACACATGGATGACAAGTGCCAGAGTCAGATTACAAACACAGGCAAGAAGATAACACTGCCTCACACTGCTATTTTGTGTATTTTGAAGTTAAGAGTAAGAAAGGGTGTCTCCTAAATTTCATTAGGGTTTCTTTTTCTTTTTTTTTTTTTTTGAGACGGAGTCTCGCTCTGTCACCCAGGCTGGAGGGCTGGAGTACAATGGTGCGGTCTCAGCTCACTGCAACCTCCACCTCCCGGGTTCAAGCCATTCCCCTGCCTCAGCTTCCCGAGTAGCTGGGACTACAGGTGCCTGCCACCACAGCTGGCTAGTTTTTTGTATTTTTAGTAGAGACAGGGTTTCACACTATTAGCCAGGATGGTCTTGCTCTCCTGACCTTGTGATCTGCCCACCACAGCCTCTCAAAGTGCTGGGATTACAGGTGTGAGCCACTGTGCCCGGCCTTCATTAACTTTTTACTCACTCTTCAGCAATCATACATTGATGAAGGAACTGAAAAGGGGGTAAGAAGGTTGTGTGAAAGGAAAATAATTCTTGGCCTCCCAAAATCACTAAGCTAAAAGGAAAAAAAAAGGTAAAGCTGGGAACTGCTTAAGGCAAACCTGCCTCCCATTCTATTCAAAGTCATCCCTCTGTTCACTGAGATAAATGTGTATCTGATTGCCTCCTTTGGAGAGGCTAGTCAGAAACTCAAAAGAATGGGAACATCTGTCTCTTATCTACGTATGACCTGGAAGCCTCCTTACCTCTTCCTGTTGTCCCAGTTTTCCTTCGAGTTGTCCCACCTTTCCAGATGGAACCAATGTTCATCTTACATATGTTGATTGATGTCGCCTATCTCCCTCAAATGTATAAAACCAAGTTATGCTCTGACCACCTTGGGCATATGTCATCCAGACCTCCTGGCTGTGCACCTGTAATTCCAGCACTTTGGGAGGCCCAGGTGGGCAGATCGCTTGAGGCCAGGAGTTCCAGAACAGCCTGGCCAACATGATGAAACCCTGTCTCTACTAAAAATATGAAAATTAGCCAGCATGGTGGCTCACATCTGTAATACCAGCTACTTAGGAGGTTGAAGCAGGAGAATAGCTTGAACTCAGAAGGACTTCAAGTGGAGGTTGCAGTGAGCTGAGATCACGCCACTGCACTCCAGCCTGGGTGACAGAGTGAGACTCCTTCTCAAAACAAAACAAAACAAACCTTCTGAGGCTGTGTCATGGACACAGGACCTTAACTTCCTAAATTGACTGAGACCTGTCTCAGATTTGGGGGTTCCCAGTTCTAATTCCATATGCTCCCATCCTGAAGTCTCCTCAAAAAATGTTTCTTCTTATTTGAAGATGCTTTTTGATTATTTTATTTTTCTCACTCATAAGACAACTTACTCTTGATGTTAAAAACATCTTACTCGGCCAGGCACGGTGACTCACGCCTGTAATCCCAGAGCGTTGGGAGGCCGAGGTGGGTGGATCACCTGAGGTCAGGAGTTCGAGACCAGCCTGGCCAACATAGTGAAACCCCATCTCTACTAAAAATATAACAATTAGCTGGGTATGGTGGCACGCGCCTGTAGACCCAGCTACTCAGCAGATTGAGGCAGGAGAATTGCTTGAACCCAGGAGGCGGAGGTTGCAGTGAGCCGAGATCGCGCCATTTCACACCAGCCTGGGCAACAAGAGCAAGACTCAAAAAAAACACAAAAGCTTATACTCATCTTGTAGGGGTGGGAAAGAACCCTTTTTCCTCTGCCCTCCTAGGGGTGGGAGCTGCAAATTAAACTGACAAAAACCAGATTGACAAGTAAACATGTGGAAACTCAGTGATAAATAATACCATCAAAGAAGCAGTTAGAATTTGTGTTTAACAAAAGAACAAGAAATTTGTAAAGAAGTGAGGAGACAAAGGTGAAGGTGAAGGTTTCCAGGGGTAGCAAACTGGGAAGAAACAAATGGAAGATCAGGGTTGCTTCAGTAAGTTTTCTTATGCAGATTCTTCTCAGTCTTCCTGGACAGAGTCTGGAGTTTTCACTAAAGTCTTTTTAAGCAAATGAAGGAAAGAGTAGGGCTTGCCTGCCTGCTTTCCTGTCCCTTCCTTCCTTCCTTCCTTCCTTCCTTCCTTCCTCTTTCTTTCTTTCTTTCTCTTTCTTTTCTTTCTTTCTTTCCTTCCTTTCTCTCTTTCTTTTCTTTCTTTCCTTTCTTTCTTTTTCTCTTTCTTTCCTCTTTCTTTCTTCTTTCTTTCCTTTTCTTCCCTCCCTCCCTCCCTTCCTTCCTTCCTTCTCTCTTTTTCTCTTTTTTTTGCATCTGCTCTTCCTGAATCATCTTCAGCTCAAAACAGTCCTTATTTCGGGGTGGCATATTCTGATCCCCTACAATATAATTTAACAGAAACTGTATAATCAGAATCATTTCTTCTGGACAGTGTTATAAACTAACTGCAAAAAATAAAAACAGAAAAAATTATTTCATTTTGTTATGAACATTCAGAATATAGTGTTCTGGCAGGGATTACCTCCATCAGCAAATCAATAAATAATGTGGAGCTGTGATAAAAATATCTCTCTGCCTCCAAAAAAAAAAAAAAAAAAAAGGTTAAGAATTAAAAGCCATGCCGGGGGTGGGCCGCTGCGCATGCCTGTAATCCCAGCACTTTGGGAGGCCGAGGCCTGTGGATCACCTGAGGTAAGGAGTTCGAGACCAGCCTGACCAATATGGTGAAACCCCGTCTCTACTAAAAATACAAAAATTAGCCAGGCATGGTGGCTCGCACCTTTAATCTCAGCTACTTGGGAGACTGAGGTGAGAGAATTGCTTGAACCTAGGAGGCAGAAGTTGCAGTGAGCCAAGATAGTGGCATTGCACTCCAGCCTGGGCAACAGAGTGAGACTGCATCTCAAAAACAAAACCAAAAACAAAACAGACACACACACACACACACACACACATATATATATACTAAATAAATTAAAAAAAAAAAAAGAATTGAAAGGCAATCTCATCTCACATAGAGGACTGGGCCTTGATGTATAAAGAACATGAGGAACAATGCACATGTCCATCAGCTGGCGAGCAAATAAACAAAAGGTGGAAAATGTATGCATTAGAATATTATTCAACAATGAGAAGAAATGAAGTACTTATACAACCTGGGCGAATCTTGAAAACATTAATTATGGTAAATGAAAAAAGCAGTCACAAAGTGTTACATGTCGTCTGATTCCATTTATATGAAATGCCCAGAATAGGCAAATCTATAGACCCAGAAAGTAGATTTGTGGTTTCCTAGTGCTTAGGGCAGGAAGGGTTGGTGGAAGGATTGGGGGTGACATCCAAAGAGTACGTGGTTTCTTTTGGAGATGATAAAAATATTCTAAAATTGACTGTGATGATGGATGCACAATTCTATGAATACACTAAAAACCATTGAATTGTATGCTTTAAATGGACAAATTGAATGACTGTGAATCCTATCTCAATAAAGCTGTTAAGAAAAGGTTTTATGGCGGGGCTTGATGGCTCACACCTGTAATCCTAGCACTTTTGGAGGCTGAAGTGGGAAGATTGCTTGAGCCCAGAAGTTTAAGACCAAACAAAACAACAACAACAACAAAACCAAAACCAAAGCCAGACCCAGTGGTGCCCAAGTGCCTGTGAAACTAGGCCTCATAAAACTTAAAAAAACAAAAAATTAACACCAGGTGGCCCTAGATAGGGTCCCACCCTGCCTCGATAAGGTCCCACCCTGATAGGGTCCCACCCTGCCAATTCCGGGAAACAACCTCATGGGGTCCCACCCTGCCAATTCCGGGGGTCCCACCCTGCCTCGAAGTTCCCGGAATCAACAACTCCAGGAAAGAACCTCATAAGGTCCTGCTCTAACCAATTAGAACAAGACACTTTGCTCAGGCCATAGCTAGACCCAGTCATTTTGCGCCTTAAGCTTTGTTTGAATTTTGCGCCATAAGCTGTGTTTGAACTTGTGTTTGCCTATATAAACAGCCTGTAACAAGCAGTCTGGGTCCCAGGGCCAACTTAGAGCTTGGGACCCTAGCGCGCTAGCAATAAATAACTCTCTGCTGTGAATCTCGTGTCGGTGATCCTTCGCGGCGACCCCTGCCCAGGAGGGAATCAGAGTTCGGTTCCAACACCTGTAGTCTCAGTGACTCCGGAGGCTGAGGTGGGAGGATCACTTGAGCTCAGGAGATGGAAGCTGCAGTGAGCTGTGAGGGCACCACTGCACTCTAGCCTGAATGAGACAGCGAGATCCTGTCTCCAAGAAAAAAAGTTTCTTATAATTTAGGTAATTGTTAGTACGAGTGAAATGACACTTGTTGGTGTTAACTGTCAAATCCGAAAGAAGATCAGAAAATTAAACTGTTGATCAAGTAAAGCTGTGTTTACTTAGATTCACTGCAGCAACGGAGAATACCACCTTAACAGAATCTTAGTTGTGTCTCAGAAGAGGGAACTGTGTCTGCACACACACACACAGGCTAAAAAACCGTGACTAAGCAGGGCACGGTGAAACTCCGTCTCCACTAAAAATATGAAAACTTAGCCGGCGTGGTGGTGGGCATCTGTAGTCCCAGATCCTCGGGAGGGTGAGGCAGGAGAATCGCTTGAACTTGGGAGGCGGAGGTTGCAGTGAGCTGAGATTGTGTATTTTTTCGTAGAGATGGGGTTTCACCGTGTTAGCCAGGATGGTCTCGATCTCCTGACCTCGTGATCCGCCCGCCTGGACCTTCCAAAGTGCTGGGATTACAGGCGTGAGCCACTGCACCCTGTCGGAAAGTTTTCGTTTTTTAAAGCATCTTGGGAAAAGTTTCTTGTATAGCCCCATCTCTTAGAAACAGGCCGGCAACCTTTGATATGCAAATACAAGCCATTGGAAACTATTAGAAACTAGGTCCACCCAAACATGGTGATTCCCCTACCTTCTTGCCCTTTCCCCACATGTTCCTGGAAACATGGCCGCACCCGCGTATCTCCACGTGTGTTAGAACATCAAGGTGCCCTGTATTTGCCTATTAAAAGACTAGGGTAGGAGGGCCAGCTTTTTGGCAGGATAGGTGAATGACATGCCTAGTCAAACCAATCCCCTGAGCCCTATGCAAATCAGACACCGCCTCCTCCAGCCTCTGTGTATATATACCTAGCTGGTATCTGTGGCAGGTGGGGTTCCTCTCTCTCAGCTTTGGAACCTCCTTCCCTCTGTCTCTTACAGGGGAGCTTCTTCCTTCTCCCTTCCTTCTTGCCTCTTCTTGCCTATTAAGCTCTCAAGCTCTCCACTCCTTAAAACCACTCCACATGTGTCCGCGTCGTTTTATCTAAACCAGCATGAGGACCAAGAACCCTGGTGTTCCTCCACTCATCGGAGCTGTATCACTGGTAGATAGGGGCACGATCATTTTTGATGCTTATATTTCAAAGAGATCTCAAGTCCTTGAGAAAGACATTCCTGGGTTTTACAAATTTACAAGAGGCTTTAGAAAGATTTGTATACATCTGGGGCCAGGCGCGGTGGCTCATGCCTGTAATCCCAGCACTTTGGGAGGCCATCACCATCAGTCATAGGCTCCAGGGTCAAGTCCTACCAAGTTAAAGCTAAGAAAACTTCATCTATCTTTTCTTTTTCTTTCCTTTCCTGTACTCCACATCTTATTAATGTAACGAAATCTCACTCACCTCAAATTATTACTTTTAATACCTGTTTAGTTATTACTCCTCTCATACCAAATGACAAAACCAAAGTCTTTGTAGTAAAAGTAAAAAAATCTAAAGCAAACCACAACAATTAAAACGAAGTATCAAGATGTAAATGACTAGCTAAAATAGATTAACTATTCTGTCCACACTCTAAATGAAAGCAATTGTTACGCTTGTGCGCACAGTAGGCTAGAAGTGCAAGTTATCCCCTTTCCACTCAGATAGTCCTCTAATCGACAAGACACGGACTGCATGGTAGCTCCTTTTCAAAATCCTACAGCCTAAGAGAGTAAACTGTGCCAAACTCTGTCTACTATTTCCTAAAGTGCAGTACCCTGTGGGTCAGCCCCCTGAGGACCATTCAGCCTCCATCTTCCAAGACCAATTTTACCTGGTGTCTCCAACAATAAAAGGAAAATTTAGCCTACCTTAAAAACTTAACAATATGCAGCGAGGTCAGGCACTTCCAAAAGCGAACCCATCAGTCCACCGTTATTCATCCCCAAGCAGATGCATAGTAATATTGTAAAAAAACCTTTACTAGACACTCTGCCAAATAATGAGAGCAGTACTCACGCTCTAGTTCAATTAGCTATCCCTTTTACCCTGGCATTTCATCAATCAGAAAAAGAGAAATTATGACATAAGCAAATAAGAGAAGCCTCAAAAGAAGCAGCCCCTCATAGATATTTTGATTCCCATGTCTATTCAGATGCAATTAGAGTTCCTCGCAGAGTACCAAATAAATTTAAAACCAGAGATCAAATAGCTGCTAGGTTTAAGTCAATGTTGTTTTAGTGAGTAACAATTAATAAAAATGCAGATTAAATAAACTACATTTATTACAACCAGCAGCAATTTATTAACTATACTAAACATGCTGTTAAAGAAATAGCTGAACAATTAAAATCCACTAGTCAAATAGCCTCAGAAAATAAGATAACTTTAAATAAAATATAAACAAGGAAAGGTAGTGTTTATATTATAATCAAAACTCAGTGTTGCACCTTTATCCCAAACAACACTGCTCCCAATGGGGGCATAACAAGAACCCTCCCAGGACTTACTGCCTTATTAAATAAGTTAGTAAAAAATTCCAGCATTAACAACCCTATTTCAAATTAGCTTGAGAAATAGTTCAGCCAATAGAAAGAGACTATAGCCTCAGTCCTATAGCAACTGTAATAAGTATACTTCTCCTTATGAGATGTTATGTTATGTTATACCATACATCTAAAAGCTAATCAAAACAACTAAGCCAAGACATATTTAAAAAAAAAAAAAAGGTTTGAAGACGTAAGCTATAAAAACAAGACAAGGAAATTGTAGAAAGTAAAAAGTTCCTCTTCAAAGTTTCCCTTCTTGTTAAAGAATAAATCTTAAGTGTTAGAAATAATAGTTTCTTTTAAAGACTAACTGTATGCTAGACATGCTCACAGACACGTAGTACATTCTATGTCCTTATACTTTAACCAAGGTATCTGTGCTAGACATGCTCACAGGACAGTCCCGGCTCGCAGCCTATGCCCCTTCCTTATTTAAGACTGTTATGGCCGGGTGCGGTGGCTCAAGCCTGTAATCCCAGCACTTTGGGAGGCCGAGATGGGCGGATCACGAGGTCAGGAGATCGAGAC
>NW_012102066.1:841231-842282 GCF_000951045.1 Mandrillus leucophaeus | reverse complement strand
AAGAATGTTAGCTGGGCGTGGTGATAGATGCCTGTAATTCCAGCTAACTCGGGAGGCTGAGGCAGGAGAATCACTTGAACCCAGGAGGGGGAGGTTGCTGTGAGCCAAGATAATGCCACCGCACTGCAGCCTGGGATACAGAGTGAAACTCTGTCTCAAAAATAAAAATAAATAAATAAATAAATAATTGTATTTATTGTTGCTATTTTTGAAGTTAATTAAAGGTATTTTAAGCTGCGTGTGGTGTGCTTCACACCTGTAATCCCAGAACTTTGTGAGGCAAAGGTGGGTAGATTTCTTGAGGCCAGGAGTTCAAGACCAGCCTGGGCAACATCGTGAGCCCTCATCTCTACTAAAGATAAAATAATTGGCCGTGTGTGGTGTCGTGAACTTGTAGTCTCAACTGCTCAGGAGGCTGAGGTGGGAGGATCCCTTGTGCCCAGGTCGTGGAAGCTGCAGTGAGTCGTGATCTCACCACTGCACTCCAGCCTAGGCGACAGAGCCAGACCCTGTCTCAAAAGAAATAAATAGGCCGAGCGGGGTGGCTCACGCCTGTAATCCCAGCACTTTAGGAGGCCAAGGCGGGTGGATCAACTGAGGTCAGGAGTTTGAGACCGGCCTGGGCAGCATGCTGAAACCCCATCTCCACTAAAAAAGAAATACAAAAATTAGATGAGTGTGGTGGCACACGTCTGTAATCCCAGCTACTTGGGAGGTTGAGGCAGAAGAATCGCTTGAAGCTGGGAGGCAGAGGTTGCAGTTGAAACTAGGCCTCATAAAACTTAAAAAAATTAGCACCAGGTGGCCCTAGATAGGGTCCCACCCTGCCTCGATAGGGTCCCACCCTGATAGGGTCCCACCCTGCTAATTCCGGGAAACAACCTCGTGGGGTCCCACCCTGCCAATTCCGGGGGTCCCACCCTGCCTCGAAGTTCCCAGAATTAACAACTCCTGGAAAGAACCTCATAAGGTCCTGCTCTAACCAATTAGAACAAGACACCTTGCTCAGGCCATAGCTAGACCCAATTATTTTGCGCCTTAAGCTTTGTTT
>NW_012102066.1:840200-840676 GCF_000951045.1 Mandrillus leucophaeus | reverse complement strand
TCGAACTCCTAACCTCAGGTGATCCACCCACCTCGGCCTCCCAAAGTGCTGGGATTACAGGCGTGAGCCACTGCACCCAGCCTAATTTTTCGTATTTTTTTGCAGAGACAGGGTTTCGCCATGTTGCCCAGGCTGGTCTCAAACCCCTGAGCTCAAGCGATTGGCTTGCCTTGTCCTCCCAAAATGCTGATTACAGGCGTGAGCCACTGCGCCCGGCCATGTATTTTCTTTATGCATACTTACCCTCTTCATTTCTTACTGGCTTACCGAAAATATGTGAAAAGGCTGCTTGCCAGGAGGTGAGAGAAACTGGAGGAGAGTGGTAATGCAATGAGTTTTGGGTTTCTTTTTTTTTTTTTTGAGACGGAGTCTCGATCTGTCACCCAGGCTGGAGTGCTGTGGTGCAATCTTGGCTCACCGTAACTTCTGCCTCCCAGTTTCAAGTGATTCTCCTGTCTCAGCCTCCCAAGTAGCTG
>NW_012102066.1:835948-839662 GCF_000951045.1 Mandrillus leucophaeus | reverse complement strand
GTTCCAACACAGTAACCCGAGATTGTACCATTGCACCCCAGCCTGGGCAACAAGAGCAAAGCTCTGTCTCAAAAACAAACATTTGCTTTTTTGTTTTTAATATTACTATTTTACTAATGGCACAGTACTCCCCCATCTACCACAAATGATAGATTTTCTGTCACGTTTTCTTCCATTCCATGTAAAGCCATTTGTCTCCCCCATTAAATTACTTTACTGCTAATTCTGCCTTTAGTCATTCCCATTGTAATCTTTTACCTAGTTTTGTATGAATTCAAAAGCCTTAAATAATTGCACGGAGTGATAGAACTTATTTGTTATTAGAAAATGCTTGTTAATGAACAACATGCAGTCATTTTTAAAATTGTAAATGGCATTAAGAATTTTTCTTCTTTTCTTTTTTTTACTTCTTTTAAAAATAACTTGGGTACTCTCTTTTCCTTATTCTTGCTAAGCATATATATTAGTGAAAACCTATGCAGGGAGTGGCAATTTGGTCTCCTCTTCCTCCTGTAGTTGTTAGTTATTTGAATAAGATGATTTGAGTTATTTCTAATTCTGGCTGTATTCTCTTGGGTTCCCACAGACACACACCCTGAGAAAGGGTTTGAAAGCAAGTATTAATAATTCATTGGGAGGTGATCTCAGGAAACACTGGTGGAGGAATGGCGACGCGAGATAAGGATGGAAGGGAAAGGCGGTTAAGAAAAGGGTGAGACGTCAATCCAGCTGCTACTGTGAGCAGCTGTCGCTGCATCTTGCTGCAGAACCCTGGGAATCAGTGTAGAGAGCATGCCCCAGAGTTACCCACAGGATGAGTGCGGGAGCTGGTTATGAACTGCTGTGGGAGTGTTACAGTTCAGGCTGCCAGCGCAGCCCTTGTCATGGAAATCAGCCAGGCATACACTACAGAGTCAGGAGTGTGGATGGAGGCACTGACGATGGCAGCCACAAACACAATGCAATATTTTCATCATCAACTCTATGTTTTATATGCTTTGAAAGATTTAGATAACTGGCATCAGCTTATTTATTAGAGAAGAGTTGAAGAGTGAGATCATTTAGGAGGCTTGAGATAGTCCAGGTGGCAGCTTAGACTTGATTGTATGGAAATAAAGACCACCTACAGAAGAACAAATAAAGACTGTCTATTCAGAGCTTGCTATAGCAAGAGAGCGAGCCACCATCGTGTGCCATTTGGTAAAAACTCAAAGTCAAGCAGAGGACTTCGAAAACTTGATAGTGGAAAAAGCAAAAAGTTTCAGGTCCACCCTGATTGGAGGCTGTTGACCTGGGGAAGTTGTAGGCAGCTAACTAGAAGTGGCGCATCCTATGGGATTGGTTAGGGGTACATATTTGGCTTTCTCTTGTTGGTCCTAAATTGGAAGCTGGGACAGAAATGAGAGAAGCTGGCAGTTATTTGAGACAGGGTCTCACTCTGTTACCCTGGTTGGAGTTGCAGTGGCACTATCATGGCTCACTGCATCCTCAGCCTCCTGGGCTCAAGCAATCCTCCCACCTCAACCTCCCAAGTTGCTGGGACTACAGGTATGTGCCACCAAGCCTGGCTAATTTTATTTTTAATTTTTTGTAGAGATGAGATCTCACTGTGTTGCCCAGGCTGGTCTCAAACTCATGGTGTCAAGAAATCCTCCTGCCTCAGCCTCCTAAAGTGCTGGGATTATAGTCATGAGCCCCATGACAGGCAAAGTCGGCAGTTCTCAGGGCATACTTGAAACCTTCTCTTTTTCCACTATGAAAATTTCCCACTCCTCTGCCTGCCTTTGAGTCTTTGCCAAAACACAAGTGGCTGTGACTGACGCTCTTGCTGTAGCAGGCTCTGGATAAATAGCCTTTGCTTGTTCTCATTCGGTTGGTCCATAGATCAAACCATTTTTACTTGCATTCTCTTGCTCCTGTCATATACTTGCTTCGTGCCAGCCATATGAAACTTCTCACTTTCCTTCAAATCAGCTTGCCAGTCCCTAGAATGTGTGAGCTGCTCATGTGGCTCATGTTGTATGTGTTCTCTATCTAGAAAACCCTTTTACTGCTTCTCCAGCTGATGGAAAAAATTCTACTCACTTTACTCCAAAGCCCAGCTCCAGTATCACCTCATCTGTGAAGCATTTCCTAACTCTTCCAGGGACAATTAACTGAGCTCTACTTCTGAGATCCTATTACACTTTACTCATGCTGGTAGCAGGATGATATTGCAGTCATAGCTTTCGGGAAGTGTCCGCGTCACCTGAGGAAATGTCAACTCCTTTAGGGTAGGGGGCCTTTATATTGCTCTTGACTCTTACAAAATGCTCAGTAAATGTTTGTGAAATTAAGTTGAATAAAATCCTTACTCTCAAAACTCATTTTTGCTATATTCTATACAACCAAAGGCAAATGGGAAGATTGGTGGAAGTTTTCCTTGGACTGGCAAACCTTTCCCTTGTCCCATTTTTAAAAAACATAAACAGGGTATTGTTAATAGTGTTATCAAAATTAGCTGGGATGGGTTTGGTAGACTTGCACTTTGCACTTCTAGCTTCTATCATGGTCTCATTTGGTGGTGTGTGAGGCACTTGTGCTGTGAGCTCTCTCTGTCTCCCTCTCACTCTAGTTTTTAGAGATAGGGTTTGGCTATATTGCCAAGGCTAGCTTTGAACTCCTGGGCTGAAGTGATCTTCCTGCCTTAGCTTCTCAAGTACCTGGGACTACAGGCATGAGGCACTGTGCCAGGTTCAGGTTCATTTAAAATGGAAAAGACAATCTTTCTTCCTCTTCCCAATCCTTGCCAGACCTCATTTAACTAATAGCTTCCTTTCCAAGGACTGTAGGCAGAGGCAGAGTGCCTGCTGTTTCGTGAAGTGTGTTCCAATGCTGGTGGCGTGGGACAATGAACTCATGCAGATCTCAGGCAATGGTAGGAGAAGTATTGGATGCTCTTGATCAGTTGGTACATCCGTATACGAAATACAGGAGGCAACAGGCCAGGCAGTCCTGCCGGCTGTACAGAGAAAGTGGTCGACACAGCAGGGAAATTTAAAGATCACCTCTAACCATCTCAGTTCTTCAGTGGCATCTTTAGCTGGGCCCGGGAATTCAATTGACACAAGGCAGATTAACAGAAGAAAAGCACACAAGTTTTATTAATTTTTACCTGTACATAGGGACCCTTACAAGAGAGTGAACACCTGAGGAAATGGCCAAAGCAGAAAGCTTTTCTACTTTTTAGATAAAGAATGATAAATCTGTGAAGAAAGGACCGGACAAAGGGGTCCAGGTTGGGGACAGTGAATTCTAGGGGAGTCACTAGGAGATTTACGATGGGGATGTAAACCTAGTGGAAGATAAGGATTTATTAAGTTTATCTGTACAGGTCCATCTCAGCAGCAGTTCCCAGTCTCTGGAGATAAGGGTTATTTTCTTGCCCTGGTACCGGAAAGGTGTCCTCCTCAAAGGAATTTTTATGGCTTGCTACATGTAGGAAAGGACATGTCAGAGAGCCCTTTCTGCAATTACAGTCTCTCAAGTACTTTCAGCTTGAAATAATCAGTGCATCACATCAGCCAATTTTGGGGTGGCTCATCCTTAACTCCTTCAACACTTTCGCTTTAGTGGTTTTATTTATATTGTATAAATATTTATGTATTGTATACATCTATAACCATTTATCTATTATACTTACATTAATTTTTTTCCCATAGACTCTTTCAGCAA
>NW_012102066.1:824944-832988 GCF_000951045.1 Mandrillus leucophaeus | reverse complement strand
CAGTCCTCAAAGAAACACACCTTACATTATGACCCAGGACACAGACACACAGACACACATACATGACTGAATTAATACTTAGCCTTACACCATCGCACTGTTTTCTTTTATTTTTTTGAGATGGAGTTCCGCTCTTGTTACCCGGGCTGGAGTGCAATGGCGCCATCTCGGCTCACAGCAACCTCCGTCTCCCAGGTTCAAGCGATTTTCCTGCTTCAGCCTCCCGAGTAGCTGGGATTACAGGCATGTGCCACCACGCCCAACTAATTTTGTATTTTTAGTAGAGACAGGGTTTCTCCATGTTGGTCAGGCTAGTCTCAAACTCCCGACCTCAGGTGATCCGCCCACCTCAGACCCCCAAAGTGCTGGGATTACAGGCGTGAGCCACCATGCCTGGCTGTTTTCTTTTCTTTGTTTAGAGATAAGGTCTCACTCTGTCGCCCAGGCTGGAGTATAGTGGTAAAATCATAGCTCACTGCAACCTCAAACTCCTGAGCTCAATAAACCCTCTCTCCTCAGCCTTCCAATAAGCTAGGACCACAGGTGCACACCACCATGCCCAGTTATTTTCAAAAATTTTTGTAGAGACTGGGTCTCAGTATGTTGCCCAGGCCGGTTTCAAACCCCTGGGCTCAAACAATCCTCCCACCTTGGCCCCCCAAAGTGTTGGGGTTTCAGGCATGAGCCACTGCACCCAGCCTTGTTATTTTCTATTCTATTGTTTTGTTTGCTTATCATTCTTGGCTTCCAACAGCAATTTTTAAAAACTGTCTTGGGGTAGAGGGAGTATGGCTAACAGCTGTCTTTTTCTTAAATCTATGCTGTGGATCTTAGAACCAGATGCCTGTTATTCACTCCCAAGCCTCCTAGGCAATCCGCCAGTGAGATGTCCTGCTGTTAGTCTCTGAGTTGATGGCCAGTTAGCCCTGAGTCTTAATGGGTGGGAATAGAAGTGGAGGATGCAGAGAGAAAGCTCATTAAACATGGCCTTGCCCCTAGGATTCAGAATGCAGTGTGTCTGCGTTGAATCAACCTGTCAGAGAGGCTGTTCTTTAAAAAGAAGTTTGGGTCTGTCATTAAAAAAAATTAAACAATTTAGAAATGTAGTTCTCTCCTGCTTAACATCATAATATATTACTGAAAATTGGTTGTTCTGCATGAAAATGCTAACCTTCATCTTATTTCTTATTTTATTTTAAACAGAAAAACTATACTATGTCAACCCCAAACCCTCAATCAATTTCTTAAAAGGTTAACTAAAGCATGGTAAGGTCCTAAGTATAATTCTCATAAAACAAAACATCTGGTTAGTTGTGAAATGATTAAAACATTGCTTCTTGATCACCAAATCCTTCATATGGTCAATAACAAATAGGGATTTTTGTGCAGTAGAAGATTCAAGACCAAGACAAGCTCATGTTTCCCCTTAGGCGGGCTTCCTCCTGAGGGAGGCCCCTGACCTCCGTCTTCTTAGAGCATTTGTTTTAGGAAACTTGTATATTTTCTCTCTGATTCTTCAAGACGTCAATTTTTTTTTTTTTTTTGTCATTTTACTTTTAGTCGATGCATAATCTTTTAAAAAGCTTTGTCGGTTTTACAACCCAGGAAAGTCCTTCTCCAAGACCTGGGAACTATTTCTTTGAAATGCAATCAGCAGGACATCGCATCCTTATCTCTGTTTCTGCGGGGGCGGGGGGCAGCAGGAGCCTGACTCGAAACTGCCTTGCTCCAAGTTTCAGGATATTGTGCTCTAAGTTACAAAACTAACTCTTGTCACAAAACTAGGATACGTTTATTTTCCCTTTTTTGTTGATTTTTGAACAATTGGAATTTATTTCTCACGGTTCTGAAGGCTGCGTGTCTGAGAGCAGGGTTCCAGCACAGTCAGGTTCTGGTGAGGACCCTCTTCCAGTGGCAGATGCCCACTTCTGGTGGTATCTCCCATGGAGGAGAGCAGAGGCTATAATTCCTTTGGAGAAGGCCAACTAGCAAATACACAATGGAATTTTATTTAGTCTTTCAAAAAAAGGAATGTCTGCCATTTGCGACAACATGGATGAACCTTAGAGAACTGTGCTAAATGAAAAAAGCCAGGCAGGGAAAGACACACGCTGCAGGATCTCACGTGTGTGTGGAATCTAAAACAATCGAGCTCATAGAAGTAGAGAATAAAATAGTGGTTACCAGGGGCTGGGAGCAAGGAAATGGGGAAATGTCAGTCAATGCGTACAACATTTCAGTTAGACAGGAGGAATATTTCTTTGAAATCTATTGCACAGTGTGAGAACTGTAGTTAATAATAATGTACTGTCGAGGGAGGAGACCACCCCTCATATCATCTTATGCCCAATTTCTGCCTCCAAAGAAAGAAGAAGTAAAAACTAAAAGGCAGAAATGAAATCCACAGGCAGACAGCCTGGCGCTGCACCCTGGGCCTGGTAGTTAAAGATCTACCCCTGACCTAATTGGTTCTGTTATCTATAGATTACAGACATTGTATAGAAATGCACTGTGAAAATCCCTATCTTGTTTTGTTCCAATCTAATTACCGGTGCATGCAGCCCCCAGTCACGTAGCCCCTGCTTGCTCAATCAATCACGACCCTCTCACGTGCATCCCCTTAGCATTGTGAGCCCTTAAAAGGGACAAGAATTGCTCACTCAGGGAGCTTGGCTCTTGAGACAGAAGTCTTGCCGATGCCCCCAGTTGAATAAACCGCTTCCTTCTTTAACTCGGTGTCTGAGGAGTTTTGTCTGCTGTTCGTCCTGCTACATTTATTGGTTCCCTGACCCGGAAGCAAGGTGAATGGTGGATGATCAAGGCGGCTCCTTATGTGGCTTAAGCCTGCCCTGTGGAACATCCCTGCAGGGGACTCCAACCAGCCCGAGCAAGGCGGATCCTGAGAGCTCTCCCAGGTAGGCATTTGCCCCGGTGGGACGCCTCACCAGAGCAGTGTGTGGCAGGCCCCCGTGGAGGATCAACACAGTGGCTGAACACCCGGAATGAATGGGCACTTGGAGTCTGGACATCTAAAACTTGGTAAGACTAGTCTTTGAAACTCGCCCACTCCATTTGAATGGAAGCATGGCCTGATCATCCATGGCATGCCTTTAGCGGCACTTTGGTTTTGGTTTTAACTTGGTTTGTATTGCTTGACAGGATTGGTCTTGGGAACTTGCCTACTCCATTTGAGTGGAAGCATGGCCTGATCACCCATGGTGTGCCTTTATCAGCACTTTGGTTTTGGTTTTGATTTTGATTTGGTTTGAATTGCTTGACAGGACCAGTCTTGGGAACTTGCCCACTCCGTTTGAGTGGAAGCATGGCCTGATCACTCACGGCGTGCCTTTATCGGCACTTTGGTTTTGGTTTTGACCTGGCTTGGATTTCTGAATACTCTGATTTTGGTTTTGATTTTGGTTTGGTGTAAACTACAAAAGTGTGTGTGTGCTCTTTTTACCTGTTCTTTGTTTTGTGGTGTGCGTGTGGTGTGAGCGTAGTGTTTTGTCTAGAGGAAACATGGGTGAGGCACAAAGTAAGCCCACCTCACTAGGAACTATGTTGAAAACTTTAAAAAAAAAAAAAAAGGATTTAAGGGAGACTATAGAGTACTGTGACACCAGGAAAACTTAAAACTTTGTGTAAGATAGACTGGCCAGCATTAGAGGTATGTTGGCCATTAGAAGGAAGCCTGGACAGGTCCCTTGTTTCAAAGGTATAGCACAAGGTAACATGTAAGCCAGGGAACCCAGACCAGTTCCTGTACATAGACACTTGGTTACAGCTGGTTTTAGACCCCCCGCCCCCAACACACAGTGATTCAGAGAACAGCAGCATAAGAGGCTGGCAGAGGCAAGGAAAGACCAGCAGAGAGAGAGGGAAAGGAAAGAGACAGAGAGGAAAAGAGGCAAAGAGAGAGAGAGGAAGAGACAGAGAGGAAGAGACAGACAAAGAGGGGGGGGTCAAGGAGAGAGAGAGAGAGAGAAGGACAGAGGCAGAGAGAGAGAGAGAAAGACAGAGGCAGACAGAGGAAGAGACAGAGGCAAAAGGAAAGTCAAAGAGAGAGAGACAAAGTCAAAGACAGGAAGAAGGAGAGAGATATACAAGTAGTTAAGAAAAAAAAAGTGCACATTATTCCTTTAAAAGCCATCATACCAATTCTAGTTTGGACAAAACAAGGTCTTATTAATAGCAAAGGATAATTAAAATCCCAAACTTACAAGGTTTTCAACAAAAGTAAAGTTTGCTAAAAGTTAACAGTGTAACGTGTATTATAGTGACTTTTAATCTTGTGGCCTTAGACAGTCTAGTCCACAGACATAAAAAAAAATGGTTCGCTTTGGAAAAGAATGGTTATCTTCGGGAAGAAACAAAGGGGGGGGCGGGGCAGAATTTATATAAAAAGAGTGTTATATGATAAATTCTTGTCCTGAAATAAATTAACTGGTTGTTTACAGAAAGAAATGTTTGTAGTAAGTCAGAAAGTTAAGGCACGTCGAAAAATTGCCTGTAGAAGTCATGAAAGAAAAAAAGGTTATTAAAAAAAAAGTGTGTTAAAAAAAGAATTTATGCAAAAAATGTGGTATAATTTAAAAGTAACTAGGCCTCCTGAATGTAAAACTATTGACAAAAAAAAAACAGTTTATGTGCAAGGTGTGTAAGAAAAGCAAAATATACCTTTGGTAAAAAGATTATAAGGAGGCATAAGACTGCACATTTTTGCCTACATTAAAAAGTTAAAAAAAATTATTGTTTTGAAGGTTTAAGCAAGTTTTAAAACATTAATTGTAAAGAACGTTCTGGGTGTAAACATATTAGCTAAAGTTAAAGAAGTATCATCCAGTTTTTCTGTGAACTGGACATTAAAGTAAAAGCATAACAGGTTTTTCTTAAAGCACCAACCTGCTCTTTAGCAAAACTTATAAAAGGTTAAAAAGAGTCTATAAAATCTTACCTTATGGTCAAACATTAAAAATTAAATAAATATGTCTACAAGGTTTTATTAAAATTAGGTTTAACATTAATAACACACTTATATAAAGGTAACATTAAGCTTATCTGGCATAAAAATCATACGAGAAGCATTGTTAAATGTAAAATGGTATTTGGCTTTCTTTGGTTTAAAAACTAATAAAAATAGGTGCTAAAGGATATTTCTCAGTAAAAAGGCACTAAGGACTATAAAGTCCACTGCCAAGGTCCCCACATTTAAAACAAGAGGTCAATTTCTTAAAAATTATATACTTGCTTTATCTTCCACTTTCCTTTCTCGCAAAACAACAATAAAACAAAACAAAAAACAAAAAAACCTAAAAGTCTTTTAGCACACGTGCCACGCCTAGAATTTCCAGTAAACCAGCACCAGCCTGAAGATCACATTCTTACCGAAAGGTGGAAAGAAGAAAAACTCGAGACAGCCTGGGAAGGACCCTACCTTGTGCTGCTAACCACCAAGACTGCTGTTCCTACAGCAAAAAAAAGGATGGACTCATCACACCCGAGTCAAGAAAGCGCCACCCCCTCCAGAGTCGTGGGCCATAGTCCTAGGGGAAAGCCCTACCAAACTAAAGCTAAGAAAAATTTAACTCTTTTCATCTATTGTATTACTCTTTCTTCTTTCCTCATTCTATTGCTGACCATCTAATTATTAACATAACCAAGTCAATTTCGCCTCAAACTACGGCATTTAATGCTTGCCTTGTTATATTCTGTGAGGACTTGCCAAGTCAAAGACAGCTTTCTACTTCAGAAAAGTACTTCTGTCCCTCCTGACTCTCCTCAGACTAGGCCTTAGTAAACTAGGACCATTTAATCCAGGGAGATTTCAATAAAGACCCCAGTGCCAACCAGGAGTCTTGTCCCCTGAGGTAGAGCTTTCATGCCATAGTTGGTCCAACATTCTCTGGACCACTAAAGAGCAAGGATGGACTGCCCCAACCAGGTTTTGTAATTTCCCTAAAACCATATGTTCATTTTACTAGAGGATCATAGAAGTTAAAGACTTAAAACAAACTTTAGCATTTAAGACAGGATACCAAGATGCAAATGCCTGGTTAAAATGGATCAAATATTCTATCTGCACGTTAAACAAAAGCAATTGTTATGCTTGTGCACATGGCAGACCAGATGCCCAGACTGTCCCCCTTCCAGTAAGGTGGTCCTCCAGTCAACCAGGCGTAGGCTGCATGGTAGCTCTTTTCCAGGATTCTACAGCCTGGAGTAATAAGTCATGCCAAGCTCTCTCTGCTATATCCCAAAGTCCAGCACCCTGCGGTTCAGCCCCCGAGGGCCATCCAGCTTCCATCTCCCAACACTAAGGTCACTTCATGTCTCTCACGACAGGGAGGAAACTTAGCATTCCTTGGAGACCTGAAAGGATGCAGTGAGCTTAAGAATTTTCAAGAGCTTATCAATCAGTCAACCCTTGTTCATCCCTGAGCGGATGTGTGGTGGTATTGTGGTGGACCTTTACTGGGCAGTCTGCTGAATAACTGGAGTGGCACTTGTACTTTAGTCCAATTGGCTATCCCTTTCACTCTGACATTTCATCAATCAGAAGGAAAAAAAATAATAAGACATCATAAAGCGAGATAAGCCCCTTATGGGTCTTTTGAGTCTCATGTCTATTTAGATGCAACTGGAGTCCCACGAGGAATACCAGATCAATTTAAAGCTTGAAATCAAATAGCTGCAGGATTTGAGTCAATAATTTAGTAGGTGACAGTTAATAAAAATGTAGATTAGATAAACTACATCTATTACAACCAACAGCAACGAGCTTTTCATGAGTTTAAAAAAAACTCATGTCGGCCTCAGCCCTGAGGCTACCTGACCTGACAAAACTCTTTACACTCTATGTGTCAGAAAGAGAATAAATGGCAGTTGCAGTTTTAAGCCAGACTGTGGGGGCCCTGGCCAAGGCCAGTGTCCTATCTCTCAAAACAACTACGCAAGGTTTCCAAAGGCTGGCCCCCAGGTCTAAGGGCCCTAGCAGCACAGGCCCTGTTAGCACAAGAAGCAGATAAACTAACCCTTAGACAAAACCTGAATATAAAGGCCCCCCATGTGGTGGTAACTTTAATAAATACCAAAGGACATCATTGGTTAACAAATGATAGATTAACCAAGTACCAAAGCTTGCTATGTGAAAATCCCCACATAACCATTGAAGTTTGCAACACCCTAAACCCCACCACCTTGCTCCCGGTATCAGAGCCCAGGTGAACATAACTGTATAGAGGTGTTGGACTCAGTTTATTCTAGTAGGCCCAACTTCCAAGACCATCCTTAAAACATCAGTAGACTGTAAGCAGTACGTGGACGGGAGCAGCTTCACCAACCCCTGCAAAGTGACTCTGAGGAAGACGACAAGCCTTGCTCCAGTCACACCTGGAAGCTGACTGGTCCACACATGGCTGAAGCATGAGGAAACTCATTGTGGGACTCATTTTCCTTAAAATTTGGACTTGTACAGTAAGGGCTTCAATTGACCTTCCTCAGACTGAGGGCTGTTCCCAGTATATACATCAAGTCAGTGAGGTAGGACAAAGGTTGCTATGGTCCTATTATTTTATGGTTATTATAAGTGTACTGGAACTCTAAAAGAACTTGTTTGTATAATGCTATTCTATACAAGGTGTGTAGCCCAGGAAGTGACCACCTGATGTGTGTTATGACCCATCTGAGCTTCCTATGACCACAGTTTTTAAAATAAGTTTAAGGATTGAGGACTGGTGGGGGCTCATAAACAATATGAGTAAAGTGTTAGCCAAAACAGAAGAAAACAAGGGTGCCCAAGCAAGTCACCTTAAAATTTGATGCCTGTGCTGTCATTAATAGTAGTAAGTTAGGAATAAGGTGTGGTTCTCTTAAGTAGAAAAGAGGCTATATGGCAGAAAATAAGTACATCTGTCATAAATTAGGACTGTGTGGAAATAGATGTAAATACTGGTCTTGTGTCATTTAGGCCACTTGGATTAAAAAAACCCCTTAGAGCTAGTAATAACCAATCCCTTGATCCTCGCTGGAAAAAAGAGGAGCATGT
>NW_012102066.1:818420-824894 GCF_000951045.1 Mandrillus leucophaeus | reverse complement strand
CTTCCAGTAAGGTGGTCCTCCAGTCAACCAGGCGTAGGCTGCATGGTAGCTCTTTTCCAGGATTCTACAGCCTGGAGTAATAAGTCATGCCAAGCTCTCTCTGCTATATCCCAAAGTCCAGCACCCTGCGGTTCAGCCCCCGAGGGCCATCCAGCTTCCATCTCCCAACACTAAGGTCACTTCATGTCTCTCACGACAGGGAGGAAACTTAGCATTCCTTGGAGACCTGAAAGGATGCAGTGAGCTTAAGAATTTTCAAGAGCTTATCAATCAGTCAACCCTTGTTCATCCCTGAGCGGATGTGTGGTGGTATTGTGGTGGACCTTTACTGGGCAGTCTGCTGAATAACTGGAGTGGCACTTGTACTTTAGTCCAATTGGCTATCCCTTTCACTCTGACATTTCATCAATCAGAAGGAAAAAAAATAATAAGACATCATAAAGCGAGATAAGCCCCTTATGGGTCTTTTGAGTCTCATGTCTATTTAGATGCAACTGGAGTCCCACGAGGAATACCAGATCAATTTAAAGCTTGAAATCAAATAGCTGCAGGATTTGAGTCAATAATTTAGTAGGTGACAGTTAATAAAAATGTAGATTAGATAAACTACATCTATTACAACCAACAGCAACGAGCTTTTCATGAGTTTAAAAAAAACTCATGTCGGCCTCAGCCCTGAGGCTACCTGACCTGACAAAACTCTTTACACTCTATGTGTCAGAAAGAGAATAAATGGCAGTTGCAGTTTTAAGCCAGACTGTGGGGGCCCTGGCCAAGGCCAGTGTCCTATCTCTCAAAACAACTACGCAAGGTTTCCAAAGGCTGGCCCCCAGGTCTAAGGGCCCTAGCAGCACAGGCCCTGTTAGCACAAGAAGCAGATAAACTAACCCTTAGACAAAACCTGAATATAAAGGCCCCCCATGTGGTGGTAACTTTAATAAATACCAAAGGACATCATTGGTTAACAAATGATAGATTAACCAAGTACCAAAGCTTGCTATGTGAAAATCCCCACATAACCATTGAAGTTTGCAACACCCTAAACCCCACCACCTTGCTCCCGGTATCAGAGCCCAGGTGAACATAACTGTATAGAGGTGTTGGACTCAGTTTATTCTAGTAGGCCCAACTTCCAAGACCATCCTTAAAACATCAGTAGACTGTAAGCAGTACGTGGACGGGAGCAGCTTCACCAACCCCTGCAAAGTGACTCTGAGGAAGACGACAAGCCTTGCTCCAGTCACACCTGGAAGCTGACTGGTCCACACATGGCTGAAGCATGAGGAAACTCATTGTGGGACTCATTTTCCTTAAAATTTGGACTTGTACAGTAAGGGCTTCAATTGACCTTCCTCAGACTGAGGGCTGTTCCCAGTATATACATCAAGTCAGTGAGGTAGGACAAAGGTTGCTATGGTCCTATTATTTTATGGTTATTATAAGTGTACTGGAACTCTAAAAGAACTTGTTTGTATAATGCTATTCTATACAAGGTGTGTAGCCCAGGAAGTGACCACCTGATGTGTGTTATGACCCATCTGAGCTTCCTATGACCACAGTTTTTAAAATAAGTTTAAGGATTGAGGACTGGTGGGGGCTCATAAACAATATGAGTAAAGTGTTAGCCAAAACAGAAGAAAACAAGGGTGCCCAAGCAAGTCACCTTAAAATTTGATGCCTGTGCTGTCATTAATAGTAGTAAGTTAGGAATAAGGTGTGGTTCTCTTAAGTAGAAAAGAGGCTATATGGCAGAAAATAAGTACATCTGTCATAAATTAGGACTGTGTGGAAATAGATGTAAATACTGGTCTTGTGTCATTTAGGCCACTTGGATTAAAAAAACCCCTTAGAGCTAGTAATAACCAATCCCTTGATCCTCGCTGGAAAAAAGAGGAGCATGTGACCTTAGGAATCGACAGGGCCAGACTGGATCCTCGAGTAAATATCTTGGTTCGAGGAGAAGTTTACAAATGCTCTCCCGAGCCAGTGTTTCAAACTTTCTATGATGAACTAAATGTGCCAGTACCAGAAATTCCAGGAAAAACAAGAAATTTGTTTTAATAAAACTGGCAGAACCTTGACTATTCTGGCCTGGCAAGAAACTCAGATGAGAAATGCTATCTGTCAAAATAGATTAGCTCTCAACTACTTGCTAGCAGCTGAAGGAGAGATCTGTAGGAAATTTAACCTTACTAATTGCTGCCTACACATAGATAATCATGGGCAAGTAGTTGAAGACATGGTTAGAGACATGACAAAACTGGCACATGTGCCCATGCAAGTGTGGCATAGATTTGATCCTAGGGCCATGTTTAGAAAATGGCTCCCAACGCTAAGAGTTATAATAGTAATAGGAATCTACTTACTGATCCCTTGTTTGGTACCTGTACTTCTTCAAATGATAAAAAGCTTCATCGTTACCTTAGTTCACCATAAGGCACAAGTGTGCTATATGAATCACTATCGATCTGTCTTGCAAGAAGACATGGGTAGTGAAAATGAAAGTGAGAACTCCCACTAATAAAATGAGTGAGAGTCTCAAAAGGGGGGAATAAGGGAGAAGACCACCCCTCATATCGTCTTATGCCCAATTTCTGCCTCCAAAGAAACAAGAAGTAAAAACTAAAAGGCAGAAATGAAATCCATGGCAGACAGCCTGGCGCTGCACCCTGGGCCTGGTAGTTAAAGATCGACCCCTGACCTAATTGGTTCTGTTATCTATAGATTACTCTGTTGCCCAGAATGGAGTGCAGTGGCACCATCATAGCTTACCGTAACTTCAAACTCCTGGGCTCAAGTCATCCTCCCACCTCAGCCTCCTGAGTAGCTAAGACTGCAGGCACACATCACCATGTCTGGCTAATTTTTTTATTTTCTATAGAGACAGGATCTCACTATGTTGCCTAGGCTGGCCTTGAACTCCTGGCTTCAAATGATCTGCCTGCCTTGGCATCCCAAAACTCTGGGATAACAGGTGTGAGCCACCATGCCCAGTCAATACTCATCATTTTTTTTGGTAGGAAGAGCATTTGAAATGTATTCACTTAGCGATTTTGGAATATACAGTGTAGCAGGACAAGTGACAGACAAAACTCCTCAGACACCGAGTTAAAGAAGGAAAGGGTTTATTCGGCCAGGGGCATCGGCAACACTTCAGTCTCAAGAGCTGAGCCCCTGAGTGAGCAATTCCTGTCCCTTTTAAGGGCTCACAATGCTAAGGGGATGCACGTGAGAGGGTCGTGATTGATTGAGCAAGCAGCAGGTATGTGACTGGGGGCTGCGTGCACCGGTAATTAGATCAGAACAAAACAAGATAGGGATTTTCACAGTGCATTTCTGTACAAGGTCTGTAATCTATAGATAACAGAACCAATTAGGTCAGGGGTTGATCTTTAACTACCAGAGCCAGGGTGCAGCGCCAGGCTGTCTGCCTGTGGATTTCATTTCTGCCTTTTAGTTTTTACTTCTTCTTTTCCAAAACATCCACAGGGACTCTATATTAGTTTTCTAGAGCTGCCATAATAAAACACCACAAACTGGGTGGGTTGAAAAAACAGAAATGTATTCTCTTACAGTTCTGGAAGTCAGAAGTCCAAAATCAAGGTCTTGGCAGGGCCATGCTCTTTCTGAAGCCTCCAGGGAAGAATCTGTTCCATGCCTTACTTTTAGCCTCTGATGTTGCCAGTAAATGCTTGTTGATACAGCACTTTAATCACTGTCTCCGTTGCCTCATGGCATTCTTACTGGGTCTGTCTCTGTGTCTCTTCTCTGCTTCTCATAAGGACAGCAGTCATATTGGATTGAGTTCATACTGCTTAATATAGTTTGAATATTTGTCCCCTCCAAATCTCAAATTGAAATGTGACCCCCAGTGTTGGAAGTGGGGCATAGAAGGAGATGTTTGGGTCATGGGGACAGATCCCTCATGAATGGCTTGATGCCCTCCCTACAGTAATGAATGTGTTCTTGCTCTATTAGTTAGTATACACTCTGATTGTTAAAATCTCTTGCCATGTGGCACACTGGCTCTCCTTGCCTTCCACCATGACTGGAAGCTTCCTGAGGCTTCCCCAGAAGCAGACACTGGCACCTTGCTTCTTTTAGAAATAAGAGCTCAGAGTCATAAAAAAAATGAGCACTCAAACACAGGATTTCTCAGCAAGGCAAATTTACTTCTGCAGAAGGGTGCAGTTTGCGCCAGTCATGATCACAAGAGTAGACCGAGTGGGGTAGGAAAAGGGTTTTTATCTCTAATGCAGTTCCTAGCACTTCTGTGTCCTTTCCCCATTGGCTGGGGTTGGACCTCACAATCTAAGCTAACTTGATTGGCTAAGGTTTAAAATTGAATAGGGTCTATTAGGCAGGAAGGAAGAAAGTCCATTATTAGGCGGGGAGGCATATCTGGACTTGTCTGGGTGCAGCAAAGGCAGGAAGGTTGTTTCAGAACAGGTAGCTAGGAGACAAGGAAGTACAAGGAAGTTGGTTTTAAGAAACAAAGAACAGGAATTTATCATCTCTGACACTTCTTGTACAGTCTGCAGAACTGTGAGGCAATTAAACTTATTTTCTTTGTAAATTACCCAGCCTCAGGTTTCCTTTATACAATGCAAATGGACCAATACAGTACTCGAGTATGACCTCATCCTAACTTAAAAATCTTAATTACATCTGCAAAGATTATTTCCAAGTAAGGTCACACTCACAGGTACCAGGGCTTAGGACTTCAACACATCTTTTGGGGCAGATACAGCACAATCCTCAACAGACTCTGAAGAAATATCAATAATATTTGGAATAAAAGGCCTTTCTTGCATTTCATTTTTTAAAAAAATATTGTATTATGTTTAGGATGTAAAAATCTTGTGATTTTTCTATAGAATTGTTAGCTGGAAATGTTATATTGAGAGATACATATGTTCTATGAAGTTTGAGTTTTAAAAATGAAGAGAAGGCTGGGCATGGTGGCTCATGCCTGTAATCCTAGCATTTTAAGAGGCCAAGGCAGACAGTTTTCTTGAGCCCAGGAGTTCAAGAGCAGCCTGGGCAACATAGCAAAATCCTATCTCTACAAAAAATAAAAATTTAGCTGGGGCTGGGCATGGTGGCTTATGCCTGTAATCCCAGCACTTTGGGAGGCCAATGTAGGCAGATCACCTGAGGTCAGGAGTTCAAGACCAGCATGGCCAACATGACAAAACCCTGTCTCTACTAAAAATACAAAACTTAACAGTTTGTGGTGTTATGCACCAGTAATCCCAGCTACTCGGGAGGCTGAGGTAGGAGAATCACTTGAACCCAGGAGGCGGAGGCTGCAATGAGCCAAGGTTGGGTCACTGCACTCCAGCCTAGGAGATAGAGCGAGATTCCATCTCAATAATAATAATAATAATAAAACTTGCTGGGTGCGGTGGCCCATGCCTGTAGTCTCAGCTACTCAGGAGACTGAGGTGGGAGGATGATGTGAGCTTGGGAGGTTGAGGCTGCAGAAAGCCATGATTGCACCATTGCACTCTGCACTCCAGCCTGGGCAACAGAGAAAGACTGTCTCAAAAAAAAAAAAAAAAAAAAGAGGTATTTCTCTTTTAGGGAGAAGGTTTACCTAGGAGGCCTTGTGCAGAATGAGCAGGAATCTGTCTGGAGGACACACTTGGGTTTGGTGAAGGTGATGCTTCTTCAAAGAGAAATCGAGGGTTGTGTCAAAGACAAAACCCAGAGAAGTAAGCAGATTGATAAAATCACTTGAGAGGCAAAGATCAGAGGATCTCAGCAGGGTGCTTTTGCCCTAGACTTATATAGAGAGGAGTAAACAAGCTGAAGTGGGGTGATCTGCAGTTGGGGTTGTTTTGCATGCAGAACTGTCTGTCACTTAGCTGAACAGGAAATATTATTCTCAGGGAAACAAATTGTTCTAATCCTAGCTAGTCAACTACAGTAAAGAATGGGAAGTTGGAGGATTTGTGTTTGGCCTTGTTGCAGATGAACAAGGGAGCCAACCCTGAGAACCATGGGGTCACCAGACAGTGGACAGTGAGTTGTACCTGTGTCCTATGCAGAAGGATGGTTCTCTGAGCAAGTCTTCTCCAAGAACACAAAATAATGGGGGACTTTGAAAAACAAAAGGTGCTGGAGGATGGGGGTTGTACGGGGTTCAATTTTGGGGGTGTATTGGGGGTGCAGGGTGCTTTATCATCGCTGCTTTCTTTTCTTTTCTTTTCTTTTTCTTCTTTTTTTTTTTTTTGAAACAGAGTGTCGCTCTGTCGACCAGGTTGGAGTGCACTGACGCAATCTCAGCTCACCGTAAGCTCCACCTCCTGGGTTCACGCCATTCTCCTGCCTCAGTCTCCCAAGTAGCTGAGACTACAGGCACCCGCCACCATGTCCGGCTAATTTTTTGTAGTTTTAGTAGAGACGGGGTTTCACCGTGTTAGCCAGGATGGTCTCCATCTCCTGACCTCGTGATCTGCCTGCCTCAGC
>NW_012102066.1:815016-816675 GCF_000951045.1 Mandrillus leucophaeus | reverse complement strand
TTTTTTGAGACAGAGTCTTACTGTGTTGCCCAGGCTAGAGTGCAGTGGCGCCATCTCAGCCCACTGCAACCTCTGTCTCCTGGGTTCAAGCAATTCTTCTGCCTCAGCCTCCCAAGTAGCTAGAATTACAGGCTCCCACCGCCAAACCAGGCTAATTTATTTTATTTCATTTTACTGTTTTAGTAGAGACAGGGTTTCACCATGTTGGCCAGGCGGGTCTCTAACTCCTGACCTCGTGATCCACCTGCCTTGGCCTCCCAAAGTGTGGGGATTACAGGCGTGAGCCACTGTGCCTGCCTGATTATCACTGCTTTCCAGATGTACAAGGTCTCAGATAAAGGTCAACACTGCTCAGTGGTCAGGAGGAAGAAAGACCTATGTGTCACTGAGCAGAGGCTGTATAACTTCCTGCCTTCAGCTATTCCCAGTTACTCTTATAAGTAGTTTATTTATCTTTGCAAAATAGATCTCACAGTCATGGGGTGCCGCTGCCACCAGGTGGCAGAGCCCACTTAGTGACTGCCAATCTTCAGCCTTGAAAGGTTATCCTTTTGTAAGACTCCAGTGGGCTGTGCAAGAAATCCAGGGAAAGTGCCAGTGAAGCCACTGGGATGCAGGAAGACCACATCAGAATTCCTAGTCCATTTTATTTTTATTAAAAAAAGCAAGAACTTAAACTTCATTGACATTGATTATACAGTGTGCACTGGATTCGTCACTCCGAATCTATGTCACCATTATGTGTCACCTCCTCGGGGAAGAACAGAAGCATCACACTGTGGTGACTTTCCTCCCTGAACCCCTTCAAAGTGCAGCATATTACAGGTTAGGAGTGCCTAGTTAAAGGCAGATGGAATGATCTAGTTTCAGCTAAACCTATCTTTACACAACAGATAAGTGGCTTTAAAAAGACTCCTACAGACAAACTTCAGGTTTTCAAGATAACTCTAATAGTGCATGTGCCGGCAAACAAGGAGCTGTTTGACAACACTGACATCTGTTCCTACAGGCGTTGAAGCCCTTTGTCTACTGGAGCTGTTTGACAAGACAAGATAACAAAAATCTAACATAGTTTATTAGAAGCTGGTCAAAACTCAAAATTACCAACACTGTTTGAAATACGGATTTATATTATTGTTACTATGAGCCTTACCCTAATTGTTGTGTATGAAGAGGTTTCATGAGATATCTGTTCTGGTTATTACAGCCACGTAGCCACCAAGATTTGAAATAAACTGAACTTAGAACCAGTTCTTGGCCAGGCGCAGTGGGTCCTGCCTGTAATCCCAGCACTTTGGGAGGCTGAGGCAGGCGGATCACCTGAGGTCAGGAGTTGGAGACCAGCCTGCCAACACACTGAAACCCCGTCTCTACTAAAACTACAGAAATTAGGTGAGAATACCAGCAATTCGGGAGGCAGAGGCAGGAGAGTAACTTCAACCAGGGAGGCAGAGGTTGCAGTGAGCCGAGATCATGCCACTGAACTCTGGCCTGGGCAACAGAGTGAGACTGTCACAAAAACAAAAACAAAAACAGTTCTTTACATCAAGGGTCCCCAAACCCTGTTCGAAACGGGGCCACACAGCAGGTGGGTGGTGGGTGAGTGAGCATTACTGCCTGAGCTCTGCCTCCTGTCAGATCAGTGGTGGCATTAGATTC
>NW_012102066.1:810873-814966 GCF_000951045.1 Mandrillus leucophaeus | reverse complement strand
TCTCTACTAAAACTACAGAAATTAGGTGAGAATACCAGCAATTCGGGAGGCAGAGGCAGGAGAGTAACTTCAACCAGGGAGGCAGAGGTTGCAGTGAGCCGAGATCATGCCACTGAACTCCGGCCTGGGCAACAGAGTGAGACTGTCACAAAAACAAAAACAAAAACAGTTCTTTACATCAAGGGTCCCCAAACCCTGTTCGAAACGGGGCCACACAGCAGGTGGGTGGTGGGTGAGTGAGCATTACTGCCTGAGCTCTGCCTCCTGTCAGATCAGTGGTGGCATTAGATTCCCATAGGAGCATGAACTCTGTTGTGAACTGTGCATGTGAGGGATCTTGGTTGCATGCTCCTTATGAGAATCTAATGCCTGATGATCTGAGGTGGAACAGTTTCATCCCGAAACCATCCCTACCCCACCACCAGTCCATGGAAAAGCTGTCTGCCACGAAACTGGTCCCTGGTGCCAAATAGGATGGGGACCACTGCTTCACATCACTATTTCATAGTGTTGAACCAGTCTTTCAAAATTAGTGACATGCACAGCGTACAACCACTGGTCCTCTTCCCATGGTAGTGGGGAAGACCTGGGTCTAGAGTATGTTTTTGTACTTATGAGACATGTTAAAGTATAGTTTTCAAGAAGGTAGCAATGTGGCTCTCTGGCAAATATGCAAGGAAATGTGTCAAAGATTTTACTTAGCTCACCAATTAATGAGGGAACCAGTAAAGACGCAGTGACCAATTCAAAGAGCATTTGAGAAACAACAATATTTCTAGGACAAGACATGAGTGTGATAGTTAATTTTAGGTGTCAGTTTAACTGGATTAAGGAATACCTAGAAACCTGATAAAGCATTGTTTCTGGGTGTGTCTAGCGTATGAGTCTGAGTGGACTAAGTGGGAAATATTCACCCTCAATGTGTGTGGGCACCATCCAACTTGCTGGGGGCCCAGAGAGAACGAAGACAGAAAAGGAGAATGTGTCCGTCTGTCTGCCAGAGCTGGGATGCACTCTTCCTCTTCTGTCCTCAGACAACAGTTCCAGGCTCCCAGGCCTTTGGACTCTAGGACTTACATCAGTGGCCCCTAGGGTTCTCAGGCCTTTGGCCTCAGATTAAGAGTTATACCATCAGTTTCCCTGGTTCTGAGGCTTTCGTACTTGGGCTGAACCACACTACTGGCATCCCAAGGTGTCCAGCGCGCAGATGGCCTGTGATGGAACTTCTCAGCCTCCATAATTGTGAGAGCCAATCCCTCTAATAAATCCCTTTTCCTATATCTATATTTATATCTATATCATCTGTCCAATCTATATCTGTCATGTCCCATTGATTCTGTCTCTCTGGAGAACCCTAAGATACTGAATTAAATGTTAATGTCCAACAAGCCACAAATCGGGAGTTACAGTCATGCACTGAATAACAACATTGTGATCAATGGCAGACTGTATATACGACAGTGGGTCTGTACCTTATAATGGAGCTAAAACATTCCTATTGCCTAGTGACATCGTAGCTATTCTAATGTCATAGCGCACTGGATTACTGGCGTGCTTGTGGTGATGCTGGTTTAAACAAACCTGCTGTGCTGCCAGTCATATAAAAGTATAGCATGCGCAATTATGTACAGTCCATAATACTTTATAATGATAATAAAAGACTATGTTTCTGGTTTATGTACTTACTCTATTCTTTGTTGTTATTTTAGAGTATACTCCTACTTATTAAAAAAAAAAAGTTAGTTGCAAAATAGCCTCCAGCAGGCCCTATAGGAGGTGTTCCAGAAGGCATTGTTAACATAGTAGATGACAGCTCCATGCATGTCATTGTCCCTGAACCTTCTAGTGGGACAAGACACGGAGGTGGAAGACAGTGATATTGATGATCCTGACTATAAGTAGGCCTAGACTAATGTGTGTATTTGCATCTTAGTTTCGAACAAAAAAAGTTTTAAAAACAAAAAAGCTTATAGATTAAGGATATAAAGAAAGGAAATATTTTTGTACCACTGTACAATGTGTTTGTGGGGTTTTTTTTTTTGAGACAGAGTCTCGCTCTTTCACCCAAGCTGGAGTACAGTGGCGTGATCTCGGCTCACTGCAACCTCTGCCTCCTGGGTTCAAGCGATTCTCCTGCCTCAGCCTCCTGAGTAGCTGGGATTACATATGTGCACCACCATGCCCTGCTAATTTTTGTATTTTTAGTAGAGATGGGGCTTCACTATGCTGGCCAGGCTGGTCTCGAACTCCTGACCTCATGATCTGCCCACCTTGGCCTCCTAAAGTGCTGGGATTACAGGTGTAAGCCAACACACCCGGCCAATGTGTTTGTGTTTTAAGCTAAGTGTTACTACAAAAGAGTCAAAAGCTTTTTAAAATTTTAAAGTTTATAAAGTAAAAAAGCTACAGTAAGCTAAGATTTATTATTTAAGAAAATGTTTTCCAATCTGGGCAACATAGTAAGACCCCATCTCTACAAAACTTACAAAAACTTAACTGCGTGTGTTGGCCGTTGGTTGTCCCAGCTACTTGGGAGGCTGAGGTGGGAGGATCTCTTGAGCCCAGGGAGGTGGAGGCTTCTGTGAGCTGTGATTGCACCACTGCACTCCAGCCAGGTGAGAAAGCTAGGCCCTGTCTCAAAATAAAATAAAATAAAATAATCCATAAATAAATAAATAATAAACGTAGCATAGCCTAAGTGTCCAGCGGTTATAATCTACAGTAGTGCACTGTAATGTTGTAGGCGTTCACATTCAATCACCACTCACTCAGTGACTCACCCAGACAACTTCCAGTGCTGCAAGCTCCATTAGTAAGTGCCTGATAAACTACAGGGCACTTTTGGGCAGTTGACTTTAAAGTAAACAGGCTTCTAAATTAACCTCCTAGGGGAGGGCTTGTGATTCATGCAAACATCCTGTCCCTGAGTAAAGAATCCTATTGTGAGTTCCTCAAATTGTCAAGTACTGATTAACGCACAACCTCCTGACACTGAAGAGGACTCTGACTCACTTTTGAATCAAGTGTCGATATTTTAGCCTTTATATTGCAGTCTGTAATCAATGATTGTAACCTCTGTGCTGCACCCTCCAATGAAAACGATGGTTGTGCTGTCAGGAGTCCTCCCTTCTTCTAAACTTTCCCATAAAAACCTTCCAACTTGTAGCGGACTCCAGAACACTCCCAACTTTGTTAGCGTGTCTTCCCAGGTCAACCATACATGTAGCCTAGGTGTATAGTAGGCTAGACCACCTAGATTTGTGTAAGTGTGGCAGGCCAATTCTCCCTGACAATCACACAGACAGGCCTGCATAGCACTCCAGTTACACAGACAGATTTCCACAGAGCTGCCTTCACATTGAGCAAATGGTTAAACTTAGGGAAATCGGCGCCCAGACATCGGAGCTAGAAATGAAACATATGGTCAGTAGGAGCCTTGCGTGGGTTTCTCCCTAATCTGGAGCAAACCAAAATAATAGAGACAGTCTTTCATTCCTAGTGCCAGGACCCCTCTCGGGTCAACGAAATGTGAGACAGTCAAGGTAACAGAGGCAGCTGTTTGAATAGATACATTGGAGAGTCTAAGGCAACTCTCTAGACCAAGCTGCAAAGGAGATAAGATAGAAATAATGACTTCGGTACCACAGTACACAGGCCTTGAAGGTACTGGAGCCCCTTTAATCAGACTTAGTAAGCATTAGTTTGCCTCTGACCTTCTAGTTGAAACAAAATTAGTTAACAATAGACTTAGGCAAATGCTATACCGCATGTAGGCATAAAATCCCAACCTATATAATCACTAAGAAAATTGTAACACTTTGAGTTGATCTTGTGGAATTATCTCCAGCCTGCTCCCTGTATCTGATTACAGCAATAAATTCCCTTCTTTCCTAGTTTTTCTGCTTCTTGTTATTGGGCCTCGAGAAAATGTAGCTGGACCCGGCTTGGTTCCGTGAACATAAGTACACTCTATGATGTTCACACCAATTGGCTTCCAATAAACTTTTTTTTTTTTTTTTGAGACGGAGTCTTGCTCTGTTCCCAGGCTGGAGTGCAGTGGGGCGATCTCAGCTCACAGCAACTTCCACCTCCC
>NW_012102066.1:808776-810288 GCF_000951045.1 Mandrillus leucophaeus | reverse complement strand
CTAGGCTGGTCTTGAACTCCTGACCTCAAGTGATCTGCCCACCTCTGCCTCCCAAAGTGCTGAGATTACAGGTGTGAGCCACTGTACCCAGCCCCAATAAAGCTTTATCGAATTATTTGTGCCTCAACAGCCTTAATTTTGGTCAACATGTCCTATACAAGTGTACCATTTTTTATCTTTTATACCATATTTTTACCGTACCTTCTTATGTTTAGATACACAATTACTTACCATTGTGTTACAGTTGCCTACAGTATTTAGTATACTAACACACTGTACAGGTTTGTAGACTAGAGCAATTTGCTATTCCATATAGCCTAAGTGCATAGTAGGCTGTATCATCTAGGTTTGTGTAAGCATACTCTGTAAGGTTTGCACAAGGACAAAATCACCTCACGCATTTCTCCCTGCTGTTAAGCAATGTGTGACCTGTACCTGTCCCACCAACAGAAGTTATTTGCATTTCTTCCCAACAAAAATCTTCAAGTTAACAAGTAATTTCACAAATTCTGGGGCCCTTAATCAATAGTACATAATGGGATAAACTTTATGTTACTATGATCCTCTGGCTGAATCCAGCCCACGTATTTTGTAAATAAAGTTTTGTTGGAACCCAGCCTATTTCTTCCTTGGCTTATTTTGTGCCACAGTGGCAGCCCTGAGTACACACAGCAGAGATCCTAAAGTCCACAGATTTACACTTGAGTTCTCAACACAGAAATTCTAAAGCTCATAGTAGAGACAGGGTTTCTACTTGACTTAGAGCCTGAGAAATTTACTATGTGAACTTTTACATGTTGGGAACCGAAAGCCTGAGGGTCGTGACCAACTCAGCATTCCACTGCAGGCTATATGATAAAACAGCAAACTGTTTATCATGAATGCAGGATGTGGGGAAACTCACATCTGTGCCTGCCGCCAGGAGGTATGCTGAGGGCAGTCACTCCCTGGCGTGACTCCTTGAGTCCAAGATAAGCTCTTTGAGGTTATCTACTGGAATATCTGGAGCCTATTGTTCAAAGAAAGCAGTCATGCAGGCCTGCACTAAGTCAAGCAGCTGACCCAACAACCACTCACTCCTCCTTATTTCCTTTACTCAATAAATACAAAGAGCTATAGAAGCTCAGGGCCCTGTTCACTAGAAGCAAGGAGCACCCTGACCCCTTCTTCCAAATATACTTTTTTGTCTTTGTCTTTATTCCTGTATTCGTCCTCTTTTGTTCAGTCCAACAGGGTCTGTGGCAAAGTGGAGCCTGAGGGTTGTGACCAACTTTTACAAATAAAGTTCATTGGCCCTAATTTTAGACAACCCTATAATGATCTCTGCCACCGCATGAGAGTGAAATTGTCAGAAGCATGTGAACCAGAGCAACTCCATTTTGAATAAGGGCTGAGTAAAATGAGGCTGAGACCTACTGAGCTGCATTCCCAGATGGTTACGGCATTCTGAGTCACAGGATGAGGTAGGAGGTTGGCACACAATACAGGTCTTTTTTTTTTTTTTTTTTTTTT
>NW_012102066.1:800720-801761 GCF_000951045.1 Mandrillus leucophaeus | reverse complement strand
GGGGCTGAGGAATGTGCCTGATTTCTTTCACTCCAAGTCCAATCTAAGGAAGATATCCTAGATATGTGAAGACTGAAGGCAGGGGAGAAAGAGAAATGAGACATGTTAATAGTTGCTAGAAGGAAACATGTGAATTTGTTTTGGGGACTCTTTGGGTTTAAGAAAATCACTTTGGCCAGGCACGGTGGCTCACGCCTGTAATCCCAGCACTTTGGGAGGCTGAGGCAGGCGGATCATGAGGTCAGGAGTTTGAGACCAGCCTGACCAACATGGTGAAACCCCGTCTCTATTAAAAATACAAAAAAATTGGCCGAGTGTGGTGACATATCCCCATAATCCCAGCTACTTGGGAGGCTGAGGCAGGAGAATCACTTGAACCTGGGAGTTGGAGGTTGCAGTGGGCTGAGATGGTGCCATTGCACTCCAGCCTGGATGACAGAGGGAGACTCCTTCTCAAAAAAAAAAAAAAAGAAAAGAAAAGAAAAGAAAATCACTTCAATGGGTCTTTTGATTGTGAAAAAGTGAAGACAAAGTCCTATTTTTAAAAGGAGACGTTTCAAGTGAAGACTCAGCTCTGATTTTTTATCTTGCCCAAATTCCTATCTAAGAGGTCTGGGAAATCATGCCCTACAAACTATAAATTCTCATCAGATGGGTTTTATTTAACCTTATATATCATGATTTACTTTCCAGTCTGACTCAGGCATAACATTATGTGACAAAGAAGAAAATCAAAATCTTTTATCCCAAAAGATGTTTCTTTGCCATATTTGGAAATGGCCCTGCAAGCCATCCTTTGTGGGGGAAATTTTGCATCTGTAAGGAATCTCTATTAATGTAGCTAGATCTTTTCCTTCCAGGCCCTCCCAGTCCTGAAGAGATTAACTGAGGGTCTAGCACCTTTTAAAGGTCTGAATAAGAAACATTTGCCATCCATTGTCTCTAATGGCAGCCACTATGAAACTTCAAAAGAATCTCAGTCTCCATAATCTTTTTTCTTAACCCGAACATTTCCTTGCTATTAATTCCAGGTCTTTTAAA
>NW_012102066.1:797916-799317 GCF_000951045.1 Mandrillus leucophaeus | reverse complement strand
ACTTCCAATGAAGCACACAGGAGTGGTAAAAGAAAAATAATTTATATTAAAAATAATATATACGCTCAGCAAACCACGTGGATTCAATCAACTGTTGATGAAAGATATTTGAAAACATAACAATAGAACAATAAAAATGATACAAATAAACAATACAGCATAACAACGACTTACATAGCATTTCATTGTATTAGGTGTTATCAGTAATCTGGAGATGATTTAAAGGAGGGGTGTCCGATCTTTCAGCTTCCCTGGGCCGCACTGGAAGCAAAAGAATTGTCTTGGGTCACACATAAAATATACTAACAGTAATGATAGCTGATAAGCTAAATACATATACATAGCAAAAAACTCATAATGTTTGAAGACAGTTTACGAATTTGTGTTGGGCCACATTCACAGCTGTCTTGGGCTGCGGGTTGGACAAGCTTGATTTAAAGGACACAAGAAGATGTGTATAAGTCATATACAAATACTATACCATTTTATATAAGGGACTCAAGCATTTACAAATTTTTGGTATCCTTAGGGGCCCTGGGACCCCCTGTTGGATGCATTACTTGGGTATGATAACACCAGAAGGCATAATGAATAGTGAGATGCTTGGGCCTCTATGTTGAGGACGAAGCTCTGATTTTTTTTGCCCAAATTCCTATCTAAGGAGTCTGAGGAGTCATGCCCTAAAAATCATCAATTCTCATCAGTGCTGGGATTACAGGCGTAAGCCACTGCGTGTTTTTAATTTCTTTAACGATATTTTCATTGTATTTTTTGTTACTTCAAGGAAGCACAAATTCTTTTTAAAAGTATTTTTTATTTTAAAGTATCAGTGATGGAGGCTTGATAAATTCTTGGAGCAAGAACTTATTTTCTCAGAGAAACGGTAATGATGGGCTATGGAAACCTTGTCTATGGTAATCTGTGTTACAATATATTCTCAAAAGTTCTAAGAATACATTATATCCACAAGTAGATTATGCCCTCCTAGAGACTGCAGCTGACCCTTGAACAACGTGAGTTTGAACCATGTGGATCCACATACACATGGATTTGACTTTTTTTTTTTTTTTAAAGAGATGAGGTCACTCCATTAGCCAGGCTGGAGTGCAGTGTACAGTCATAACTCATTACAGCCTCAAACATGTGGGCTCAAGCAGTCCTCCCATCTCTGCCTCCTGAGTAGCTGGGACTGCATCCACACACTACCTTGTCTGGCTACACGTGGAGTTTCTTCTGCATCTGCGACCCTAAGTCGTAATCCCAGCATGGGGACGTCTCAAAAAAAAAAAAAAAAAAAAGGTTGACTAATTAAGCCAGGACTCTAAACCAGGCAGTCTGATTCATGAGTCAGCTTTCTTAACCTCTGCCTTTTTTTTTTTTTTTTTTTTTTGGAGAGGTGAG
>NW_012102066.1:796991-797866 GCF_000951045.1 Mandrillus leucophaeus | reverse complement strand
TTTAAGCTCAGATAATTATAAACAGCTTTTTAACCTTCATAAATGGGTGGAGGGACACTAAAACTTCACCTGGGCTGGGGAACAATTTTGCTTTTGGAGGCTGATCTACACGTTGTTTAGTGTCCCTGGCCTCAGCCGTGCCCATGCAAACCCTACCAGCCTTCTAAATCGTTGGTACAGACTTCAAAAAATTTCCAAATTGCCCTCTAGAGGGCAGTACTAGCACTGTAGAGAGTCACTGAACCAAAAAGCTCTGCTGAGGACTAAACTTTGCCTTGCTTCTTGGGGCGCGGTGGGGCAGCATTATTCTGTGTTCTGGGCTACCTGCGGGTGGGGAAAAGTGGTAGGGACAAAGACATTTTTTTCCTCTCACCAGCCCCTTGGGGAAGGCTGGAATGCTGGAGATTTTACAAACACGAATGGCTATGGTGACACCTGACACCTTTTTTGTGTATATTAAGTCTTCTGATCAATGTGGGATAGAAAACTGGAGTCAAAAACTCTTCCCTATATGAATAATGGAATCTCTCTCTCTCTCTCTCTCTCTCTATCTATCTATATCAGTATGTGTGTATATATGTGTATATACACGGCTATATATTTTATATATTCCCACACGATTATGATGTCATTGTTGGTATTGTAGAAAAAGTGGGGGCAATCTAAATGTCCATGAACAGGAGAGTAGATTTTATTTATTTGTTATTTACTTTTGAGACATAAAAATTGTCACCTAGGCTGGAGTGCAGTTGTGCAATCTTGGGTCACTGCAACCTCCGCCTCCCAAGTTCAAGCAATTCTCTTGCCTCAGCCTCCCAACTAGCTGGGATTACACACTGGGCTAATTTTTGTGTTTTTTGTAGAGACAAGGTTTC
>NW_012102066.1:794755-795296 GCF_000951045.1 Mandrillus leucophaeus | reverse complement strand
ACACTTTATTTGATATTTATGTAAGACTCATGTTTTGAAGTATTTGAACGCTGTATTTTGTTTCTCAATTTTTTATCTTGAAAAAAAATTTAAGCGTTTAGAAGAGTTGAAAAAATACCGCAGTGAACACCTTTATGCCATTTAACCCAGATTCAATCACTGAATTTTCGCCATGTTTACTTTAACTTACACCTGTAATCCCAGCACTTTGGTAGGCTGAGGCAAGAGTATCCCTTGAGCCTAGGAGTTTGAGACCAGCTTGGGCAACATAGCAAGACTCTGTCTCTACAAAAAAATAAAAAATAGGCCAGGCGTGGTGACTCATGCCTGTAATCCCAGCACTTTGGGAGGCCAAGGAGGGTGGATTATGAGGTCAGGAGATCGAGACCATACTGGTTAACACAGTAAAACCTTGTCTCTACTAAAAGTACAAAAAATTAGCCAGGCATAGTGGTGGGCACCTGTAGTCCCAGCTACTTGGGAGGCTGAGTCAGGAGAATGGCGTGAACCTGGGGGGCAGAGCTTGCAGTGAGCCGAGATC
>NW_012102066.1:788651-790384 GCF_000951045.1 Mandrillus leucophaeus | reverse complement strand
GGGCCAGTCAGTATCAAACACTGTTCTGATCCTAGCAACAGTATGAGGCAGAAACCTAAGTTACAGAACCTGATTTGCAGACCAGGAAATGAAGGTTTATAAAGTATGAAGAAGTAGGACTGGGATTTCAATACAGATTGTATGTTTCTGGAACCTATTGACTTTATTTGTGAGTTTTTTGTTTGTTTGTTTTTTGTCCTTCTTTATTTAATTAAAACATCTGCTGATGGCAAGAATGACCCATATGCCTAACAAAACTGCAAATGGTTAACACGCAGAGTGGAAATCCCATCTTTGATAAATGTCTGTTGGAACCTATTGACTTTAATTTCAAACTCTACAACCTCCCAAAGGGTATGATAGAATACTCATACAGAGTCTATGGGGATTTTTATCAGGCTGATGTGAAGGGAGAAATCATATGTATGGGCATGATGGTGTGCGCTACTCAGCCTCCTGAGTAATTCCAGCTATTTGGGAGGCTGAGGAGGCAGGATCCCCTAAGCCCAGGAGTTTGAGTCCAGCCTGGGCAGCATTGTGAGACCCTGTTTCAAAAAACAGCAAAAAAAAGGCTGGGGGTGGTGACTCATGCCTGTAATCCCAGCACTTTGGGAGGTGAAGGTGGGGGATCACTTGAGGTCAGGAGTTCAAGATCAGCCTGGTCAACATGGTGAAACTCCTTCTCTACTAAAAAGGCAAAAATTAGCTGGGTATGGTGGCATATGCCTGTAATCCTATCTACTTGGGAGGCTGAGGCAGGAGAATTGCTTGAACCCTGGAGGCGGATGTTGCAGTGAGCAGAGATTCCGCCACCATACTCCAGCCTGGGTGACAGAGTGAGACTCCATCTCAAAAAACAAACAAACAAATAGTGAAAATGGGCTGTGGTGAGTTGACTTGCTATTCTCTGTACTGAGAGGGGTCAAAATATGGGCCTACGGCTGCCTGATGCCTGAGTCTTTCAGGCACAGCTGGGATAAGATTTTGACATATGCAAAAAGCAAAGTCTTTGAATAAACTAGTTTCCATGGCTTGCATTTGTTACAATCTCAATCTTGTCTACTGATATTTGAAGAACCAAATGAATGTATATTGGGGCTCCTCGTGTGCACACTGGTTTGAAGAGTCATGCTTGTACATATCACCACAGCCTTCTCAGGGAGGAGTGCTGGGCAAGTTACAAAGACACAAGTGAAAGAGATATGGAAATGGTAGAAGGAAACCAACATAGGCATATGAAGCAGGATTAAGCATTAGAAAACAACTAGTGTGGCTCTTCTGAGAAGCAGACAGCAAGATGGGATTACACTTGACGCATTTCACTGGGGAAACACTAGAGTGAAAGGAAACAAGGAGGAAGTCGGGGAAGGCTGAGAGAGCAGTCACAGTGATCAGCCTTATCAGACCCATGCAAGGCTGACCCGGAGTGAAGGAGAGGGAGAAAGAAGGTTAAATGGAAGCATCTCAGTTAGCCTGCAGCCTGAGGATGTAGCAGCAAAGACTTGGAGGAGTTCCTGAGCCAAAATTAACAATATTCTTTTGATATCATCCAATACCCGTATTCAAAGTTCTCTTTTTTTGAGACGGCGTTTTGCTCTTGTCACCCAGGCTGGAGTGCAATGGCACGATCTTGGCTCACTGCAACCTCTGCCTCCTGGGTTCAAGCAATTCTCCTGGCTCAGTCTCCTGAGTAGCTGGGATTACAGGCACCCGCCACCATGCCCAGCCAATTT
>NW_012102066.1:784478-788041 GCF_000951045.1 Mandrillus leucophaeus | reverse complement strand
TGACCAAAGAGCATGCCACTGTGCTGCTGCCTGGGTGACGGAGGTAAATTTTGTCTCAAATTAAAAAAATTTGTAGACACAGGATCTTGCTATGTTGTCCAGTGCCCAGGCTGGTCTCAAACTCCTGGCATCAAGCAATCCTCCTGCCTTGGCCTTCCAAAGTGCTGGCTTTACAGGCCTGAGCCACTGTGTCTGGTCTCTGAGTGGGAGGATCACTTGAGCCCAGGAGTTGGAAACCAGCCTGGGAAACATAGTGAGATCTTGTCTCTACAAAAAATTTAAAAATTAGCTGGGTGTGGTGGCACATGCCTGTGATCCCAGCTACTCAGATGGCTGAGGCAGGAGGATCGCTTGAACCCAAGAGTTTGAGGCTGCAGTGAGCTACGATTGCACCACTGCACTCCAGCCTGGATGACAGAGTGAGACCTTGTCTATGAAAAAAACATCATGTTGGAGAAACAAGAAATTAAGACCCAAGGGAAAATGCCAATTCATAAGTATAGAATTAGCTAACTTAATTGTTAAGCAAAAAAAGAAATTATTTAAATTCATGTATTCAGACAGCCCACAAGTGATTACAAAGCTATGATGTATTTTCAGCTCTATGTAATCTGGAGTTAAAGCTCCAATTGTTTTACATCATTCTACTTTTGGTGAACAGTCAGTATTGATTCAATAAATTTACTTTGATGTTCTGTTTTCATATTTCTTTCATCAGTACTTCCTACAGTTGTCTCTAACAGAACATCTGTGAAAAGAAAAGGATATTTCAGATTTATTATGCCAAGGGGAAAAATTAAGTCCCGGAAACTGACTCACATAATATGGCTGTTTTTCTTGTCTGGTGCAGGACCATTGCTTCCTGACCTTTGTGCTGAGATGTTATACATTAACCAGACTCCCTATGCTTTATTCAAACCTAGATTAAATCTTGTTGGAGATAGACACTCTTTATCTACCTCTTTATATGAAATGTTAAGCAACCACTTAGAGTGTAATTGATCATAACCAATCAGATCTTATATCTGTTTGTTAGCCTTGTATGGAAAATGTAATTCTGTTCAGCACTCCTGTTTTTTTCCTATGTAAACGACCCCTACCTTTCTCCACACTGGGGAGCACTCATCGCCATTCTTTGGTATCCCTGTTTTCCCATACAGTCACCCTCACACTTTGCACTTGAATAAGCTATTTTTAAAATTATTTTTGTAGATTTAGGGAGTACAAGTGCAGTTTTGTTACATGGATATATTTTCATAGCAGCTTTTAGTGTAGCCATCATCCAAATAGTACATTGTACCCATTAAGTAATTTCTCATCCCTCAGCATCCTCCCACCCTTCTTGTTTTTTGTTTGTTTGTTTTGCTTCGTTTTGTTTTGTTTTGTTTTGTTTTGAGACAGAGTCTTGCTCTATTGCCCATCCTGGGTTCAAGCGATTCTCACGGCTCAACCTCCTGGGTTTTACCCTGATGGTCTGGCTGGTCTCAAACTCCTGACCTCAAGTGATCCATCCACCTCGGCCTCCCAGAGTATTGAGATTACAGGCCTGAGCCACTGCACCCAGCCCCCCACCCTTCTGAGTCCCCATTGTTTATCACTCCATTCTCTATGTCCCTGTGGACGTAGTATTTAGCTCCCACTTACAAGTGAGAATGTGCAGTATTTGGCTTTCTGTTTCTGAGTTATTGCACTTAAATTAATGGTCTCCAGTTCCGTCCATGTTGTTGCAAAAGACATGATTTTATTCTTTTTCATGGCTGAGTAGTATAATAAACTCTTTTAACTGGATCCTGAGCCTTTTGGTTATTTTAGGTTGACAATCTATGTGACAGTAAATTTGGTCAGTCACTTTACTCAACATCCTCAGTAAGGTTAGATTACGTTGAGTTTCTACAAATTCTATTAGAGCCCTTTTTTTTTTTTTTTTTTTAATGCCATTGACTTGATTACAAAGACAGGTTAGTTGTCCTGCCTGATGTCCTAAATTCTGACTTTGACTAAATACTTCCTCCTAGTGTTACCTAACTTTTTCCTCTATCTTCTATTTTTCTTGTAGACGACAGGCTTGAATAGATTCAGGTTTAAGGTTTTGCTTTGTATTGCTTAGTTTATGACTACTTCATGGTAGTGCTGTGTGCTTCATATTGCCTCATATTCAAAAGCGTGCAATAGCTTTTTTGTTTCACTTATAGTGGCTGCTAAGGTGGATCAGCCAGTTCAAGTGGTGGCATCAACCTTTTACCTAATGATTCTGTCATCTATTGATAACCAGTATTTAAGTCATTTTATTAGGAGTTATAAAATGTTGACTTTCTAATACACACAATTTATTATCTGTAATTATTCTATATAGAACTCTTATCTAGTAGGGTTGATTTCCAGGAAATACTGTTCATACTGGAAAGGTGATATAAAATCTCGGTTCTTTCCCCTTAAGTATCAGTTTTTGGAGTAATGAGTTGGTGCACAGCAACCTTTGCTTGTATTCATTCACTATGATGTGTTTGTTCTTTCTTCTTCTTTAAAAAAATTATGACTTTTTATATATTTATATATTTATTTATTTACTTGAGACAGAGTCTTACTCTGTCACCCAGGCTGGAGTGCAGTGGTGCGAACACAACTCACTATAGCCTCAATCTCCTGGGCTTAAGCGATCTTCTCACCTCAGCCCCCAGAGTAATATTCTTATTTATTTTAATCAGTTGAAATCGTAATTCTTCTTGATGTTCAAATCACCTTATCTTTGACCAAAGGGAGCCTCTTCAAGCTGGCTTATGGAATTTTTTGTTATTTGATGTGCCCCATCATTAGCCTTTGACAGTGTTTTTACTTTCTGATACAAGCTGTTTCAAGCTTATTTTTCTTCCTTTTTTTTTTTCCAATTTTATTTTGTACCTTTTCTGCTCTGGACCTGGATTAGGTATGGTGCTTTTTAGTGAGAAACAGTATTGAATTTTAGCTATTCTAATGGTGGATAGTGATATTTCATTGTGGTTTTAATGTGCATTTCTCTGATGACTAATGATTTTGAGCATTTTTCCATGTGCTGATTGATCATTCATATATCTTCTTTGGTAAAAGCATCTATTCACTGGGAGGCGGAGGTTGTAGTAAGCCGAGATTACCCCACTGCACTCTAGCCTAGGGGACAGAGCAAGACTCTGTCTCCAAAAAAAAAAGTGTCTGTTCAAATCTTTCACCCACTTTAAGAAAATGAGTTGTCATTTTTTTTCCTATGGAACAGAATTTATTGGATAGTAGCATTTTAGGAAACATATAAGCTCTACTATATATGTATATAAAAATCTCTATATGTAGATATATATAAATCTCTATATATAGATACATATATATAATCAACTGTAAAGTCCATCTCGACTTCAGAAAATGTGAAGACATGTCCATCTTAGAACTGAAGAAATGGTTACCTTGCAAATTTGCAAGAACACTAGTGACATAATGTATAAAGTATTTAACGTAAGTGTTCAAAGGGTAACTGTTGTTACTATTATCAACTGTATTAATTAAACTGTTTTAAGAATTTTTTTTTTTTTTTTTTT
>NW_012102066.1:779906-783990 GCF_000951045.1 Mandrillus leucophaeus | reverse complement strand
GTTCTCAATTGACGGCAAATAGTCCTAGCAGGTTGCTTCATTTTGAACAGACATTGCAATTGCACTTGAGAAATCATGCCAAGTTTTGCAGGAATTGTCCTTGGACTTATCACCATGAAGACATAACTCATGCTGTTTACATATTATAGCATTTTCTAGACTAGTTCAATCTGCAACGTCTTTGCACTGACCAGGGCTCCATTTCCTTTACCAGAGGGCTATGATGGCAAAGATGTGGAGTTCACCTGGCTGAGAGGGAAGGACTCTGCATGGGCTGGAAACCCTGTGGCTTGCTTAGTACACCATACAATGGTATTTCACCCTGGTCACCAGATCGCAGCAGGAGACAGGTAACTCATGTGACAATATTTTTAAAAATTTTACCATTGTTTTCATAGATATTCCTAGGGCAGTTCTAAGAATTCGTTTCTTGGGAGATTAGTTCTGGAGGCCAGAAGTCTGAGCTCAAGATTGTTTTTTTCTGAGGCCTCTCTCCTTGGCTTGGAAACAGCCATTTTCTCAGTGTCTTCACATGGTCTTTCGCTCTGTACCTGTCCAAATTTCCTCTTCTATGGACATCAGTTGTATAGGATTGGGGTTTTCCCCTCATTTTAACTTAATTACCTCTTTAAAGGCCCTATCTCCAAACACAGTCACATTTCGAGGTACTGCAGGTCAGGGCTTCAGCACATGAATTTTGGGCAAGGGATGGAGAGGGTTGGAAACAATACAATTCAGCCCATAACACCATATATGGCTCCTCTCACTAGCCTCCTCAAAGAGTGAGGAGTGAGGAGTGAAAAATGAGGAGTTACTGTGTGTCCTTTTCAAATTCAAGTTAAACAAGCTTTTGCTCTGTCAGCCAATTCTGGGAAGCCAAGTTTGGTTTGGGCAGCCAGTCAGGTTATCTTTTTATTACTAAGTTGTAAGAGTTTGTTTGTTTGTTTGTTTGTTTTGAGATGGAGTCTTGCTCTGTCACCCAGGCTGGAGTGCAGTGGTGCAATCTTGGCTCTCTGCAGCCTCTGCCTCCTGGGCTCAAGCCATCCTCCCACCTCAGCCTCCAGAGTAGCTGGGACGACAGGCACATACCACCATGCTTGGCTAATTTTTTTGTATTTTTGGTAGAGATGGGGTTTCATCATGTTGGCCAGGCTGGTCTCAAACTCTTGAACTCAAGTGATCCGACTGCCTCAGCCTCCCAAAGTGCTGGAATTACAGGCATAAGCCACTACGCCTGGCCAGTTGTGAGAGTTTTGTATGTATTCTGACTACCAGTCCTCTGTCATATATATGTATTGTGATGATTCCTCCCAGCCTGTGGCTTGCCTTTTAATTTTCTTAATTTTTGTCTTTTGAAAAGCAGAAGTTTTGCATTTTGATAAAAATGCAACTTACCAATTATTTCTTTTATGGTTTGTGCTTTTTTATGTCCTAAGTTATCTTTAACTATGGCAAGGTTGTAAATATTTTTTTTTCCCTGTGTTGTATGGTTTTAGTAATTATCTTTAGGTCTATGATCCATATGGAGTTAATTTTTGTGTGTGGTGTGAGGTAGGGATTGAGGTTTATTTTTTCCAATATAGATATGCAGAATTTAGGCTGGGTGTGGTAGCTAACACCTGTAATCCCAGCCAAGATAGTTAATTGCTTGACCCCAGGAGTTCGAGACTAGCATGGGCAACTTGGTGAAACCCCATCTCTACCAAAAATACAAAAATATTATCTGGGTGTGGTAGCGTGCATCTGTAGTCCCAGCTACTTGGGAGGCTGAGGTAGGTGGGAGGATCGCTTGAGCCCAGGAGGCAGAGGTTGCAGTGAGCCGAGATGGTGCCACTGCACTGCACTCCAGTCTGGGTGACAGAGCCAAACCCTGTCTCATTTAAAAAAAAAAAAAAAAAAGAGAGAGAGAGAGAGAAAAGAAAAGGGAAAAAAAAAAAAAGATACACAGTTGTTCCTGCACCATTTGTTGAAAAGACTGGAATGTTGATTTTAGTAATGCATGTTAATTCTCTACCACCTTGGGAAATGGTGTTGGCTGAAAGTTACATGTGCCCTGATAACATATGCTTTAACAGAGTACCTGGTGAACGGAATGTGAAAGTGGTGGTTTGCATGAGTAACTTTGCGTTTCTGAACTGTTTTTCAGTGCCTCCATTCATATTTGTAATTGAGATCATTGGATTAGTAAGGCAAGCAATCAGTGGCAGGAAAGCATTTTCAGGCACATAGTAGGTAATTCAGGTAAAGAGTGAAGCCCTTTCAAATGATTAAAAGAATTCCAAAAAAAAAAAGATTGAAGTCCTGGACACAGCTGTTAGAAATCTAGACAGTTGACTGGGCGTAGTGGCTCACATCTGAAATTCTAGCACTTTGGGAGGCCGAGGCAGGTGGATTACTTGAGGTCAGGAGTTTGAGACCAGAATGGCCAATATGGTGAAACCTGTTTCTATACTAAAAATAAAAAATTAACTGGGCTTGGAGGCAGGCACCTGTAATCCCAGCTACTGGGGAGGCTGAGGCAGAAGAATCAGTTGAACCCGAGATGTGGAGGTTGCAGTAAACCGAGATTGTGCCACTGCACTCCAGCCTGGGCGACAAGAGCAAGACTTTGTATCAAAAAGAAAAAAAAGAAATGTAGACAGTTGCATGACAGTTCTAGTATTAATAACATTTATCATCAGTGCTCTTGTTCTTGATGTATACTGATCACCAGGTGATGTCCACTGTTTACCAGAGGAATATCAGACTCTGGAAACATAACTGGTAAGAAGCAAAGGAGAGAGGGCAGGTGATTTGTGGAGGATGCTCCAGCTGCCTTTCCCTGTTCTAGAGTAAGGGTAGCTCTAGATGCAGCCCTTGCCCTATGTGAAAGGGTTGGAACAGTCCCTGAGAGGCAGGGGTGCTGGTTTCCTGAAGCTGTTGTGGTCTCTGTGTTGGTGGTTATGCCTCTTTAGAGGTCTCCTGGAGGAGTGTCCTCATTGAAACTTTCCCTTTAGGCCATCACACCTTGGAGACAGGGATGGCGTTTTATACATTTTTAATCACTACATGAGACTCACATTTCTTTTCAGGTCAGGGGATGCTGAAGCCTTGGTAAGCTGTAGCCTTTGTCAGTAGTTACTTTTTCCCCCATAATTACTCAAGGGGAACCAATGAACTCCAGATGTAATCGTGTCTACTGTTGTATCTCCAGCACTTAGAATGGTGCTTGGCACCTAAAGAATGGTCAAGTTGTTGAAGGAATTAATATTCCCTCTTTCAACAGCTGAGTGTCATAGCTTGGCTCTAGCCCTGCACAGTCAAGGAAAAATAAATCTGACTGGGTTAGGACCTCCAACATCTGGGAGGGATCTGGAGCTGGTCTACTGAAGTCATCCTAGGGAAAATTTCAGAGGTACTTTCCCACTTCTCCCTTCCTCACTCCGCAATTTATGTGTCTAGTTTGATTGAATGGGATTCTTCTTAGGTGCCTACTAGGATGTGAGTCTCACCATTAACCTAGCCCATTTGGTGATGAACCAGATTTTCTGAATAGCTCCTTTTAGCCTTCTCTTTTCTTCCCAGTGGAGTTGGCCTCAGTTCCCGGAAGCCACAGCTTTGTTGTGTGTCCTGGCTGTCCCTGAATCCACAATGGTACCATAATTTTGACAGCAAATTTCACCAGAACCCATAGACTCCTGTGCTGAGGTTCCTGTCTATCAGAATGGATTCCTTAGCTTTGAACTTTTAAATTTTAAGATACTCTCTTCACTGTGGGCATTGCGTCTATCACCAATATGTTTTCTTAGTCTCAGCTTGTCTGTTCTAGGCTTACTTCCATCTCCCTGCCAGCTCACTGTTTAATTCCCAGCAGATCTGGAGACTGGAGCCACGTATGGTTTTGAGAAAGGCTCCTCTGCTTGGCACTTCACAAGGACTTCCAGTGATGAGTGGCAAAAAGATAGTGTGACTCTGTTGCTTTATTTTACTCTTATCTGTCCACCTTTTTGGAGTGGGAGTCTGTCATGACTTTCCCTTTTTAAACCACAAAGCTAACATAATATTTCATTTTATTTATTTTTTAATTTTAACTTTTTTTTTTTTT
>NW_012102066.1:776452-778691 GCF_000951045.1 Mandrillus leucophaeus | reverse complement strand
TTTTTTTGAGACGGAGTCTCACTCTATCGCCCAGGCTGGAGTGCAATGGCGCAATCTTGGCTCACTGCAACCTCTGCCTCCCGGGTTCAAGTGATTCACCTCCCTCAGCCTCCCAAGTAAAAAGCATGCCTTTCTAACTCGTAGTTAATTTTCTTCTTTTAACACATCAGTCTGGTCTTATTTCTAGGCTTTATCTCATACGACATTTACTATGTCCTCACATGCACATACTTCTGGCCCCAACCTCTCTCAGAATTTTATTTTTCCTTGTGTCCTAGCTTTGAGTTGTATACTTGCTCTTGCCCACCACTAGATGTTCAGCTGCACTTTTCTCTAAAAGGTTTGGTCCTCCACTCCAACAAAACATTGTATTTTTAAAATATAGAAAACGATGATATATGGAGGACCTACTATGTGCCAGGCACCACACCACATATGTTACAGACATTACCTCATTCAATCTTCACAATAGCCCATTGTGGTAGGTATTATCCTCCTCCTCCACCATCCTTTATAGCAGAGGAAACATAAGCACAGTAATGTTAGAGAGCTTGCGTAAGGCCTCTTAGCCAGCAATTAGTAGGCCAGTTTTCATATCCGGGTCTATTGGATTCCCCAAAATGCTCTTGCAACTCAGGGAGCAGGCTTGTATTTGTCAGAGTTCTTAATTCCAAGCAAAGTAATGCAATCTAGCTAATTTAAGCAGAAAGGGATTTGTCTTAGTCCATTCTGTGCTGCTGTAACAGAATACCACAGACTGGGTATCTTATAAGGAACAGGTATTTATTCTCTCACAGTTCTGGAGCCTAGGACATCCAAGATGAAGGCACCAGTGGTTGAGTCTCTGGTTCCATGATGATGCCTTGTTGCTGCATCTTCCAGAGAAGAGGAACGCTGAGTCCTCACAGAGCAGCAGTGCAGGAGAGAGAGAACACACTCCTGTAAACCTGTTTTATGGCAAACTTAGTCCATTCACGAGGGGAGAGCCCTCATGATCTAACCACCTCTCATTAGGCCCTGCCTCCCAACACTGTTGCATTGGGGATTAAGTTTCAACAGGAACTTTGGAGGGTACACAAACATTCAAACCATCGCATTCCACCCCCCATCCCCTCAAAATATCCTTCTCACATGCAAAATGCATTCATTCCATGCCAGTAGCCCCAAATGTCTTAACTTGTTTAATCATCTACTCAAAAGTCCAGAGTCTCATCTTACACAGATATGGTTGAGACTCAAGGCATGATTTAACCTGAGGCAAATTCTCCTCTAGCTCATGCCTGTGAAATTAAACAAGTCACATGTTTCCAAAATACAATGGAGATAGGCATGGGATAGACACTTTTATTCCAAAAGTGAGAAATAGGAAAGAAGAAAGGGATAACAAGTCCCAAGTAAAAGCCCAAAACCCAACGGGGCCAACAACATTAGATTTTAAGGCCTGAGTGCCGTCTTCTTTGACTCCATGTCAGACCATCTGGACACAATGGGTGAGGACTGGACTCTCAAGGCTCCTGGTGGCCCTACTCCCATGGCTTTGCTGGGTGCAGCTCTCATGGGTTGGAGTCTTGTGTCTGTGGCTCTTCTAGGCTAGTGTTGCATGCTAATGGCTCTACAGTTCTGATGTCTTAAGAGTGGCCCTGACCCACGGCTTTACTAAGCATTACCCTATTTGGGTATCTTTGCAGTGACCCCCATTCCCACAGTTCCACTGGGCAAGGGGATTTAGAAAACAGAGTTCCTAGTTTTCCAGTATCCAGAGTGCAGGATGGAAAGGGAGATGGGGCCAATAACGGGATCCGCCAAGGCCTCCTTGAGGAAAGCTCTTTCTTTACAGAAGAGCTGCCCATTCAGTTACTACTGTAAGGCAGAGAGTACAGATTGCAATTCAGCAGCATCTCCAAAAAACTGGTAGTGCTAGAATGGCTTTGAGGTGGAATTTTGAAAATGATGCCCTCTGTGAAATGAGCAGGGGTAAATGGTGACTCCTTGCCATAGGTGAAGCTGTTGTCCTTAAAATTTCTTTTAGGTAGCACAGTATATAAGCTTACATTAAAATATTCACAGCTGGGTGCAGTGGCTCACACCTGTAATCCCAGCACTTTGGGAGGCCGAGGTGGGCAGATCACAAGGTCAGGAGTTCAAGACCAACCTGGCCAACATGGTAAAATCCCCTCTCTATTAAAAATACAAAAATTAGCAGGGAGTGGTGGCAGGCACCTGTAATCCTAGTTGCTCG
>NW_012102066.1:762460-775302 GCF_000951045.1 Mandrillus leucophaeus | reverse complement strand
TGGGTTTTATAGTTTTTGATATAAATCTTTTGCTAGTTATTTGTTACAATTATTATTATTTACCTATTCTAAGTTTACTTCTGGAGGAATATGGCCAAATGAAGCTTTCCTTGTCTTTTTTTTTTTTTTTTTTTCCTGAGACAGGGTCTTGCTCTGTGGCCCAGGCTGGAGTTCAGTGGCATGATTACAGCTCACTGCAGCCTGGACCTCCCAGGCTCAGGTGATCCTTTCATTTCAGCCTCCTGAATAGCTGGGGCTATAGGGCATACACCATCACACCTGCTAATTTTTTATCTTTATTTTTTGCAGAGACAGAGTCTCCCTATGTTGCCCAGGCTTGTTGCAAACTTCTGGGCTCAAGCAATCTTCTGGCCTCAGCCTCCCAGTGTCAGGATTACTGGCATGAGAAGGACACTTGGTGTATCAAAAACACTCAACCTGTGGGACACCTCTTCTATGTTGCTGTGATCTTATAAGAGATGTTACATAAAGAGACTTCTAACTGGTTATGAGAAGTCTTATTGAACTGAAAGGATGGGAAAATGCTTTCAAACAGTTCCCAAATTCTGCACCTTAGTAATGGGCACATTTTAACACCTTAAGAAAAACCTCGTAAGTTTCTCAGTCGAATATTCTGTGCTAAACTGTTAGATTTTTTTTTTTTCCCCTTAAGGTCAGTGTTCATTATTTTAGTACCACCAGTTAAGATGACAGTTTGTCCCACAGGCTGTCAAGGACATTGACAAGTAACAAGGATATTACTTTTCTTGAAAGATTCTGGAGAGCTTTTCACCCCCACTCACAAGGTACTGACAGCAGAGAATGTCAATCCACTGGCAGGGAGTCTCCGAGTGGCAGATGGAAGGTTTCCTGCTGCTGCCAGAAACCAAATACCGGAGTGAAGTCCTCTCTGAATTCCACACCTGCCCTGTTCATTCATTTTCAGAGCCTGTTTTTCCTTTGACAACACTTCTCAGCGAGAACTGTGACAAGTGTACAAATGAACTATCTATATTTCGCGGTACAGCAATATGTCTACTCTCTGAAATCTTCAAACATAGCAGATTCTAGTCCATTTTCTCGGTGTACTCATTAGCAGCTATACTGGAGGTTACTGAATCCAATTTTCATTAGTGAATGTCCTCAAAGATGACATGTACCTCTCTTTGCAAAATTGCCTGGTTTTCATAAACTTGACTATGAAGTTACTTTAAAGGGAATCATGCTTTTCTTATTAACATCATCTTATAGGGATTTCATGCTCATAAAACAATGGTCTCAATAGGTAAGTTAAAACACTCAAGAGGATGAAGAAAATTCAGACAAACTTTTAAAGGAAAAAGGGAACATCGGTAATAAAAATTTTAGCACATTTCAGCTAACACTGACACCAAATTCAGTGTTTGCTTTGGACTAAAATAACGTTATTTGAATATCAGAGGCAGTTAGTAGGCAACCCTTTAAAAATCTCAGGTCTATTGCCTTTAGCTGTTTGCTGAAAAGGAGTTTTTGTTTGTTGTTTGTTTTGTTTTGGCTGTTTGTTCGTCAATTTGGTTTATTTTGTTAAAGATTTCTGTCCATACTATACACTCCACAACTTTGAGATATGTCAGAATACCTGATAGATAAAATGCTCAACCGGTATCTTTTCTGAGTTTGATGCCATTGTTGGTGAGTCTGGCACTGAATCTTTAATCTTTGTTTTTGAGACAGGGTCTCATTCTGTCACCCAGGCTGGAGTGCAGTGGTGCCAACATGGCTCACTGTAGTCTTGACCTTCCAGACTCAGGCAATCCTCCTGTCTCAGCTTCCCAAATAGCTGGGACTACAGGTGCATCCCACCATGCCTGGCTATTTTTTGTATCTTTTTCAGTAGAGATGAAGTTTTGCCATGTTGCCCAGGCTGGTCTTGAACTCCTGGGCTCAAGAGAGCCACCTGCCTCAGTTTCCCAAAGTGGTATGGTTACAGGCATGAGCCACTGCACCTGGCCTCTATGCATATGTTAAGAAGCTGCAATCTGAGCTCAGAGATGACCTCTGGTTAAAGTGAGGGACTTGGTTTATTTTATTAATTAATTAATTAATTAATTTATGATGGAGTCTTGCTCTGTCACCCAGGCTGGAGTGCAGTGGCACAATGTTGGCTTATTGCAACCTCTGCTTCCTGGGTTCGAGAGATTCTTCTGCCTCAGCCTCCCCGAGTAGCTGGGATTACAGGTGCCCACCACCACACCTGTCTAATTTTTGCATTTTTAGTAGAGATGGGGTTTCACCATGTTGGCCAGGCTGGTCTCGAACTCCTGACCTCAAATGATCTGCCCACCTCAGCCTCCCAGAGTGCTGGGATTACAGGCGTGAGCCACTGTGCCTGGCCAGGGCTTGGTTTATATCTAACTCTGTAGAAGAGGCCCCAGGAAGAGCAGAGAACTCTGTAAAAGACAAACTTGGGTTTGGATTCTGGATCTTCCGGTTATATATCTTAACTTTATGAGCACCAATTTTGTCATCTCTAAAATAGGGATAATGCTTCAGAGTTGTGTAGTGTGAAGTCAAAAAATATTGAGGCCGGTTGTGGTGGTTCACTCCTCTATTCCCAGTGACCCAGGAGGCTGAGGAAGGAGGATTGATTGAGCCCAGGAGTTTGAGGCTGCAATGAGCTATGATTGCACCACTGCATTCTAACTTGGGCGACAGAGAGAGACCCTGTCTCTAAAAAAGCAAAACTAAAAAAACCTACAAAAATATTTAATACGTACAGTTTCTGATATACACTAACTTTCTTTTCCAATTTCCTAAGAAACAATGCTCAGTACTTGTGGTGGTTGCCTAAAGTTGTAGGGGTGAAAACTTTGTTTTCATTTCCATTTAGGTCTTGTTTTTTGTTTGTTTGTTTGTTTGTTTGTTTCCAATTTTTAATTTTAATAGAGACAGAGTCTCACTATGTTGCCCAGGCTGGTCTTGAACTCCTGGGCTCAAGTGATCCTCCCACCCTGGTCTCTCAAAGTGTTGGGATTACAGGCATGAACTACTGTGCCTGGCTAACTCTTGTTTTTATAAACATTATATGTCAAGATTTACACTTACAATGAATCTCACTATCCCACTGTATTTCTTTTCTTGTGGTGATCCCCAAAACAACAAAATCCTACCCAGTGTCTACATATTTTTGACCAAATATTATAAGCTCTTTAAGATATACTAGAAACAATAAGCAATTTGCTGTGTTTTTAAATGTTACTCTTTTTTTCTACATAAAATGTTGAAATTCATCAAAATTCTAACACTTAAAATGCTTCCATGACTATCATTATATCTCAACTTTGTTTTTGGTCTGGATAGAAGCCACAGTGATGACTCAGTTCATTCCATGAGCCTTGAGTCTATTTTGCTAAAATAGACAACAGCTGAGCCATATTTATGTCCTAATCTAATGAACCAACAGTGCAAAAAATAACACTTTCAATCTGCTTCCTTTTTTGAGAAAGAAATTCACTTAAAATACAATTTCCTTTTATATTCCTCCAAAGCCTGAGCTGTATGATTTTTTTGTGTGCTTCCTAAAACACTTCATCTCTAGAGGTAAATGCTGAGTTTTGAAAAGTTTAGAGTTTTTGCTAAATAGACTGAAGACCTGCTTTCAAATCTAGAGTTTGATTATTAAAACAAGGTTCACCAGGTGTGTTGGCTCATACCTGTTATCCTAGCACTTTGGGAGGCTGAGAAAAGAGAATCACTTGAGCCCAGGAATTTGAGACCAGCCTGGGGAACATAGTAACACTCTGTATCTACAAAAAATAAACAAAATTAGCCAGGTGTGATGGCACATGAGGTTGGAGGATCACTTCAGCCTAGGAGGTCAAGGCTGCAGTGAGCCATGATCATGCCACTGCACTCCAGCTTGGGCCATAGAGTGAGACCCTATCTCAAAAACAAAACAAAACAAAAGACAAGGTTTACCTTTTCATCATCTGTAAAGTGGAGATGACTTCAGTTTCACATTCCTGGGTTTATGTTTGCATAAGTGAAGAGCTAAGAGCAGAAACAAGGAGCACTTCAAGTTTGGAAGGAGCGGAGAATGAGAATTACTTCGTAAGCTGGTGCGGAATACTGATCTGCTCCCAGATAATACCCTGGAGGTGGCAGTGTTTCCAGTGGGGACGGTCGTGGTTAGCTGTACACTGTGCCTGGAGTGCTATGTTGTGGAACTGGAGGGAGGCCCCAGACTCACAGACACTTTCGGGACATCCTTTATCCTCTACCCAACAGGTGTAGCTGGTGGGGATGGACTGAGTAGGGGGAGGAGGCTCCTGAAGAGCAGCTAATTCTTGCCTTTTGCTTGACTGTGGTCTAAGGACATGGAAGGACAGTGATCTGATGATGGACCACCGCGTAAGGTATTTGTGGATGCATTTTTTCTTAATACTAGGTGTTTTGAGATAATGCCACTTGCTCTGTCTCTTACTATTCTCTGTGTGGACTGGACACGTTGCCTGACTGTTGATGACAGCCGTTGGGCCTCGTTTCTTGATTCGGTGAAGTTAAATTATCGAAGGCCCCAAGCATGAAGAGTTTGGTCTGTTTCTACTTCTCTGTCTTCCCAGTCCAATGAAGGTGGCCAGTGGGGTTATGTGTCATCTCTGCAGTATCCAGTTTGCCCTCAGGTGAGCTGTTTTGAGGACAGGAACAGTAGACTGGAGCATAGGGAGTTAGCACCATCATTGGGTCTTTCATAAAAAGCTTCATCTTTCAAACTACCCTTTATTAGTAATAAAAGCAATATTTGAACCTCCATTTCCCATATTCCTTTGGATTATTTTCCTTTTCTTTTCTTTCTTTCTTTTTTTTTTTTTTTTTTTTGCTGTTGCAAGATTTAATAGGGTGATAACAGAGCTCCCATAAAATGGGAGGGGACCCAAAGGGGGTTGCCGCTCCCTGCTCGAATGCTTGGGTTTATATCCTGATCATTGTCCCCCCCGTGCTCTCAGGTGATATATGATTTGACTATTTCCTTTGGATTATTTTTCAATGGGCCCTGACCCAGGTGGGAAGAGAGGCACTATTTATAGGCCCCTCTCAAAGACTTGATCAAGAGCCACCAGGTGGAACAGTCAACACTACCAAAATACCACAACTTTTACACAAAGGAGGAAGAGTGAAATGAATATTGAACATAGTTGTTAACTGACATGACATCATTTGAACTTACCTAAATGTTAGGTTATTTTTATTTATTTATTTATTTTTGAGACAGAGTCTCGTTGTGTCGCCCAGGAGAGTGCAGTGGTGCGATCTCGGCTCACTGCAACATCAGCCTCCTGGGTTCAAGTGATTCTCCTGCCTCAGCCTCCTGAGTAGCTGGGATTACCGGCGTCTGCCACCATGCCCAGCTAATTTTTGTATTTTTAGTAGAGATGAGGTTTCACCATGTTGGTCAGGTTGATCTCAAACTCTTGACCTCAGGTGGTCCACCCTCCTCGGCCTCCTGAGTACTGGGATTACAGGCGTGAGCCATTGCCTGAGATGGAGTTTTGCTCTGTTGCCAGGCTGGAGTGCAGTGGCATAATCTCAGCTCACTGTAACCTCCGAGGCCTCCCGTGTTCAAACAATTTTCCTGCCTCAGCCTCCCGACTAGCTGGGACTACAGGTGCCTACTACCACGCCTGGCTAATTTTTGTAATTTTAGTAGAAATGGGATTTCACCATATTGTTCAGGCTGGTCTTGAACTCCTGACCTTGTGATCTGCCTGCCTCGGCCTCCCAAAGTGCTGTGATTACAGGTGTGAGCCACCGCGCCTGGCCTACCACTACCAATTTTAACACTGGAAACTCATTTCTAACATAATGATGCTAACTTTATTTATTTTATTTTTTTAATTTAATTTTATTTATTTATTTTTTTGAGACGGAGTCTTGCTCTGTCGCCCAAGCTGGAGTGCAGTGGCCGGATCTCAACTCACTGCAAGCTCCACCTCCTGGGTTTACGCCATTCTCCTGCCTCAGCCTCCCCAGTAGCTAGGACTATAGGCGCCCGCCACCTTGCCCGGCTAGTTTTTTTGTATTTTTTAGTAGAGACGGGGTTTCACCATGTTAGCCAGGATGGTCTCGATCTCCTGACCTCGTGATCCGCCCATCTCGGCCTCCCAAAGTGCTGGGATTACAGGCTTGTGCCACCTCGCCCGGCCTATTTTATTTTTTTGAGGTAGGGCCTTGCTCTGTCGCCCCAGCTGGAGTGTAGTGGCATGATCACAGCTCACACAGCCTCAACCCTCTTAGGCTCAAGCCATCTTCCCATCTCAGCTTCCTGAGTAGCTGGAACTACAGGCATGCACCACCATTTCTGGCTAATTTTTTAATTTTTTGTGGAGACAGGGTCTCCCTGTGTTGCCCAGACTAGTCATGAACACCGGGGCTCAAGTGACCCCTCTTCTCGGCCTCCCAAAGTGCTAGGATTACAGGTGTGAGCCACTGCTGCTGGCCCATGCTAACTTTAAAAGTCTCCAGTGCTCATTAAAGAGAAAGCACTTGTAGTAGCTGCCTCAATCCCTTTCTGGTTAGCATGCTGGGCGGCTTCCTGAAGGTAGAGGGGAATCCCTAAGAAGGACATTTGACCCATCCACACCCGTATATTGCAAAACGCACAGCTTCTGCAATGGTAAATGGCTGGTTCAATAGCTTTGCAGTCCCAGTTATAATGACTTATCACCTTTTACATGCCCGTATATACAGGAGAACCACAATAACACGTTTCTTATTTCCATATGTATTTGAACTCCAATGTGAAGAAGGTGTAACATTTATAAAACAACTAAATATTTTCTATTCATGACTTGATCATCCATTTTGTTATTCTTTTTGCCTTCCCTTTCAATGTTTGAACATGTTCCTTATTATAAATTGAGTTGAATGATTCGGGATTGACCTATTTCCCCTCTCCTGCTCCCATCTTTTGTAATTTTTCCTAAGGCCAACCGGTGACCATAGTTCAATTTCCCACTGTAGGCTAGGTTGACTCTTACCATTACTATAAGATGATCCACCTTATTACTATAAGGTGATCTGCCCGCCTTGGCCTCCCAAAGTGCTGGGATTACAGGCCACTGAGCCCAGTCAGGTTATTTTTTTGATCGATAATGCATATTGCCTTTAGTTAGAAGTGGGTCACAGTTGGCTATAGTTAGTCACTATAACTATCATTCCACAGGATCCTCCTAACTCAACTTATTCTGTGTCCTGTCTTTTTCAAAAAAAAATATCACAGAATTTTGCACAGGCTTTGAATAGGTTAACCCATGTCTTCAAAAATGAATGAATCTACAAGAACCCAAGCCATGCACTGGCGAGCTCAATGAAGACATACGAAAATCATTCCCTTTGGTCTCAAACATGTTCCATTAGACATTGTTTGCAACTGGCCGGGCGCCGTGGCTCATGCCTGTAATCCCAGCACTTTGGGAGGCCAAGGTGGGCGGATCATCTGAGGTCAGGAGTTTGAGACCAGCCTGACCAACATGGTGAAACCCCGTCTCTACTAAAATTCAAAATTAGCCAGGTGTGGTGGTGCATGCCTGTAATCCCAGCTACTCGGGAGGCTGAGGAAGGAGAAATGCTTGAATCTGGGAGGTGGAGTTTATAGTGAGCCGAGATCGTGCCATTGCACTCCAGCCTGGGCAAGAAGAGCAAGACTCCCCCTCAAAAAAAAGAAAAAAAAGACATTGTTTGCACCTACAATGTTCATTTTTCAGCCTCCAACCAGAAGAGCCAAGTATGGTTTGGACCTAATATTATGAAGTAAATAGCTTTAAACATGGTTTGGTGGATTAATAATGGAGCCATCACTCAGCATTCATTGTCCCAGTCTGTATATATATTTTTGGAAAGATTGCTAAGAGAGCATTCTCTTTAGGGTAAAAGGTCAAAATAAGTGTAGCTCGACACAGATACTTTCCTGATGACCCAAGTTTCTTCTGCCCACCTCCCTTGTTTTCCATGAGGAGTCCTTCTGAGCTCATACCCCTGGTCTTATGGAAGGAAGTGGCTTTGAGTGCACCTCTACCTGTCTATACTCAGCCACAGCTGAAGGGTGGAACAGGTATATCATGGAGAATATTTTCCATGTAACAAGATGGGTAACGAATGCATCAGTCCTGCCTTAGTCACATGCCAGAGCGACCCAGCCTCACTTGCTTATCTCATCAGAATTCTGCCCATCACATTCATGTAAACAATCAAAAGGGGCCAGAATTTCTTCGTTTTTGTCTTGGGGCTGGTCCTGAGATGAAAAAGTGATTTTTAAAAATTAGTTGGTTATGTTGTGATATGAGTTATCCCCCATCCCACCCTGTGCACATTGCTCAACCAGATTTCTTCCTTTGGGGCCCTACATGTTCAGCTTCACTATATCCTCTCGTAGTCTGGAAAGCCTGTCCCTCATGCCCTTGCCATTTCATGTTTTGTGTAGCAATTGCTTCAGTTGTCCATTCCAATTTTTCAGTTGTACTAAATGCTTCAGGAGTAATGTTTAGAAACATGAAAAAAAAATCACCAACTATGTTTTTTTCACGTGGCTCATTTTGCATTGCGTATGCCTTAAAATGCATTCACTAGCTTGTTGCTTTTTAAGTTGCGGGTCTGTTTTGGAGGCAATTCCAGGGTTTCTAGTCTTTTTATGCTTTTGTGCTCTTGGTGTAACGAAGGGCAGACAAGGCTTAAACCAGAATCATTGTCAAAACCAATTAAGAAAACTCTCCAAAGTCTCCCAATGCAATGGAAAAAGCCCGATGGAATTGACGTGCCAGTTATGCCCCAGGCTATACCCTCACAGGATGTGGCTACTGACCAAAGGGAATTGTTCCCGTTGTGTCTTTATTGAGCTCACAGTGCGTGGCTTGGCTCCTGCAGATCTACTCATTCTGAGGACCTGGGCTGCTACCTTCAAAGTCTGCGCAGTTTACTGTTCCAGCCACCAGCAGTCTCTCTTTGGGCTGCGAGTAGTTGACAGCGACATAACCAAACCATTCTTGAATTATGCTAGCAGGCCTTTATGTGAGCAGTGTGAGTAGGGCCCACCTGAAAGAGCTGATAGAGCTGTTGACGGCACTAAATGAGACAATGTGTATATAGCTCTTAGCACAGAGCCTGAAACACCGGAGTTGTTCAGTAAATGATCTGTGATTATCTTAGAATACACATCCCCACTTCACAACTTGGTTCTAATATCACCTCTTCTGTGAAACTTCCCTGACAACACTCACTAGCAGAGGTATGAAAAATCATCAGAGTTGCTTAAACTTTTCACCTTACAAAGATCTTTCACCTCCATCATCTCACTTGATTTCTGTGACTGCTCTGGGGGTTATATGAGTATTATTATTTTTCTTATGTGACAGATGATAAAACCAAAACACAGTGGGGTTAAGTGACTTCACCATGGCCACATGGGACATGAATCCAAGTCTTGTGACTACTAGTCCACTGTTTTGTTCCATCATAGCATTTTGGTAGAGAATATGACTTATAATTCGTAGACACTCAGTGAGGATAGGAGGAAGTAGTAGAAAGTGGAGTGAGAGAGGAGTACCTGGCCTAGGAAAGACAGTTCACAGTTGACAAACATCATTTATCAGCTGTAAGACCTCACGTAAGGCGTATAACTTCTCTGTGCCTTCATTTCCTCACCATAAAATGGGAATAATAATAATAATAATCATATTTTATTATTACCCTGGGGTCTGGGGGTGTTGTAAGGGGTAAATCTATCTATCTGTCGATCTATCTATCTATCTATCATCTATCTATACAAATCATGTTTTTGTGTTTTCTTTTTTTTTTTTTTTGAGACAGGGTCTTGCTCTGTGATCCAGGCTGGAGTGCAATCACATAATCTCAGCTCACTGCAGTCTCAATCTCCTGGGCTCAAGCGATCCTCCCACCTTAGCCTCCCAAGTAGCTGGGATTACAGGTGTGTACCACCATCTCTGGCTAATTTTTAAACTTTTCTACAGATGGAGTTTCTGCTATGTTGCCCAGGCTGGTCTTGAACTTCTGGGCTCAAATGATCCTCCTGCCTCAGCCTCCCAAAGTGCTGGGATTACAGGTGTGAGCCACCATGCCCCGCTGTTATTTTTTTTTTTTAAGTTAAAGAAAAGCACAATGGGATCAACCTTCAAGTTTGTTTACCAAATTAAACACCAAGAGCTTGTAACTGCGTTCTCCTCAGTCACCCAAAAACTCTAGTAGCACATTAAAGAAGTTGTATACGAGGCTTGTGTCGCTCTGTCTAGCATGTGATCATGGGCTGCCCACAGTATATTTTGGTACTCAGTATCCTCATGAAAATAGGCTGAGATACCCAGGGTCTTCATTAGGAGAAATCAGAACACTATTATGGCATGTGCTTTGCACTTATTAAATTTTTTTTTAGAAGGACAGGCTGGGTGCAGTGGTTCAAGCCTGTAATCCCAGCACTTTGGGAGGCTGAGACAGGGTGATTGCTTGATCCCAGGAGTTTCAGACCAGCCTGGGCAACATAGTGAGACCTTGTTGCTGCAAAAAATAAAAAATTAGCTGGGTGTGGTGGCTCATACCTGTAGCCCCCGATACTTGAGAGGCTGAGGTGGGAAAATTGCTTGAGCCTAGGAGGTTGAGGCTGCAATGTGTTGTAATCGCACCACTGCACTCCAGCCTGGGTGACAGAGCAAGACTCTGACTCAAAAACAAATAAATTAAAAAAAAAAAAAAAGAAAGAAAGAAAAAGAAAAAGAACAGAAAAAGAAAAAGAACAGAAAAAGCAAAAATGTCAAAAAAGAGAACTAAGAAGTTGAGCTGGATGTGCAAAAACAGTGTCAAACCATCTAACTTCCCTCCACCAGCAATGAGAGAAAGCATTTTAAACTGAAATGATTTTAGTAGCTATACTGATTGGTTTGACTTGGTTTAATAAAAATGATCTGTGTAAGCTGATTCCATGCCCATAGCATCAGCTGGGGTTCCATGGCAACAAAAATAATTACTCATCTGCAAACAGTCTTTGCAACAGCTAAGTGTTTGATTAGCATCTTAAAATTACTTTGTCATTCAAGGAATTTTATTTCCATTCAAAGGACAAAACGATTTTTTTCAGGAATTGGTCATGTTTTAAAAGGACAGGAGGAGACAGATTATGGGGATGTTCTTCTATAAACTGTGTTTAGATTTCAGAACCGTGCATCCATTCTCGGCTAATCAGATGACAGCTCACTCTGCAGGACTCACATGCTGGCCTGATCATTTATGTGTTCTTTGTCACCCTTTTTCTGTTTCCTCCTGTGACTCTTATTCCTTTCAAGCCCCTGTACTCTGACTCCCTCTCAGCAGACGACTGGAGACAGAAAATAAGAGTCCATCATCTTATTTAAACAGATTAAAAGAAACACAAAGACCTCAATGGAAAAATTGCAAAAGATGGAAAGAAAGAGAATAGAAATAATAAACAAATAAATGTAGTGTTTTGAGTCAGAAGGTTCAATCTCATTAGTTACCAATAAAATGTACATTGGAAGGACAATAAGATGATACCCCTTTTCTACCTGTCAAATTGGCAAAGAGTTTTTTGTTTTGTTTTGTTTTGTTTTGTTTTTGGTTTTGGTTTTTTTTTTTTGAGAGACAGTCTCCCTCTGTTGCCCAGGCTGGAGTGCAGTGGCGCGATCTCGGCTCAGGGCAAGCTCCGCCTCCTGGGTTGAGGCCATTCTCCTGCCTCAGCTTCCCAAGTAGCTGGGACTACAGGCGCCCGCCACCATGCCCGGCTAATTTTTTGGTATTTTTAGTAGAGACAGGGTTTCACCGTGTTAGCCAGGATGGTCTCGATCTCCTGACCTCGTGATCTGCCTGCCTCAGTTTCCCAAAGTGCTGGGATTACAGGCGTGAGCCACCACGCCTGGCCCAAATTGGCAAAGAGTTTTAAAAGTAATAGCATTCAGCACTGATAAAGGCATGGGAAAGCTGGAGTTCTTTTCCACTCCAACTGACACATAAACTAGTTCACAGCCTTCAAAACACTCATACTCTTGGACCTAGTAGTAACTCTACTTGGAGTAAGTTCTATACAAGGTTAAACTCCAATAATAGGAGAATGATTACAATGATTTCTTTTTAATTATTTTAAAATTTCTTTTAAGCACTTAACTACAAGCTAGTCACACATCTGAGGTCCTTACACGTATTTTGTCATTTAATCCTCATCAGAACTCTATGAAGCAATACTGTATTCCCTTTTTATGGAGGAGGAAACTGCGGTACAGAAAAGATGGAGGCACAGTGGCTCTAACGTCAGAGGCAGGCTCTGAATCAGTATGCTCAACTGCCTAGTTTCAGAAGAGGCTTAAGGCAGCAGGCAGAGCTGTATAAAATGCAAGACAATCTCAAGTATTCTGTAGGAGAGAGAAAAACAATGGCAAAGATAGACATAAAACAGAGCCAGGAATGAGGCCAAAAATATATATAATTTGACCTATACACTTGCTAAGAGGACCACAAATTTGGCTAGAAACTTTCTAGCAGCCTGTGGATAAAAGGAAATCTGATCAGTTATACAATTTACAGTATTCATAAGATAAAAGCAGACCAATTACTCAGAAGAAGCCAACAATTCTAGGTAGTAAGACCAGACATAGATCTATTCTGTGAACACAAAAGGTTCTTGTAAAAAGAGACACTGTGTGAACTAATGGATAATGACCTCAACAGCATCCTTGTTTAGGCAAGATGACCACTGATATGGTTTGGCTGTGTCCCCACCCAAATCTCATATTGAATTGTAGTTTCCATAATCCCCACGTGTAATGGGAGGGACCTGGTGGGAGGTAACT
>NW_012102066.1:759975-761595 GCF_000951045.1 Mandrillus leucophaeus | reverse complement strand
TGAAATGATCAATTATATAGCTGTTAAACATGATGTTTAGGATGTCTTGATAATATGAAAATGTTCTCAAACTATAGTATTAAATAAAGCAGGATACAAAACTATATGTAATATGTAATCTCAACAATGTTTAAAATATATATGGAGCTGCAGCGAGCTGAGATCGCGCTACTGCACTTCAGCCTGGGCGACGGCAAGACTGTCTCAAAAATAATTTATATATATATATATATAATATATATAGAGAGAGAGCAAGGTATGAATCTTTAGTTTTTCTTGATATGGAGACTTATTTTTTTCTTTTATTTACTGAATAGAAAGATGAAAGACAATTTCTGGATGGGTTGGAGTATCTTAGAAAGAGGCATCAGTTTTCAATTACTAACTGCTTGGGTCCTGGGTATGACCGACCATCAAACCAAGGGGAAAGAAGAAGAAAACAGTTTTGATTTGATTTGATTAGGAAGCAGGCATGTATATGAGGAGGCATAAAGACCATGTGGGGGAAAAAACTGGGGAGAAATGTAGCAATGTGAAGGATTTCCAGAGGGGCCTTTAGGAACCTAAAAAGCTAATCCCTGAAGTTGTCCATGAGAGAGAGGGCCCAGAGCTAGGAGATTTCTGTCCCCAATGACTCCTCATTCCCTGTCAGACAGGCCTTCACCTGAGTGACAACCTTCCCATTATCAGCACTCCAGGGTCTACCCCAATCTCTTCTCACAGAGATATGGAGAAGGCCTTGCTCCTTCCTGCACATGCATTAAACTGACAATTGCCTCGCCACAAGACTCTGTTGGGTTCCTCATTCATTGCGCTGTATGAGCATCCTCTGTAACTATGCCCTCGGACATCAGTATGACAAAATGGGGCTGGTGAGGGGAAGCTCTTTATATTTAAGGGGAAGAGGCTGAACTAACAAGCTTGAGATTATTTTAATAGCATACACACACACGCAAACGTGTACACACAAAATACTGCAAGAACTACACCTTCTTCAAGAATTGCACCTTCCCCTTTCCCCTAGTGCTCCTTAAATGTGGGTATTGCTTCAAATTCCTTCTCAGTCCTTCTTTCTTTTCATTCTAGATCCTCTCCTTGGGCTATTTCAACTTCCATACAAATTCTGATATGCATTAAATCTCAAATCTCCATTATGAGTCTCCTTAAATTACAGTCTAAGGACATCCAGAACAGAGTTTCCACACCAAAGGCACGTCTAGTTTCTCTTCCACAAGCTTTTTATCTTTGTCTTTGTGTTTGTTTTTTATTCCGGAACTCCTTGACAAATATTATTGCATCCTCAGAAGGAAGGTCCTAGGAAAAAGAAAGACATGAGCACTTGTGCTAGGTATTTTACAGGCATATCTTCATTGAATCCTTATAACCTCTCTATGAAGTAGGCATAATTGTTCCTTAACAGCAAATGAGGAAACCAAGACTTTGAGCAGGTAATTTGTATAAGATCAAATAGCTTGGAAGAGTAGGATGACTAAGTTTTAAAGTCAGGTCTGTCTATTTTTCTAAGAAAAGGAGATTGATGCTTTCCTGTTAGGGAATCAACTTCTTATTCCCAGGCTGTGGAATACTGTGCTAACCAGGAAATAGCCGAGATGGAGTCTC
>NW_012102066.1:757739-759449 GCF_000951045.1 Mandrillus leucophaeus | reverse complement strand
TGAGCTCAGCTCACTGCAACCTCCGCTTCCTGGGTTCAAGTGATTCTCCTGCCTCAGCCTCCTGAGTAACTGGGATTACAGACGTGCACCACCAGGGCTAGCTAATTTTTGTATTTTTAGTAGAGATGGGGTTTCACCATATTGGCCAGCCTGGTCTCAAACTCCTGACCTCAAGTGATCTGCCCATTTTGGCCTCCCAAAGTGCTGGGATTACAGGCATGAGCCACTGTGCCCAGCCACAATAGCCTTTTTGCCTAAGTTTTATTTTAGAATCCTGAGTAAAAGCTGTGACCTTCTAGCTTCATCTACTCTCTGACATTACCTGAAACCTCAGCCTGTGTGGCAAGTTCTATTACAGGATTCACATTTCCTGATTTCAAAATTACTACACAGCAGTGGTAAACAAGACATTGTGGTAGCGCCATAAATAGCGTGATGGTTTGAATGTTTGTGTCCCTTCCAGAATTCATATTGGAAGTTATTCCCCAATGCAGCAGTTTAAGAGGTGAGGCCTTCAGGGGTGATTCGGGCATGCGGGTTCTTCCCTCATGGATGGCATATGGGGAAATAGGCTAGGCCCTTTTTTTTGTGCTTCTGGTCTTCCACCATATGAGGTCACAGCAGGAAGGTACCACCCTGGAAGCAGAGAGCAGCCCTCGCCAGACACCAACTCTACTGGCACCTTGATCTTGTACTTCTTAGTCTCTAGAACTGTGCAGAAATACATTTCTGGTCTTTATTAATTACCCAGTCTCATGCATTTTGTTATAGGTGTCTGAATGGACTAAGATAGATGGACATGTAGACCAGTGGAATAGATTTGAGAGCCTAGAAATAAACCCATATGTCTGTGGTCAAGTGACTTTTGACAAGGGTATCAAAACCATTCAGTGGGGAAAGAATAGCCTTTTGACAAATGATACTGGGACAACAGGATAGCCACCTGCAAAGGATGACATTGAACCCTCACCTTACACAATTTAAAGAAATTAATTCAAAATGAACCAGAAACCTAAATGTAAGAGCTGAAACTAAAAGATTTTAAAAATAAAACATAGGTCTAAATCTTCTCAACCTGAGAGTTGGCAATGATACGACAGCAAAAGCACAAACAAAAGAAAAAATAAATTAGACTTCATCAAAGTTAAAAACTTTTCCTTTTTAAAGGACCACTTTATTTATTTACTTATTTTTTTGAGACAGGATCCCACTCCGTCGCCCAGACTGGAGTGCAGTGGCTCGATTTCCGCTCCAGGTTCAAGCAATTCTCCTGCCTTAGCCTCCCAAGTAACTGGGATTACATGCATGCGCCATCACATCCAGCTAATTTTTGTATTTTTGTAGACACAGGGTTTCACCATGTTGGCCAGGCCCATCTTGAACTCCTGGCCTCAAGTGATCTGCCCGCCTCAGCCTCCCAAAGTTCTGGGATTACAGGCAGGAGCCACTGCTCCCGGATAAAGGACCATTTAAAAATGTAAAAGGACAACCCCCCCCACCCCATCCCCGTTGAGAGAAAATCATTCTAAATCAAATATCTGATAAGGGACTTGCATCTATAATATACAAAGAACCCATACATTCAATAATAAAATGATTACCAACTCAAACAGTAGACAAAGGATCTGGACAGGCATTTTGCCAACAAAGATATACAAATGGCCAAAAACACATTAAAAAAAGCTCAACATAATTAGCCATCATGGAATT
>NW_012102066.1:750716-751824 GCF_000951045.1 Mandrillus leucophaeus | reverse complement strand
AGATCACCTGAGGTCAGGAGTTCGAGACCAGCCTGGCCAACATGGTGAAACCACGTCTCTATTAAGAATACAAAAATTAGCTGGGTGTGGTGGCACATGCCTATAGTCCCAGCTACTTGGGAGGGTGAGGCAGGAAAATTGCTTGAACCCGTGAGGTGGAGGTTATAGTGAGCCGAGATCATGCCACTGCACTCCAGCCTGGGCAATAGAAGGAGACTCCAAGGCAATAGAAGGAGACTCCATCTCAAAAAAACCAAACCAAACCAAACCAAACCAAACTCACAAATGTTTCAAAAGTGTCTTAAGTCTAATATGTTCAAAATAGAATTCTTGAAACTGTTCCAGCTAACTAAATGGCAGCCCGTCTTCCCAAGTCAGAAAATTAGAATTTATTTATCATTCCTTTTTTCTCCCTATCCCACATTCAATCCTCAACAAGGTCTTAAGAATTCTACCCTCCCATTCCACTCCTTCCTCAATATAAATCCATGTACTTCTTTTCCCAGCTGCTATCACCTCAGTCTAGGCCATGATTTTCTTTTTCCTGGACAAGTGCAACAGCTTCCTAACTAGGGACCCTACTTTGATCTTTTGATAACTTCCAACTTTTTTTGTGTGTGCGGTAGAAAAATTTTAACTTAAAAAAATTTTTTTGAGAGATGGGGTTTCACTATGTTGTCCAGGTTGGTCTTGAACTCCTGGATCAAGCAATCAGCCTGCCTCAGCCTCCCAAAGTGCTCTGGGATTACAGGTGTGAGCCATTGCATCCGGCCGACATTCTTAAAATACAAATATAACTATTTCATTTCCTGACTAAAGAATCATCAAAGGCCGCCCACTGCCCTGAGAATAAAACCCAAATTCTTCATTCTGACTTGCAAGGCAAGTATAATCCCTGCCTATCTCTCTGACGTTGCCTGACTTCTTGATATAGTCTTAGGTCATTTCCCTTGAGCTTATTAATCCTCGCCTCTTTGATTTTTTTTTTTTTTTTTTTTTGGTTTGTTTTTGAGACAGGGTCTTGCTCTGTCACCCAGCCTGGAGTGCAGTGGCACAATCACGGCTCACTGCAGCCTTGACTGCCAGGCTCATGGGATCATCCCACCTC
>NW_012102066.1:747041-750536 GCF_000951045.1 Mandrillus leucophaeus | reverse complement strand
CTGAGCTCACATAATCCTCTCACCTTTGCCTCCCAGAGTACTGGGATTACAGGCATGAGCCACTGCATCCAGCAGCCTCCCTGATTTTTATTCTTTGCACTCAACAAGCTCTTTTCTGCCTTTGGCTTTTACACGTGTTATTTCCTTTTCCTGAAAAGCTTCTCCCCCACATTTTATATATCCAACTCCTTTTTGTTCGTTAGATAATAAAATGAATATCACTTCTTCAGAGAGATCTCCACTGATTATTATTTTTTTCTTCTTTTTACCTAAATTTTATCCTTGTTTTTCTTTTAAAACTTTTTAAAAGCACATATAAAATGCTTATTAGGTGTGTGATACTATTCTATTCACAACAATCTCATAATTAGATTATATTATTATCTCCTTTTTGGATACGAGGCAGCTGAGAAACACACAGCTAGTAAGTGGCAAAGTTGGATCTGACCCAAGTAGAGTAGCTTGTGCTTTTTTTTTTTTTTTTCTTTTGATGAGTCTTGCTTTGTCACCAGGTTAGAGCACAGTGGCACAATCAGTTCATTGCAGCCTTAATCTCTTGGGTTCAAGCCATCATCCTGTCTCCGCCTCCTAAGTAGTGCGGACCACAGGCATGTACTACCATGCCCAGCTAATATTTTTTAGTTTTTTGTAGCCATGAAGTCTCTCTGTGTTGCCCAGGCTGGTCTTGAACTCCTGGCCTCATGTGACCTCCTGCCTCAGCCTCCCAAAGTGCTAGGATTACTAGTATGAGCCACCACACCCAGCCTAAGAATGTTTTAAGAAATTATTTTCTATATTCCTGTCATTGATATATATAGGCAATACATATGGCATATACGAAAAAAGAGGGAAATGCCGCACTGCAACAGCATGGTATATAGGAAATAAATTTGGCTGGGCATGGTGGCTCACATCTGTAATCCCAGAACTTTGGGAGGCTGGGGTGGGAGGATCCCTTGATCCCAAGAGTTTGAGACCAGCCTGGGCAACATAGGCAGACCCCGTCTCTACAAAAATTTAAAAAATTAGCTGAGTGTGGTAGCATACATCTGTAGTCCCAGCTACTCAGGAGGCTGAGGTGGGAGGATCGCTTGAGCCCAGGAGGTTGAGGCTGCAGGGAGTCATGATCACACTACTGCACTCCAGCCTAAGTGATGGAGACCCTGTCTCAGGAAAAAAAAAAAAAAAAAAAAAAAAAAAAAAAAAAAAAAAAAAAAAACAAGAAAATAAGTTTATCTTCTTTACATTAAATACCAACATTTAAGGACCAAAGTTCAACTAAGCAACATCTTAAAGTGTGAGAGTGTGCAAGACATGCCTGAAATCAGACAAAAGTGACAAGTGACAAAAGTATATCAATCAGAAAAATGGGGCAGGATAGAGCATAGGTGCTGGGCCACTATGGAAATTTAGAAAAAAGGAAAGTCACAGAGGCAAACTCTGTTCTTAGTCTGATCCAAAGGAGAGGGAAGTGCAGGCAATCTAGTCCAAGTCTTATGATCCCTTTGGAAGGACTATGCTTACAGTTCATACAGTGAGGAATGGCCAGGGGCTTCCTGGAAAGGCAGGTTAGCAACCTGCAGTTGCAGGTTCCATCTCTTTTCTCTTCAGCAGTTCATCATCATTCATCAACGTGTCAGAGGTCAGATGCCACAGGAGCACACAGAAGGGGCTTCCCGCCTGGAGTGTGAGATAAGGAAAGATAGGTCGGATGTTGTAGTCATTATCATCCGCTTCTCTACAAAGCTGGAATTTATGGTAGCTGCACATTTGGAGTGTTTTCTCCTTTTATTTATTTATTTTTAGATCAGACAATCACAAGAGAATATTCTTTTGTTTTATTTTCAGATCAGACAATCACATGAGAATATGCTGTTGTGATCACTGGCGTTTAGAAGGAACCTTGTCTGGTTTGTGAAGCAATGGAAAACACATCCAGACAGCCTGTTAGTGGAAGTTTTGGAAGGGCACTGTCATTTGCTTTTCCTCCCACGCCATCAACAAGTGTCTTTTTTTTTTTTTTTTGAAATGGAGTCTCTGTTGCCCAGGCTGGAATGCAGTGGCTGCACCCTCTATCTCCTGGGTTTAAGCAATTCTCCTGCCTCAGCCTCCCAAGTAGCTTGGATAACAGGTGTGCACCACCACGCCTGGCTAATTTTTGTATTTTTTTGTAGAGATGGAGTTTCACCATGTGGGCCAGGCTAATCTTGAATTCCTGACCTCAAATGATCCACCTGCTTCGGCCTCCCAAAGTGCTGGGATTATAGGCTTGAGCCACTGTGCCCGGTCAACAATTGTCTTTTTTTTTCTTTCTTAACCAGGTACACAATGATGAGAGTTGAGTCCTGCTTTCTAACTTAGAAAACGCATGTGTGTTGAACACCTGGCCACGGAGAAACAGTTCCGGAAGAGGTGCCATGCAGAAGAAGAGAGGGAAGGAACTGGAAAGACCCACCGATCTGCGGGTCTCACCGCCTCCCGCTACACAGAAATCGCTTCTTTTCTCTTCTATTGCGTTCTTTCCTCTTGATTCTCCACCCTTCTCCGCTCTTTCATTTCCTCCACTCTTACTTTGCTTTCACCTCCTTTTGCAACCGTTCATCATCACTCTTTATGTAGATGAATGTGATTATCTTACAAGCATGTAATATTTAGTTGCTGGGTTTGTATGAGTAATGAGTGAACCTGAAGCCAACATGATGAATCCCGTTTAGTGCTCCAGAGTTAAGATTCCAGAGTTGCCTGACTTTGGGCAAATCACCCCATCTCCCTTTGCCTTTCTTTCACCCCCTGTAAACTGCGGATAATGGCTCCTACCTCAAAGCATTGTTAGGATTGGAGACAACGCATGTTACATACTTAGAAGAATGCTTGGCACGGGTCTCAAGAACTCTTAGCTTTTAGTGCTTAAAAAATGCTTATTGTAGGGCATCACTGGTATCTTATATAGGGCATTTCATGCAGTTTTCCTTTATTGAAGACACAGAGCAAGGTGCTTTGGTGGAAACTATTGGGGCAAGATATACAGTACCTGTAGAGGTTTCCTGGGTGCATGTATTATGGAGATTTTTTTTTCTGAGCGGATAGCGCTCTTGTGATACGCTGGGCGAGAGCGAGCAATATTTAGCGGACTGTCCTGAGAGGATGATAAGGTTATTTGGTGAGAGTGTTAGATGGCCCAGGCCAGACTCGGGAGAGGCAGGGAGAGAGGGGGACGACGGACGAAGGCTCCTTGGGGGTGTGTCTTGAAGGCTTTGGAAACCCAGCGTTCTTTTGGGGGCAGGTGGCCCAGAGAGCTTTCTGCGCGCCCAGGGGACGAGGGGGATGCGCGGGCCGCGACCGCGATAGTTTTGTTTGCTTTTCTCGGGAGAAAGCGTTCCAGGCAGTTTTCTGAGCTTCGGCCCTCTACATAGCAAAAGAGCCCGGGCGCCCACGCCGCTCTCAGGGTCTTCTACCGCCACCGGGACAAAGCCCTAGGAGGAGCTCCCGCCCCCG
>NW_012102066.1:728706-746537 GCF_000951045.1 Mandrillus leucophaeus | reverse complement strand
ACCGCACGCAGGGGCCGGCCCCGAGGACACATGCGGCGGCCTCTGCCGCCTCGCCCCTGACCCTCTGGCCTGTTCTCCATGTTGCATTTCTCGTCAGTTTCTCGGACGGTGTAGCTGCCGCTGCCACCAGAGCCGGTGGGGTATCGCGCTGCTCATTCATCCAGAGTACTTTCTTTTCCATTTCCACCCCTCCCTTCCCATTTCCTTCTGCCTTTCCCCGCCAGCTTTGCATCCATCTCCCCGACCCCGTCACCCCCTCCTGCTTCCATCCACCGGGGCTATGGCCGCAGAAGAGGTATTGCAGACGGTGGACCATTATAAGACTGAGATAGAGAGGCTGACCAAGGAGCTCACGGAGACCACCCACGAGAAGATCCAGGCTGCCGAGTATGGGCTGGTGGTGCTGGAGGAGAAGCTGACCCTCAAACAGCAGTATGACGAGCTGGAGGCTGAGTACGACAGCCTCAAACAGGAGCTGGAGCAGCTCAAAGAGGTGAGTTGCCTGTCACCTCTCCCCTTCCTGGCCCGCACTCCCCCCACCCGCAAGGCCCACTCATCATGATCAAGAAGTCATGAAGGAGGTGATTGAAAGGGCTGTTTCTTCTTCTAGGGCCCTTTGTTGATAAGAGAAGATTGAAAGATTCCATTGTTTTCTCCCCCAAGAGAAAAATTGCCAAAGAAATGAATATATAAGCTGGAATTTGGGAGGCAATGGCTGTTTGGCCTGCGGGGGAGGGAGATTCGTAAGAGTCTTCAAGTCTCAGCCCTCTAAGGCGACATTCAAGTGGGTTGGAATGTATAAATCAAACTTCTCAAAACCGCTGTTATCTCAAACCCAGGTTTCAGCGACAATTTCATAGTCCACAGAAGTGATGAGGTTTGTGCCTGAGGACCCACAATTTCAGGATGTAGACTGTATGGTACCTCAGCTTTCCTCTAGATGTAACCGCTCCTTGGTGAGAGAGGGAACTCCGCACCAATCCCATTTGACAAAGGCTAGGCAGTCTTCATTCTGCTTGGCTTTAGTCATTCTTGTCATTGGGCTGCAGGAGAAAAACAACTTTGCTGGGTGATCCCATTGCCTTGATTTCACCTCGGAGGAGGCTGGGCCATGCCCAAGTCTTATGAGGTCACCCTGACTAGAAAAAATTGAACTCACCTACAAATAGTCTGAAAGAGTGGTGTATATGAAATACGTGGGTAGTGTTGCATTTCAAATGAGGCTCTTCTCTGGTTGAAATGATATATTTATAAAACCAGAATATCATAAATGGGTGATGTATAATGTCTGTCTTCAGTTTTTTTGTATTTGGCCTCTTTTAAAGCCTGTCGGATGTATGGGAGAAAACAATGAACGTGCTTTGATTTCCTATCAAGCACTCTTAAGAACATACATATTGTTTAAGTAACTCGGTCTATTTTACCTGATTCTTGAGGCACTATGGGTAGCAAGTAGCCGCTTATAAATTTAAATGTAATATACACTCCTTTTCTATGCGTCAAGTCCTTATTTTTAGGTGCATATTGACATTTAAATGTTAATTATTGTTTGGCATATAATATCACAAATCTATTTCTTATGAGTTTGGTTTTTCTTGGGAGGGGTCTTATTTTATGCTGTTACAGTTAAAAAAATGTGATTTATGACATAATGAATCAACTTGCCTTCCAATTTAGTATGTAATATGGTAAGCATTTATACTTGTAGATATGTCTTATTTTATTTGGATGCCTGTCTACCAAAAAATAAATGTACCACCTATGATTAAAAATCCCAGCTAGGATTCTAATTTTTGTGTGTGTCAGGCTGTACATTTCTAGTTCATGTTTTACTTACCATGTACCTGTCTGGTCTTAACAACAGCTGGAGTTGTTTATATTTTCCAACTTAGATTAGGCTGACATATTTAAATGCAGTGATGCTAAACCTCATGAAGTGAGGAAGCAGGATGATGACTGTAATTCTCAGAGATGTTTTGATGCTGTCTATACCTATCAACACTGCTTTGCCAAGACAGGGAAGTGCAAACCAGAAAGTGGTAAGCCATCACCTTCTTGATAAAGGAGATGGACTTAATTTAATGAAATGTACCTGTTACTGACTTTCCTGCTTGATTTAAACAATCCTTCTAGGGATATTTCTGTCATTGCACTTACCTTGCATAGCAAACCTTAATGCAATTGTGTTTTGCCTTTGCTACACTGTGAGCTTTGCATCCAAAGTCTTTAACACAAAAGCTAGCACATGGTGGGCATGAAATATTTTATGAAAGAATCAGTTTGTACCAGAAGAAGGCACACTTTTGTCAAGCGTTCAGTAGTCAATATTGGTTAGTGTTAGAGAAATACTAAGAAAATTAGGATGTGTAGGAAGTGACAGATGTTAATAAAACTACCTGTATTAATTTCACCAGCAGTAATTAGAAAAATGTGAAAAAAATGTTTTTTAGGAATAATGTAACTGCGGTTTCTTAATACAGAATGATGCAAATACCAGCTAAAATTTCTTCTATAAATATTTTAATGTGTATTTTGTTCTGTATAGCAGGAGGTTAATAAAAATTTATCAGCATTATTTTTACTAAATGATTATTTTAATATATTTATTTTCAGTTGCATTTAGCATAAGTGAAATTCAAGATTCCTAAAAAAACTGGTTTATACAGTTATATAAAAATGTATTTTAGGTAATAATTATTATAGTTGATTATTTGATAGTGAGGCCTATTATTTTTATTATTTTATTTAAAAACATGGAATATACTTTAGTTGGAAATATAACTTAAATTAGTTAAATCGATTTCAAGTAATATTTCTTGTATGAAAAGTAAATCCAAAATAATTGTGCAAACTGAGGTGTTCCAACACTAATATTATATAGAAGTCAGTTTTGAAAAATATATTTTGTGAGTGTTTTGATTTTTCAAAAGGAAGTTTTGCTCATTATCAGGTGTATATAGTAAATGATGTTGCATTGTATCTATAAAGCCAAGCATAAAATAAATCTGGCTTATTTCTGGGATCTTTGAACAAATATGATTTATTTAAAAATAATTGAACCAGTTTATGGGAATGTCAACAGAAAACTACTGTATTAAGTCCAAGTTGGACATTAGTAATTTGCAGTGTAGCAACATGGCTCAGTCTTTGCAGGTCATTTTGTTTTCCAGAGTCAGTACCCACCAATGTTGCTACCTTCCTTCCCAGGCTAGGTACTGCTGTGACAATAATGCAAGTGGGCAGTGTTGCCTGAAGATGTGCAAAATCAAGAAGATGAAATTCATTAAATTTTTTTCCTAGTTATTTCTTCTCTTAACTCAATTGTTTTTTGACCTGGCCTGATGTTGTTTAGTGCTCTGCATGGACTACTGTAATTCAGCTCACAAAAGAACACACTTGAAAGAAAAACACTAAGGATTTGAAAAAAGGATGACTTCTGACATCATCAGAATGTTCTCCTTTTCCTGATTCTTTGGGCAGCTGGACAGAGCAGTATGTCCACTGGAATACTTGAGTCTAGTTTTGTGATTTCACAAATAACACTTGCTCTTCAGTGACCTGAGTGAGGGTCACCCACATCCAGTTATGCTCAGGGCCTGGCTGATTATATGTTTGGGATGTACGTAAATCAGCACTGTGAGCCTGTCACCCAGGCCAGAATAGTGTTTGAAGAAGAGTCATAGCTCCAAAATAACCTGAAAACTAAAAATATACATATATAAAAATACCCTAGATCTGAAACTTAAGAGTTTTTTTGAACTTAAAAATGGTTGAAATTTAAAATGTTGTAAAGTTGAAAAAGAGCCCCTTTAGAAAGGAATGATTCAGCATTACTGGTGGCATTTTAAAAAGGAAATGTATCTGTGAGACAGCTTTAGAAAAGTTTTGCAGCTTGGATACCGTAAACTATGCACTAATGAGCTTCAACCCATTTTCTTGCTCATTTTGTCAACCCTGACACCAAGGATAGTTACCAGCTGCTGAAGAAGCACTTTCTGGACATTGGGCAGCTTTTCCTTTTGTAGCCAACTCTATGCTTTTTCAGGGTTATAGTTAAATCATTCAACACAAAAATACGTACTTATACAGTTTTAGAGCCTGTCACATTGGTGACCTGATGAATGCCATTTAATTACCTAGATTCATCTTTAAGCAGAATCGTTTTCCCTTCAGATGCTTAGAAAGATTGTTAGTTTCTTTTACATCTTTAAGTTCTAAATCACGAAATCATATGGCAAGAAAAACCCCAGATTTCTTTTCCAATCTATAAATAAACATAAAGAGAAAGTTAATACTTAATTGACCTGAACTATGATTTTTAACTTCTCTCATTGTTTTTATTATTTTATTTTATTTTATTTTATTTTTGAGATGGAGTCTCGCACTTTCACCCAGGCTGGAGTGCAGTGGCACAATCTCGGCTCACTGCAAGCTCCACCTCCCGGGTTCACACCATTCTCCTGCCTCAGCCTCCCAAGCAGCTGGGACTATAGGCGCCCGCCACCACGCCCAGCTAATTTTTTGTATTTTAAGTAGAGATGGGGTTTCACTGTGTTAGCCAGGATGGTCTCGATGTTTTTAAAGAAAATATATTTACATTTATCATCAAATTAATCTTAAAATCTAAAATACATTAAGATATGCTTTTGGAAACTGTTACAAACAACCTCAACAAACAAACATCATCGCTTTCAATCACATCTCTTTTTTTCTGGACCCAGTTGCTCTAACTTGCACTACCCCTTCTTTTTTTTTTTTTTTTCTTTGAGATGGAGTTTCACTCTTGTTGCCCAGGCTAGAGTGCAATGGTGTGATATCGGCTCACTGCAACTTCTACCTCCCAGGTTCAAGTGATTCTCCTGCTTCAGCCTCCTGAGTAGCTGGGATTACAGGCATGTGCCACTACACCTGGCCAATTTTGTATTTTTAGTAGAGACGGGGTTTCTCCATGTTGGTTGGGTTGATCTTGAACTCCCGACCTCAGGTGATCCACCTGCCTCAGCCTCTCAAAGTGCTGGGATTACAGGCAACTGTGCCTGTCCCGTTCTTTTTATTTCAAATCAAGATTTCGTCTCTGGCAAAGTTATTTCTCAGATATAACTTAGCAAGAATTTATCATCTTTTATCACATTCCCCATGTTTATGTGAGTATGTATGACAGCAATGGCTTGAAGATTTCTTCAGAACTTTTTGCTTGCAAATATTTTGCCCTATCATCCCCTTAAATATACTTGTACTCATGGATATTGCTTTCCAAATTTGAAAATAAGGTAATTACTTGCATGTTGAAATATACATAAAGGACTTGCCCACACATAAGATTCCACCTGTAATTATGGCTTTGAGGAGAGGAGGGCATGAAGGGCTTCATAGTCTTAGTATTAAATAATTCATTATGCTAAAGGAGAATGCATGTAAAGTCAAGTGGCAGGAGATGCAATTGGGAAAGGGCCATGGCCACATTTTGTCTTTGTCTTGGGGATGTGGAGCCATTGAAAATAAATGAAACAGTCACTGTGTTTAGTTTTACCAGTCTTCAAAACAATTCAGAGGGCTTACTACTCATTTTTACTGATAAAAAGATAATAAAAATAATAAAGCATTGACTTAATGTACAAGGCTCCATTTAGAACTAGGTTCTTTACAAGCCTTGCTTGTAATTCATGCAGCAATCCTTACACAAGGTAAGCGTTGCTTGCATTATACAGAAGAGGAAACTGAGTCTTAGAGAGGTTTAGGTCTCTTCCCAGGGCCACAAGACCAAGTGATGAAACTTGGAAGAAGCCCACTTTTTTTTGCACTGCGTCGTACTGCCTTAGAGTGTGAAACATCTCTGCCTAGTCTACAAACGCAGTATAGAAGGTTATGGTGATGGTCGTAATGGGTGGATTGAGGCTGTGCAGTGGGATAGGCAGTGGCAGTAGGGATCGTGAGGAGGGGGCACATCTAAGAGCTATTTGGGAGGTAGGGTGGAACAGGCATTGGATGTTACTATATGTGGAAAGTGAGGAAGACAGTGGAGTTGAGAATCTTCTCAGGCTGGATAGGAGGTGGTTCTGTTTACAAAGGAAGGTATTATGGGGAAGAGCAGTTTTAGAGGGTGAAACTGATGCTCAAGTTACATGAGTTTTTGTTGTTTTTGACACAGGGTGTCTCTCTGTCACCCATGCTGGAGTGCGGTGGTGCTGTCACAGCTCACTGCAACCTCAACCATCCTGGCTCAAGTGATCCTCCCACCTCAGCCTCCCAAGGAGCTGGGACTGCAGACCCATGCCACCATGCCTATTTTTTTTTTTTTTTTTTTTTTTTTGAGACTGAGTCTCACTCTGTTTCCCAGGCTGGAGTGCAGTGGCGTGATCTCAGCTCACTGCAACCGTCGCCTCCTGAGTTCAAGCGATTCTCCTGCCTCAGCCTCCCAAGTAACTGGTACTACAGGAGCATACCACCACGCTTGGATAAATTTTTTGTTTTTGAGATGGAATCTTGCTCTATCACTCAGGCTGAAGTGCAGTGGCCTTATCTCAGCTCACTGCAACCTCCACCTTTCAGGTTCAAGTGATTCTCCTGCCTTAGCCTCCTGAGTAGCTGGGACTACAGGTGCCTGCCACCATGCCTGAATAATTTATTTATTTATTTTTTTCTCGAGATAGTCTCGCTCTGTTGCCTAGGCTGGAGCACAGTGGCACAATCTCGGCTCACTGCAACCTCTGCCTCCCGGGTTCAAGTGACTTTCCTGCCTCAGCCACCACCACGCCCGGCTAGTTTTTGTATTTTTTTTAGTAGAGATGGGGTTTTACCTTGTTGGCCAGAGTGGTCTCGATCTTCTGACCTCGTGATCCACCCACCTCGGCCTCCGAAAGTGCTGGGATTATAGGCGTGAGCCATCGCGACCAGCCTAATTTTTGTACTTTTAGCAGACAGAGGATTTCACCATGTTGCCCAGGCTGGTCTCAAATTCCTGAGCTCGAGCGATCTGCCTGCCTTGCCCTCGTAAAGTGTTGGGATTACAGACGTGCGCCACCGTGCCCAGCCACATAAGTCCTTTTAGTTCATGTTTTCTTTGCTGGGGAAGCACACATTGCATGATAGATTCAGATACTCAACTTTCTTTTTTTTTCTTTTTTTGAGATGGGGTCTCATTTTGACACCCAGGCTGGAGTGCAGTGGTGTGATTGTGGCTTACTGCAGCCTTGACCTCCTGGGCTCAAGCAGTCCTTGTGCCTCAGCCACCAAGTAGCTGGGACTACAGGCGCACACCGCCATGCCTGACTAATTTTTGTATTTTTTTTTTGTAGACACGGGGTTTTGCCATGTGGGCCAGGTTGGTCTAGAACTCTTGAGCTAAAACAATCCGCCTGTCTTGGCCTCCCAAAGTGCTAGGATTACAGGCTAACTTTCAATTTAATAAAAAAATTAATTTGTGCAATTGGTTGTTATTTTATAGAAGCCTAATTTCTAGAGTATGGGATATAAACAATTTAATAATGTTTTCACCAGTTAGTTTGATTGCTTTCTAAATTAGGAAAAATGAAAACAAACAATGGGCAAAGAAGCTGACTGGGGACAGTGAGGTCTAAGAAGGCAGTCTCTACTCACCCTTTAGGGTTATGGGGGCTGGGAGCAACAGTCCTCACTGCTCACTGACTAATCTTTATTAATCTTATTTAATCTTTACTGAAGATGCGTTAGCATTTTTAATTTAAATGGTTTTTTTTCCCCTCTTTTCTTTTGGTGAGGGGTGTGGGAGGTAGGGGAGTCTCGATGTGTTGACCAGGCTGATCTTGAACTCCTGGCCTCAAGCGATTCTCCCTCCTCGGCCTCCCAAAGTGCTGGGATTACAGGCAGGAGCCATTGCACCCAGCCTTTTCCATTTTTCATTTCAAGAGTTTGCTTTTTAAGAATTACAATTGTGTAATCATGACAGTTTTTATTGCAGTACTCCAAGCTAGAGAAAAGCATATATAAATTAATAGTTTTCCCTTCTTCTCCCACAGTTCTGTCTGTGTTGTTAACACTTTGCTGAGTAGTATTCTGTACTTGTTTTAAATGTCTTTAAACATGTAGTCAGGGTTTTTGTGTGTGTGGTTTTTTTTTTTTTTTTCTTTTCTTTTCTTTTTTTGCTGTTTTCTTCCTTTGTTTTTATAAAAACAGGATCTTGCAGCCTGGTGTTTTAAATTTAGTAGCATGTCCTTTCAAAAGGCAGGTATTTCTGAGACAAGCCTGCATTTTTAAAGCACTGGTGAAGTGCGAAGAAAATGAGACCGATTAGGGAAGAAAACCAGAGAAGCTTAGAGTTTGGGTGACCCTGGGGATGTGGGAAGGTGGTGCAAATGGTACCCTGAGGGTAGCATGGATGGTAAGTGAAAGAGAAAAAGGTGTAGGTTTGCGTAAAAGAAACTGATGGAATTTGGTTGCCCTATAGCAGACCCATGCAATGGTACCAGGGGAAAAGATGGACAGTTTTGTGGGTGAATTAGCAGTGATTTTGATTCCTTGTCTTGTTGGCTGCTGATGGAGATACGTGTATCAGCAGAATACCTGGCTGGTTTCCATGGCCAGCAAGAGCCAGTCCTGCAGTGTGACCACATCCTGTCCATTCTGGGTCTTGGTGGCAAGCCAGGATGATTCAGGCAGTTGGACTTTATTACGTTATCCCTTCTTTGCCCTCTGAAAGCTGAGTTTTGAAATAGTTAGGATCTTATACAACATCTCAGATTCAGCATGCTGTACAGGAGGTGGGGAGAAAGGGGTACAAAAGAGGAAAATGTTCAGTGAAGGTGTTCTTATTACAATGGAGGGGAATATGAAAATGGAAATTGATACTTTTTCCTCTTGGGATTTAATTATGTCTATAAAATTAAGGTGTTGCAATACATAATCTCTATGATTTTTTTTTACCAGCTCTAAATCTCTGAGATGGCTGTGTTTTAGAGCTATCTGTTCTGCTTATTTACTATCTGTCCTTTACATTTCAAATTCATTCAATATTTTTCCAAAGTACAGAATAGTTTTGCCTAGTTGCAGTAATTTTCACCTAGGCTTCAGGGATCTTCCATCGTCTGTTTTACATATTTTTTCTCCTTTCTTTTTCCACTCTGGTCACTCAGTTCTAGCCAAGATAATCCACCTTATTTTAGCACTTGTGCTATGTCCCTCTCTCTCTCTCTCTCTCTCTCTCTATATATATATATATATACACACATATATAATTTTGAGATGGAGTCTCATTCTGTCACCCTGGCTGAAGTGCAGTGGTGCGATTACGGCTCACTGTGGCCTCGACCTCACAGGTTCAAGTGATCCTCCCACCTCAGCCTCCAGAGTAGCTGGGACCACGGGTGCACACCACCATACTGGCTTTTTTTTTTTTTTTTTTCCCACCTGATTTTATTTTTACTGGAGGCTCAGGTGGCCCAACTAATTTTCAGAAATTATTATTTGCAGAGATGAGGTTTTGCTGTGTTGCTCAGGCTGGTCTCGAACTTCTGGGCTCAAGTGATTCTCCCACCTCAGCCTCCCAAAGTGTTGGGATTGTAGGTGTGAACTACTGTGCCTGACCTTCTATATATCTATATTTTTTAACCACTTCATAGCTCCCTTTGTCTTTGAACACTTGGTCCACACTCACTTTTCTTCTGGATTCGTATTTTCTGATCTCACCTATTATGTTGTAGAACTGATACGTTAGGTTTGTTTTCATTGACGCATTTGTACTTGGTTTCAGAGAGGAGAACAAGGCCCTGTGAGTCACTGGGAGCCAGATTTTGGATCAAAATAAGTCAGTTTCTGACAAGGATAGTTGTAAAGTAATGGAATGAGGCAGACTTCTTAGGAAGTAATGAATTCCCTGTCACCAAAAGGGAGAAGCTAGTGAGCCACTTGCTGAGAATACTCTATGGGGGGTTATCCTTGGGAAGGGTATATCTAGAATGATCTCTAAGGTTCCTTCTTATTCAGATTTCTTTGATTTTATCATTCCAGGTGTTCCAAATAATTTCATAAGTTTATGTTTTTTATACTCCTTTTCCCACCACCAGAGCACGGTGTTTCTGACTTGGTTAGATTTTTCTGCTTTAATGTTTGGCATTTCACACTATTTGATGACTGTAAACATTTGGAATGTTTTCAGAATGTCTCAAAACTTTATTTTGATTTATGTTTTTGCTTTATTTTCAGAAGAAAACTAATGGGTAATATAAAGCTTTAAGATGAGGGTATCTCTAAATTTGGAGAGCTTTCAGTGCAACTATGCATTTTGAAGCTACATGGTTGCATTGAGGGAGGTCTACAGCCTCCAGAATCTTCCTTTTCACACACACCTGGGCACATGTACATGCACATGATTTTATATTTTGTCATTTACGCTTAGCCCTGTGTGTGTGTGTGTGTGTGTGTGTGTGTATATGTATATATATATTTTTTTATAGACCGTGTTTTGCTCTTGTTGCCCAGGCTGGAGTGCAATGGCACGATCTCAGCTCACTGCAACCTCCACCTCCCAGTTTCAAGCAATTCTTCTGTCTCAGGCTCCTGAGTAGCTGGGATTACAGGCATGCTGGGATTACAACCACGCCTGGCTGATTTTGTATTTTTAACAGAGACAGGGTTTCTCCATGTTGGTCAGGCTGGTTGCGAACTCCTGACCTCAGGTGATCTGCTCGCCTCGGCCTCCCAAAGTGCTGGGATTACAGGCATGAGCCATCGCACTGGCCTGCTTAGTCCAACATTTTATAATCTGCATTGTCAACTAGTCAGTCCCCAGAATCTGTGGGTTCAGCATCCTTGGATTCTGCATCCTTGGATTCAATGAACCTTGGATTGAAAATATTTGGAAAAAAATTGCATCTGTACTAAACGTATACAGGCTTTTGTTGGTCATTGTTCCCTGAATAATTCAGTATAACAGCTACTTCCATGGCATTTACATCGTATTAGGTATTATAAGTAATCTGGAGATGATTTAATGTATACTGGAGGATGTGTGTAGGTTACATGCAAATATTACACTATTTTATCTCAGGGACTTGAACATCTGTGGATTTTGATATCTACAGGGGGTCCTGGAACACCCATACCCTCACAAGACTGAGGGATGACTGTATTTACATTATATACCACTCCGATACTTTCTTTTTGCTTTAGATTGCCCATTACCTCTTCATCTGTTTCATTTATTCATTCAAAAATTTGTATTGAGTGGCTACTGTGTCGGGCGTGGTTCCACTTGCTGGAGATACAGCGTTAAACAAGACAGACCCAATGGAGCTGCCTGAGTGGAGCTTATGTTTCAGACTGGGAAGAGAGTCAACGAACGAACATCCACACATATTTCAGTTGTGAGAGGTGCCATGAGGGAAGAGACAGACTGGCTGGGGAAAGCGTGATCAGGCAGTCTTCCCCAGGAGGTGAGACTTGAGCCCAGACCTGAATGATGACAAGGAGCCAGTCATGTGGAGACTGGGGAATGTGATTTTTAAGAAGAGGACAAGTGCCAAGATCTGCGAACTCCGTTGTAGTTGTTAGGGGAAGTGATGGGTTACCATGCTCTGTAAAAATGACCATTCATATCTGAAATAATGACCATTCTGTAACATAGTGTATTGCTTATTAGATTTTTCTAATGAGGTATTGTGTCTCAACATTGGAAATGTTTGAGCAGAGCCTGGATATCTTCCTGCGGTCTTCTCTGAGAAGAGGTGGGTGGGAACCAGTGACTTTCAATACAGACTGTATGTTAGAATCACCTGGGTGATTTATAAAACTACTGCTGCCTGGACGCCACTCCGGGAGAGTTAAATCACTCCTTGGAAGTGGAGCCTGGCTTCAGCATGTGAATCCCTCTTCCCTTAGAGATGCAGCCAGGGTGAAGAACCCCTCTTCTATATTTCCAACTTGAGGACTAAATGACCCTATGGGCGTAGAAGTGTTTAGTAAGAAAATCTGGTTCCAGGCACAGTGGCTCATGCCTGTAATCCCAGCACTTAGGGAAGCCAAGGCGGACGGATCATACAAGGCCAGGAGTTTGAGACCAGCCTGACCAACATGGCGAAACCCCATCTCTATTAAAAATACAGATTTAGCTGGGCCTGCTGGCATGCGCCTGTAATCCCAGCTACTCGGGAGGCTGAGGCATGAGAATCGCTTGAACCCAGGAGGTGGAGGTTGCATTGAGCTGAGATTGTGCCACTTCACTCCAGCTTGGGCGACAGAGTAAGACTCTGTCTCAAAACAAAACAAAACAAAAAACTGGGAAGTTTTGAGCTAATATATAAACCTTCATTGTATAGTCTTTTAAAATTTGTTGTTTCTACTTTCTGAAAATGAAGACATTAAATCCTTTCTGAAAACCAGAAAATATCAAAAACTTAACTGCATTAGACAGAGATATATGTTAAATTTGAGTGCATTTAATTTTCTATTCTTGAGGACTGCTTAAAGTTTCTTTTAAAAGTTCTCTCTTATTATGTCTATTTATTCTGTTTGCAGTTTTTATGCCAACTTTACACATTTGTAAATAGAATATTTAAAAAGGATTTTTTTTGAGGGGTTGATATCTAACTTCTGGGTGACTTTTAGTTCTTCTTTTGGTTATGTATCTTTACTGTTTTCCAACATTTTAAGGAGAAAAAGCCTACTCTAAAATGTAATATTTAACTGCTGTGTTTCTGTCTTTAAATTTACAATTGAAAATGATAACCTATTTACATTTATGGGAACAATAACAATATGTGTACAATAATAGTAGCAATTTCCTTAAGAATGTTTTGTTGCAGTTTGGCGTGGGTCTGTAATAGAAGGTTCAGAATGACGGGTCTTTGTTTTTCTCTTGCATACTGCAGAGTAATGTGGAATCAAATGCCACTATTGAAGAACTCTTAGTCATCAATTTTTGAAATTGAAAGAGGTTTATATTGTAAGAAGGATGGGCCCTGTTGATAAGCCTCACTGATTGCTACTTTGTAGATGGTTTTAGGGGATATTTTGAAGTTGACCTTGGGTGAGGTTACTGGATGGAAACAGGATGAGTTTAATCTTGTACATGACTTCTTTTGTTGAGCTGGAGATACTATTATCTTGCAGATTATCTCTTTGGCACGCACGACCATTTTTTTTTGTCCTTTAAATCACAAACTGGCTTTCTTTTTGCTAAGGTTGGTGTGCTTAGATTCTTTAAGCTCCAAATCTCAAGAAAATATAGGAAGGAAAATTGACCATTAGAAAGAGAGAGGGAAAAAAAAAGAAAAAATATAATGTGCTCCAAACCAATTATAAATAGCTTTTGAATTGTTGGCTCCATAGATAATTTTTTTTTTTTTTGAGACAGAGTCTTGCCCTGTTGCCCAGACTGGAGTGCAGTGACGTGATCTCAGCTCACTGCAACCACCACCTCCTGGGTTCAAGTGATTCTCCTGCCTCAGCCTCCCAAAGAGCTGGGATTACAGATGTGTGCCACCATGCTGGCTAATTTTTTGTGTCTTTGGTAGAGATGGGGTTTCACCATGTTGGTCAGGCTGGTCTCGAGCCTCTGACCTCGTGATCCACCCGCCTCAGCCTTCTAAAGTGCTGAGATTACAGGCGTGAGCCAGGGCACCTGGCCTCCATAGATAATTTTTAAAAGTCATACCAGATCTTAATTAATGTTGGCATTAAAAACTAATGGTGGCTCACGCCTGTAATCCCAGCATTTTGGGAGGCCAAGACGGGTAGATCACTTGAGGTCAAGAGTTCAAGACCAGCCTGGCCAACGTGGTGAAACCCCGTCTCAACTAAAAATACAAACATTAGCTAGATGTGGTGGTGCGTGCCTGTAATCCCAGCTACTTGGGAGGCTGAGGCAGGAGAATCTCTTGAACCTGGGAGGCGGAGGTTGCAGTGAGCCGAGATCACTCCATTACATTCCAGCCTGGGCGAGAGTCTCATTCTGTCTCAAAAAAAAAAAAAAAAAAAAAAAGGCTGAGGTGGGAGGATGGCTTGAGCCCAGAGGGCAGAGGCTGCAGAGAGCCAAGATCGCAGTACTGCACTCCAGCCTGGGTGACAGAACAAGACTCCATCTCAAACAAACGAACAAATAAATGAAAACTAACTATTATCTTGCAGATTATGATCTAGTGATCTCAACAACAGAAGATCTCAGTTTGTCAATTATTTTTGTTTTTTTTTTTTGAGACAGTGTCTCGCTCTCTTGCCCAGGCTGGAGTGCAGTGGTGTGATCTCAGCTCATTGCAGCCTTGACTTCCCAGGCTCAAGTGATCCTCCTGCCTCAGCCTCCTGAGTAGCTGGGACTACAGATGTGAGTCACCGTGCCCAGCTAATTTTTTTGTATTTTTTGTAGAGACAATGTCTCACAATGTTGCACAGGCTCGCCTCAAACTGTTGGACTCAAGCCATTTACCTGCCTCGGCCTCCAAAGGTGCTGGGATTACAGGTGTGTCCCACTGCACCCAGCCTCAGTTTGTTAATATTTTACAATAATTTAGAAGTAGAACCCTTTCTTAAGAGCATTCTCAGGTCTTCTACCTTAATTACTGTAGTTATTTCCAGTCATGTTTTATAATCAACTGCTATTTTTCACTGTGGCAAAATAAGTAATATATTTTTGTAAATCATGTTGAAGTGCTTGGGACAATACAAACAATTGCTTGCTAAAATTTAGACCAGGGTCTCAAAACAATTACATTTTTAGATAATGGTCACAGTAAGTCTTCTCGGGAAAAAGCAATGAAGAAAACTCTAGACCAATGAGATTTTAGTCATCATTAATCAATGCCAAGCGAAAAAATCTTAAGATGTATTTAAATTTGTGATGCCAGTGTGATTCAGAAATTTGAAAAACGGATTTCAAAGTAATGCTGTGAGCAGATAGGTCATTGCGTAAACATAACTAATGGTTCATTCATTCATTCCTACAATAATAATTCAATGTCAGATTTGGGTGTTGAGAATACAGCAGAGAATAAACACAACAGAAGGTCCATATTCATGGAGCCTACGTTTTGTGGGGGAAGAGAGATGATAAACAAAATGAATGAGTAAAGCAGATAGCATGTTAGATCGTCCAAAATGCTATGGCAGGAAAAAACCCTGGGAATAGGGAGATAGCATGTGAAGTGGAAGAGGGTTATGATTTTCAATGGAGTGGTCAGATAAAGGCTCATTGAGAAGACACAATATGGAGACCATGTGACTGGAGGGGACTGAGCTAGGGGGTGAATAGTAGGTGAGACCAGAGGGGGCCACATGATATAGCAGCTTCTAGATTATTAGGACTTTGGCTTTTACTCTGAGTGAGATGGGAAACTTTCAGAGAGCTTTGAGCAAAAAAGTCACAATGTTCTGTGCTTTTTCCCTGATTGAGATAACTTCTGCATACATTCAAGCAAGACTAAAACCCCCTTCAGGGAAAAGGAGTTTTCATTAACTAAGTGTCCCATGAGGTATACGGCATTCTCTTCCTTCCCACCATAGCAGGTGTTTAATAGATGGTTATGGTATTGCACTGATTTAGATTGGGAAAAAAATAAAGATGAAGTTATTAAGACAGTCAGTTCTGGTCGGGCACGGTGGCTCACGCCAGTAATCTCAGCAGTTTGGGAGGCTGAGGCAGGCAAATCACCTGAGGTCAGGAGTTCAGGACCAGCCTGGCCAACATAGTGAAACAAAAAATAAGCCGGGCGTGGTGGCAGGTGCCTGTAATCCCAGCTACCCCGGGGTTGAGCCGGGAGAATCGCCTGAACCCGGGAGACGGAGATTGCAGTGAGCCGAGATTGCGCCACTGCACTCCATGCTGGACGACAGAGCAAGACTCCGTCTCAAAATAAAAAGACAGCGAGTTATTTTAAAAGAGGTTGGAGTAGACCACTTGTTTTAAAAATAACCATTTGTGTGCCTAGATTAAACCCATTTATTCAAAAGACACTGTGCTGACTTGCCTGGTTCCTTGTACCTGAATCTTACCTAAGTGTCTTGAACTCTCTGTCCTTTATTCTCCATAATATGAGCCATCCAGTAGACCCTAGCCAAAGGGGGCATACAGACAGTCTCAACATTGTATTACTGGTTCTGTGCTACAGCTGTCATTCAGATTCCTGAGAAAATGGATTGAATGCTTGTTATTCATTTATTTATCTATTAAGTCTTTAGAGAGCATCATCTATATGCCAGGTATTATGCAGGCTACACAAAAATTAGGAAGACATGATCTTTATTTTTAAGTTACTTATTTGTTGTTGGAGGCAACAGAGATAAACAAATTATGATATTTTACTGGAAAGAATATGGGTTTTTGAGTTAAGAACAGACTATGTTTGAAATCCCTTTAGCAGCTCTGTGTCCTCAGGCCAATACTTGAAATGATGTGAATGTTGGTTTCCTCCTCAGTAAGATGGAGAACGATAATAACTACAAGTGGTAAGGAAAAATGCACGTGAAGGATTTAATATGGTACCTGACACATGACAAGCACTTAATAAATGATGGATGTGATGGTGACAATAATAGTAATAATAATAAAATAATAATGTGTTGATTGTGCTTGATAGGAGTGGAGGGTAGCAAACCCAGTTTGAATCAGAGTAATCTGTCGGATCAGGCAACATTTGAAGGGGCTTTGAAGAATGAGTAGGGATTTTCCGGGGAGAGAAGAGGGGCAAAGTCGTTCAGGAAGATGAAACAGCTTGTAGAAGAGGGAAGGCTGGAGAGGGTGCTGCTCGTCAGTGTCTGTGTTGTTGCAGTAGGAGGGTAGATGGAATTGGGTGAGAGGGGAGGTGAGCCTGGAGAGATGGTTTGGGGCCAGAGGGGGAAAGCTGTGTGATGGGGCTTGTCAGTTTCTGCCAGCCAACACTTCAGCATAGCTGACTGTAACAAAGTTGGGAAGGCCTTGCTTTTGAGAGCCAGGCCTGGAGTACCTCTGACTAACAAGGAGTCTGGGAGGATCTGCTGCTCCCATGCCATCCTTCGTGTGTTTTAGAGTCTGTTTGAACCTTCTGGGCTCCTGTGAATTAGGGAGTGGCAGCTCCTCAGTCTAACTCCTATTGTGAACAGGTTGCCTAATTGGCCCTTTGGTTTGGGCGCCCACTGTCCTTCCGCGTGGTTGGATAGATGTTGCTCCCAATGACCCTGATCTCTTACAGACCCCTCTGATTCTTCACTCTTGGCTTTGAGAGCTCCTGATGCCCTGCTGTCTTGACTGAGCTTCTAATGGTTGATCAGACCCTTGAACGTTGAGTTCTTTCCATACTGGACTTGAATATTCTCCTGCCCATTTGATTTGTTAATTAGGATTCATTGGCTGTTTCCCTGCTCTGGTCTTTTCTCTCTGTTGCAGCTGGTTCAAGTTTAATCTCCATTTTCCTTCTCCTCTGGGAAGTTTCCCTTATGCCTCTTGAACAGGGTCAAGAGCACTTGGGAGCTCAAATTTACACTGTATATCATGAGAAAAGCATTGAAAGTTTCAAAGCAGGGGCGTGACATAATTAGCTTTATGTTTTAAAATGAATTTTTGACTTTAGATTCTGGCAATACAGTGGTCCTGTGATCTAAGACCTCTGACTAACCTTCCTGCTGGCAACAATTAAACATGCTGAGTGAAATAAAAAAGTGGCCCTTAAATGGAATGAGTGAGTTGACTACTTGGTGAGGATGCTCAGAGGCTAAAACTGAATTAAAGCAGGAACTCTTAGAAGTAAGCAGTGTGTTGACTGGGCACAGTGGCTCAGCCTGTAATCCCAACACTTTGGGAGGCCGAGGTGGGTTGATCACTTCAGCTCAGGAGTTTGAGACCAGCCTGGGCAACATGACAAGACCCTGTCTCTACAAAAAAAAAAAAAAAAAAA
>NW_012102066.1:725286-727902 GCF_000951045.1 Mandrillus leucophaeus | reverse complement strand
AAAAAAAAAAAAAAAACCCTGCAGAAAATAAAATTGCAAAAATATAAATATACAAGGAACAGACACCGTTGTCTCCACATCCTTGTCATCACTTCGTACCTTGTGACTTTAGTTTGCATTTTTATGGCTGCTTATGAGGTCATGCCTCTTAAGTATTTACAGGCATTTATGACTATCCTGCACTGAAATGCATTTCATGTCTTTGCTCATTTACCATTGGATTGTTTATATTTTTCTTATTGATTTGTAAGAGTATACACCTATACTCATATTCTGTATACTAAGCCTTTGTAGTTATTTAGATATGTAGGAAATACCTTTCCTAGTCCATGGGTTGTCTTTTCACTGTTTCTGTGGTGTCCTTTGACGGGAGAAGTTTATAATTTTAATTTAGTTGATTTATCACTCTTTTGTGTTTCTAGGTTGTGTTTTCCTATTCTTAAGAAATCCTTTCCATGAAATCATAAAAACATGCACCTATATTGTCTTCTGAATATCTTATGGTTTGCCTTTTACATTTAAATCTTTAATTCTTCCTGGAATTGATTTTTGCATTTGGTGTGAGGTAGAAATCTAATTAAATTTTTTCCCATGATTCTGCCCCACCCCCCAATAAAATTAGCTTATGATCTCAGTACCACAGGTTACTGAACAATCCATCTTTCCTGCACTAATTTTCAGTGTCTGCTTTGTGATAAATTAAGTTTTTATATATGCATGGGTCTATTTTTGGACTATTCTGTTACATTAGTTTGTTGGTCTGTTCTTGTGCAAATGCCACACTGTCTTACTCTTACCATTTTAATATAAGTTGTTGGTAGCTGATGGAATAATTCTTCTTATTTTGTTCTTTCCCTGGAGTCACTGGCTTTGGAAACCTTCCTTGCTGTCATAGGCTCTTTGCTTTGGAAAGCTCTCAACATTTACAAGGAAGTGACAAGTGTGAACGAAGGCAGATCACACTGTTTATTTCCATTTCCCCAATAAACGTTAAGGAGGAGGATGTTGAGGGTCTGGTTGTGGTTGTCTTAGACTTTGCACATGATTTTATAAGCAAAGCAGACAAGCTCCAGCAAGGGAACTCAATTGTCTAATTAGATGTTACTAGAAATCTTACTGGGGCTGTGATCTAATTCTTTTTTTTTTTTTTTTTTGAGATAGACTCTTGCTCTGTTGTCCAGGCTGAAGTGCAGTGGCGCGATCTCAGTTCACTGCAGCCTCTGCCTCCGATGTTCCAGCGATTCTCCTGCCTCAGCCTCTTGGGTAGCTGGGATTACAGGTGCATGCCACACGCCCGGCTAATTTTTGTATTTTTAGTAGAGACGGGGTTTCACCGTGTTGGCCAGGCTGGTCTCAGACTCCTGACCTCAGGTGATCTGCCTGCCTCCACCTCCCAAAGTGTTGGGATTACAGGCATGAGCCACCGCGCCCAACCTGATCTAATTCTTAAGAAGTCACTTTGGAGAAAAATATTATTTAAGGGCTTTTCAGAAACTATTAAAAAAGGTACAAGTTCTAATCTAACATTGCTCTTTGTGATTTTTGAGCAAGCATATGCATATTTCTACTTAAGCATCTGAAATATTGCCTATAGTGTTGAACAGATTCTTCCTTTGGTTATTTTCCTCTTATCTCAGTCACTGGAAGAACAAATGCCTGTACTAATTCTCTATATACTTAAATGGTCTCTTTAGGTATAAATAACCTCATAATCGCATAAAAGTTAAACTTTTAACGGAAAAGGCTCAGATGAAATATTACCTAAATAGGAATTAATTGCTTTTTATCACTTTACATTATTTCATTTTTAGTATTATGAAAAATATAATTGTTCCTTTTCCTTAAAAAATTCAACATAATTTGTGCTCAGTTTTAAACCAATAATTTTCCCCATATGTTTATAGTTTATATTTTCAAGCCAAAATACTTGAGTTTTTTTCCTGTCATAATATTGTCAATATGAGAAATGTATTGTTAAAAATCTTTTAAAACTTCTTTTTATTCCTTGTTTTGTTTTGTTTTTTGAGACAGGGTATTGTTTTGTTGCCCAGGCTGGAATGCAAGGGCACGATCTTGGCTTACTGTAGCCTCAACCTCCCAGGCTCAAGCAACCCTCCCACCTCAGCCATACAAGCAGCCAGGACTACAGGCATGCACCACCATGTCCAACTCTTTTTTTTTTTTTGGGACAGAGTCTTGCTCTGTTGCCCAGGCTGGAGTGCAGTGGCATGATCTTGACTCACTGCAACCTCTGCCTCCCAGGTTTAAGAGATTCTCCTGCCTCAGCCTCCCCAGTAGCTGGAATTATGTGCCATTGTGCCTGGCTAATTTTTGTATTTTTAGTATAGATGGGGTTTCACCATGTTGTCCAGGCTGGTCTTGAACTCCTGACCTCAGGTGATCCGCCCGCCTCAGCCCTGCAAAGTGCTGAGGTTAGAGGCCCAACTAATTTTTTAAAAATTTTTTGTAGGCCGGGCATGGTGGCTCACGCCTGTAATCCCAACACTTTGGGAGGCCAGGTAGGCAGATGACCTGAGGTCAGGAGTTCGAGACCAGCCTGACCAATGTAGTGAAACCCTGTCTCTACTAAAAATAAAAAAAATAGCCAGGCATGGT
>NW_012102066.1:717094-718146 GCF_000951045.1 Mandrillus leucophaeus | reverse complement strand
AGGCCGAGGTGGGTTGATCACTTCAGCTCAGGAGTTTGAGACCAGCCTGGGCAACATGACAAGACCCTGTCTCTACAAAAAAAAAAAAAAAAAAAAAAGTCAAAATTAGGCGGGCATGGTCGCACACATCTGTAGTCCCAGCTACTTGGGAGCCTGAGGTGGGAGAATCGCTTGAGCCCAGGAGGTGGAGGTTGCAGTTAGCTGAGATTGTGCCACTGCACTCCAGCCTGGGCAACAGAGTGAGACTCCATCTCAAAAAACAAAAACAAACAAACAAAAAAGTAAGCAATGCATCAATCTGACTTTTGTCTTGAATGCATTTGCTGAATCAGTATTGGTTCAATACTGACCATTAGTTTTCTGGCCACTTAGAGTAGAGGAAATAGGAGATAAAGCCTAGAATCTCCCCAGATTTGGGCTCCAGAGGACCGTACAACCATTGTGGGGGAAATTGGATGTGGTGGGAAAAACTGTATACGTCTTCTCAGACTTCATACCCCACCTGTGGGCTCTCACTACGGTTTGCAAGTGTGTGTAGGAGGGAAGAAATCTTAGGGTTAGAATGAGAGTGAATGCAGGTTGGTCATGCCTGCAGCTCTCTTTGAAGACACTTGCTATCATGGCAGGCTAGAAATAGTCACCATAGATAGTATTCTAAAAAAAAAAAAAGGAGGCAGCGGGGCATGGTGGCTCACACCTGTAATCTTAGCATCTGGGGAGGCCGAGGTGGGTGGATCACTTGAGGCCGGGAGTTCGAGACCAGCCTGGCCAGCATAGTGAAACATTGTTTCTACTAAAAATACAAAAATTAGCTTGGCATGGTGATGCAAGCCTGTAATCCCAGCTACTTGGGAGGCTGAGGCGGGAGAATCGCTTGAACCCGGGAGGTGAAGGTTGCAGTGAGCTGAGATCATACCACTGCACTCCAGCCTGGGTGACAGAGTGAGACTTTGTTTAAAAAAAAAAAAAAAAACCCTGCAGAAAATAAAATTGCAAAAATATAAATATACAAGGAACAGACACCGTTGTCTCCACATCCTTGTCATCACTTC
>NW_012102066.1:708130-711034 GCF_000951045.1 Mandrillus leucophaeus | reverse complement strand
GAGCTGAGATGGCGCCACTGCACTCCAGCCTGGGCGACAGAGCGAGACTCCGTCTCAAAAAAAGAAAAAAAAAAAAAGCAAGGTGGAGGAATAATAGGACTGGCAGGGGTGCTGGTTGGGGTGGCTATTTGAGAAATGATGGCCAGGCATGGCCTTTCAGAGGAGATGATGTTGGAGCTGACTCCCAAGTGGTCACAAGGAGCAAGGTGGGGAACTATTTCAGTTCCTGGGTCAAGAGTAACAGTAAGTATAAAGATCTTGGGACAGGGGCCGGGCACTGTGGCTTATGCCTGTAATCCCAGCACTTTGGGAGGCCAAGGTGGGCAGATCATGAGGTCAGGAGTTCGAGACCAGCTTGACCAATATGGTGAAAACCTGTCTCTACTAAAAATATAAAAATTAGCTGGGTGTACACTTGTAATCCCAGCTACTCAGTAGGTTGAGGCAGGAGAATTGCTTGAACTCGGGAGGCGGAAGTTGCAGTGAGCCGAGATCGTGCCACTGTACTCCAGCCTGGGCGACAGAGCGAGACTCTGTCTCAAAAAAAAAAAAAAAAAAAGAGATCTTGAGATGGGAATGAACTAGGTTTTTGTGAAAATGGCAAATGGCATTTTGGGTACTGCGAGTCTTTGCAGCGTGGAACCGTGCTGTGCACTGTGGGACTGTGTGGCTCAATGCAGGACAGTTAGCATCCCTAGTCATTGTAATTACAAAAACATAGTCACACATTCTAGATACCCGCTCCCTGCCCTGATGCCAAGGGGGCAGTACTGCCTTCAACCAGGACTCCAAAAGACTCCAGTGTGGCAGTTGTTGGGGAGGGGGAATGTGAGAGGGGCAGTGGAGAGGAAGTCAGCAAGCAGGTTCTCTGAGCCCTGGCAAGAAGTCTGGATTTTATTTTAAGCTGCCTGAGTGATGTGATTTCATACATGTTTTTAAAAGATCACTCTGGTTATTCCTTGCAGACAGTGGAAGAGTGAACCAAGTTAGGAGGCTATTGCAGTAGTTCAGGTAAGAGATGATGGTGGCTTGGACTGAGTGAGAATCTACTTAAGGGTAAGAAGTGATCTGATTCAGGGTATATGTTGAAAGATTTGCTAATTAATTAAATATGGGAGGCAAAAGAAGGTGGAGAAATCAGGATGGCTCCTAGGTTTCTTATAAGGAGCTAGGAAGAATGTAAAGAAATCATATGATAAGATATAAAAATGAAGGAATAGCACAATATTTCACACTTAAATTTACGAGATGTAATATTGCTTATTTGAATTTGAAAATTCTTATGGATACCAATATTGATACTTTGTCTGAAAAATAATTTTAAGATGAGTCTCCTGGCCAGGTGGGGTAGCTCATGCCTGTAATCCCAGCACTTTGGGAGGCTGAGGCAGGTGGATCATTTGAGGTCAGGCATTTGAGACCAGCCTGGCCAACATGGTGAAACCCTATCTCTACTAAAAATGCAAAAATTAGCTGGGTATGGTGGTGCACACCTGTAATCCCAGCTACTCAGGAGGTTGAGGCACAAGAATCACTTGAACCTGGGAGGTGGAGGTTGCAGTGAGCCAAGATCGTGCTACTGCAAGTCAGCCTGGGCGATAGAGCAAGACTCCATCTGGGGGAAAAAAAAAAAAAAAAAAAGACGAGTCTGCCAAAATGTTTCTCATTTGGAAGGGATTCATGACTTTGCCAGAAAAACAAGCAGCATTCTATAGTTATAATGCTCTATGATGTAATTTACTGGACCTAAGTTGGCTACCTTTCATGATGCATATTAAGTGTGGAGCCATATTTCTTAGTTTCTGTTATAAAGCTAAAATGTTAAGTCATTTTTATTCCTATAAAGTCAAACAAACTAGCCACGGATACTTTTTAACATTCTGTGAAACCAACTTCATCCAGTTACTGAAATGGATGCCAGTACTTTTTAAACCAGAGTTAAAATAATTATTTATAGAGAGCAATTATGCACTGTAGATTAGGAACATGGAGACTGGGGCATAAATATATTCTTGAGCTAGAATTAAAGTAAAACATGTGACTGATGGAAATAACAGCTTTCCCTGTGCCCTACCGTGGAACTTGGTGAGCCTTTGTTGACTCACTTGCACTGCTAGATCATGCTGTAGTGTCCGAGGGCCAGGGAGGCAAGTGTGCTAGTCCAAGTAAAAAGCTGACATGATCTTTGTCTGCATGAACAGAAACACTGTTTGTAATGTGATGATAATGTTGGCTTCTTGCTCCTGGAATACTGTGTTCTAGGTAAAGTGGTCCAGAGACCAATGGGTGGCAGGTACAGGGATACAGAGCTCAACTTAATATAAAAAAAGACCTTCTCTAATGACTAAGAGCAGAGTGAAAGTGAGCAGGCCGTCTGAGGAGAGAGAGACTTCCCTGTTGGCTTATCATGATGGTTAAGCACAAGCCAAAAAGCTACTTTGTAGGGATGTCAAGGAAGTGAGTCAGTTGTTTTCAACATCATGACTCTGTCATTGGGTGCCTCTCTCCTTAATACCTCAGAAATAAAGTCTTGATAACAGTAGTGGCACCAGTCCTGTGGTTTGTTTTGCAGTGACTGCTTGGTTGTTAAACTCTTTAAGTGAAACACCATAGTGACGGGAGCAATGCTGACAAGCCTGGCCACCTTTGGTCTACAGCAGATATTGCAAGCTGGTATCCCGTGGCCACAGTCAGGTCTGGTGATTGACAAACATTTTGATTTAGGGAGCTGCTTTTTTCAAGAAGGAGGATCATATAAACTGGATTTCAGGCCAGTCTCAAAAAACTGGAAGATTTCACAGAGCCTTGGGCCCACATTTCTGTGTGGCATGAGAGGGCTGGAGCTGAATGAGTCCTCCTCTCCTCTCTTCTCCTCTCCCCTCCCCTCCCCTCCATTCCCCTCCA
>NW_012102066.1:701570-707990 GCF_000951045.1 Mandrillus leucophaeus | reverse complement strand
TTTTTTTGAGACGGAGTCTCGCTATGTCACCCAGGCTGGAGTGCAGTGGCGTGGTCTTAGCTCATTGCAGCCTCCATCTCCCAGGTTCAAACCATTTTCCTGCCTCAGACTCCTGAGTAGCTGGGATTACAGGTGCATGCCACCATGCCTGGCTAATTTTATATTTTTAGTAGAGATGGGCTTTCACCATGTTGGCCAGGCTGGTCTTGAACTTGTGACCTTAGGTGATCCACCTGCCTCGGCTTCCCAAAGCGCTGGGATTACAGGTGTGAGCCACCATTCCTGGCTTTTTTTTGAGACAGGGTCTTGCTCTGTCACCCAGGCTGGAGTGTAGTGAGACGAACACAGCTCACTGCAGCCTAGACCTCCTGGGTTTAAGTGATCCTTACATCTCAGCCTCTTGAGTACCTGGGACTACAGGTGTGCATCACCACACCTGGCTAATTTTTAAATTTTTTGTACAGACAACACTTCACTATATTGGCTGGCTCGGTCTCAAATTCCTGGGCTCAAGCGATCTTCTGCCGTAACCTCCCAAAGTGCTGGGATTACAGGCATGAACCACTGCACCTTCACCTTTCTTTTAGAAACGGCATGGATCTGTAATTCACCAGAGTCCCCACCATTCCATCTCATCCACGTTATCTCACTCTCTCTGTTCTCTCTCATTTACATCATCTGTCACTTACCTGTTGACATATGAGTTTTGACTTTTGATCGAGATGCTGACCCTCTACTTCCCTTCTAGGAAAGGAAAATAAAGGGGGAAGGAAAGTGGAGAGGGACAAAGGAGAGGTGTGAAGGAGGATGATAGTGCAGGACCTGCATTCTCAGTTCTGCTTCTTAAATCTTGGAGCCTATTTTTTCATCTAACAACCAGTATAGGACTGATGTTTATTTTTGCATTAGATCATATATATAGGAGTACCTGGCATATAACTTTGTCCAACGTACACATTCGTTAGCTGGTACTCCTCTGTGTTCCCCTGTAAAGACTGAGGCAGCTATAATGTTCCAGTGCTCTGTGATTATTGATTTTCAGGTCTGTTTTCTCCATCAGATTCTGTGTGTCTTATTCAACTTTGTATCACCAAGCACGTATGTGGTGTTTTTTCTTTTTTGAAGGTAGGGACCATGGCCTTCTCTTTCTTTATTGGGCACTGTATAGATGTCATGCAGGTCTGAATGTCACACTGTTAAATAATTACTTAACAACTGACCAGGACTAAGGCTCTGGTCTAGAACTCCAAATCAGAAGCAAAAAGGAATGGTGCTGGGCCGGGGCATTTTCCTCTAACATCACCCAAACCCGGAAAACGAGGATCGTAAGCCCCTTCATGGGCCCAATGCAGGGCTGGGGCCCTTGGGCTAACCCTTTAGTGCCTCTGGCTGCATCACTGTCAGGGTAAGGTAACCAGCAAGGGGCTGCAGGGAGCAGCCAGCCAGGTCCAGACATGGACAAACATAATTGGAAGGAAGATAGCAAATGGACAGGTCCTGTCCAGTGTGGATAAAATGACAGCCCCTAAGGCAGGTTGAGGGGCAGAGGAGAGGCTGGGGAATCGGTGTTGTAGCAATGCAGGAGTCCTGTCCTCAGTGGCTGCTCAGGGTATTGACATGCCATTTCGGTAAATACATGAATTAATCAGTGAATGTTGAGAGTAGGGGGAGAGAGAATAACAGGGCATCCCCTTCCATAGATCCTCAGTCTTCTAGTCTCATCTTTCTAGAAGGATATTCACCCATACTCACCTGGTCCCCTTTGTACCAGAGTTGAACATTCTTAAGAAATTAAGAAGGTGATTCTTTGCCAACCATATTTCAGTTCATTATTTAGGAGCTATATTATCGGCTTGGCTTATGGCTCCGGAAGTGGCCATTAATACCTGGAGCTAAAACACTGTTTTGGTTAGCATGACTAGTTTTCACTGAATATTTACTATTTTTAAGTTAAGTTTTTTTTTTTTTTTTTTGAGACAATGTCTCGCTGTGTTGCCCAGACTGGATTGCAGTGGTGTGATTTCGGCTCACTGCAGCCTCCACTGCCCGGGTTCAAGCAATTCTTGTGCCTCAGCCACCTGAGTAGCTGGGATTACAGGCGTGCGCCACCACACCTGGCTAATTTTTTTATTTTCAGTAGAGACAGGATTTCACCATGTTGACCAGGCTGGTCTTGAACCCTTGGCCTCAAGTGATCAGCACACCTCGGCCTCCCAAAGTGCTGGGATTACAGGCGTGAGCCAGCGCACCTGGCCTAAAGTTAATTATTTTTATAAGCAAATTATTTTGCTTTTGTGACCCAAAGCAGTACTCTCAGATATTTAGTGTAGCAATTTATTACTCAGATATATAATTTTTTACAAAGAGAATCATAGCAGAAAAGAACAAAGTAACGTGTTGTGGGGCGGATGTTCTGAAGAAGCACCTGACCTTATCTTCTGACATCATGTAAACATTTTGGTGTTTAGTCTCATCATGTGCAACCATTGTTACTTTTTGCTACTGTATCACAATAATACTTAGTTGTATCAGTTTGATTAAATGCCTCCTTTGTATGGTTCCCAGCAGCATGGCTACAGAAAGTATTCTCAAATTTATCAGGAGACCCAAGTTTTAATTTGGATTCCTTTTTACTGGAGGCCAAATGTAAAAACTTTTTTTTTTTTTTTTGAGACAGAGTCTCCTTCTGTCTTCCAGGCTGGAGTGCAGTGGCGTGATCTCAGCTCACTGCAACCTCTGCCTCCCAGGTTCAAGTGATTCTCCTGCCTCAGCCTCCCAAGTAGCTGGGATTACAGGCACGCGTCACCATGCCTGGTTAATTTTTTGTATTTTTAGTAGAGACAGGGTATTGCCACATTGGCCAAGCTGGTCTCAGACTCCTGAGCTCAGGCAATCTACCTGCCTTGGCCTCCCAAAGTGCTGAGATTACAGGCGTGAGCCACTGTGCCCAGCCAAATATATAAAGTTTAAAAATAGCTCGCTTGTGTTCATTGCTTACCACATACTGGGTATTGTGCTAGATATTTAATATGCCAGATAGCATATGCCTCATTAGCCTATGAAGTAGAGGCTTTTATTATTACTTCCACTTACATGGATAGAAAATTGCGGCACAGATAAATTAATTTGTCTAGTGATGGAACCAAAATCTCAGGCAGTGTGACTTCAAAACTTGTATTGATAGAAGTTCTCTAAGTGCTTTAAATATATTAGCTCATTCAGACTCACCAAGCTATGCATTTTTACTTTACAGAGTTGATATCAGTATTAAATAGGAATATGTATGTGTATGTATTTATATATGTATGCCGATGGTCCCTGAATTAATGATGGTTCATCTTAATGATTTTTGACTTTACAATGGTATGAAAGCACCATGCTTTCAAAAGAAACCATATTTTGGTGCCCACCCATCTATTCTGTTTTTCAGTTTCAGTACACCAGTCAACAAATTACATAAGCTATTCAGCACTTTATTTTAAATAGGCTTTGTGTTAGGTGATTTTGTCCAAAGGTAGGCTAATGTAAGTGTTTTGAGCATGTTTAAGGTAGGTGAGGCTAAGTAAGCTATATTTGATAGATTAGGTGTATTAAATGTATTTTTGACTTATGATAGTTTTTAAACTATGATGGGTTTATTAGGACATAAGGTCATCAGTTGAGGAGCATCTGTGTATGTATGTATGTGTATAGGTAGATACACATTCTAGGCTATGGAAATTGTAAGTTCTAAATTGCTTCGGGCATTATTGTACATTCTTACATAAGATTGAAGAATTTTGTGATTTTGATTAATTTATATCCTTCAAAGTGACCAGGAAGGTAGAGTTTGCATGCAGAAAATTTGCATGTTTATTAATTCCATAAAACAGTATGACAGTAAAAGCTTAGTCCTTCTTTATAAGTTTGTAGTTAAATTTTCATTTTGTTTAAACATTTTTACAAGATAAGAGTTTACTCAGTGCTGTTATTTAGCAGCTGTGTGTATGACTTCATAATTTGGGGGGCTGTCTGTTTTGGGTTCTAAGCCATGTGGCTGCTATGGTGACTGCTTTAGAAACTGAATTACCTTTGCTGTGAAACAGATTTCAGTGCCTCATCCCTGTGTATAAGGCCAGGTTTCTTATATGGACTCACTCTGTTTCTGTAAATTTGTCTCTGAGAATTTTCAAGGGAGTGCTTTCATGGCTGCTTCTCTAGTTTTTTTTGTGTGTGTGTGTGTGTGTGTGTGAGAGAGATGAAAAAGTCAAAAGCCCTAAAATTAAATCAGAGTTTAATCCATGTCCCTAAACTAGATAAGCTGCTTTAGACCTTTTCCTTGTCCCTTACACGTCGCTCAGTAAATACTTGCTGATTGACTTTCAAATTCAGATTACTTTTATACTGGCATAAGGTGGGCACAAAGGGTTTTTTGTTTGTTTGTTTGTTTGTTTTAGATGGAGTCTCGCTCTGTGGCCAGGCTGGGGGGCAGTGGTGCAATCTCAGCTCACTGCAACCTCCTCCTCCCGGGTTCGAGCGATTCTCGTGCCTCAGCCTCCCAAGTAGCTGGGATTACAGACACGTGCCACCACGCCCAGCTAATTTTTGTATTTTTAGTAGAGACGGGGTTTCACCGTGTTGGCCAGGATGCTCAAACTCCTGACCTCGCGAGCCGCCCGCCTCGGCCTCCCAAAGCGCTGAGATTACAGGCATGAGCCACCGCGCCTGGCCTGGGCACAGAGTTAAAAAAAATTACTGGTAACAGAAAACTCGTTGGCGTGTTTCAGTTTTCAGAGTTCTCTAGAAGGTCTTATACCAGCCGAGAAGCAGCAGAACCATCTGTCCGTGTACTGAGGACGGATCTCAGCAGCTCTCTGTTCAGTGGCTCCTGCCTTTGTAGTGGCTTCCCTTGCTGCGCTGTAATTAAGTCAGCCGGCAGGAGTTCCTGTATTGAGAGGGCCTCTCCCTGCTGGAGAAGTACCACTGCCTTTGTGTTACCTGCCATGTTATTGTGGAGTGGATAATTTTTTTTCCTGCATGGGTCTTGATTTAACAGCAGGATCCTCTGGGCTTCTTCCAAGAAGCACCACATTTCCCTGAAAATAAATGGCAGATGAATTATTTCTTGAGATTATAAAAATCTCTTAGATGAAAGCTTGCCTTTTTCTCATGTTCAGAACAATGCTAAATGCTTATAATTATACTCCCAATGAATTACTTCTTTCACTGGCTTCCTTTGCTCTGGCAAAGGTGGATTTTTTTTTCCATGGCAGAGAAATTTTATAAAAATGTAATATTTTAGAAAATGCCAAAATGTCAAGGATACAATATCTTTGTTGTTGTTGTTGTTTTGTTTGTTTGTTTTTTGAGACGGAGTCTCGCTCTGTCGCCCAGGCTGGAGTGCAGTGGCGCGATCTCAGCTCAATGCAACCTCCGCCTCCCGGGTTCAAGCAATTCAATTCGCTGCTTCAGCCTCCCGAGTAGCCTCCATTGAAGGAAGTGCGATAATGTGGAGGATCTTTTATTTTCTACGCGCTCCGTATTTGATTCTGTGTTTATAGGAACTGTGTCTGCAGACAAAAAGCAAAATGTTGGGTTTTAGTTTCTTCAGGTGAATAAAATACTGCTTGCATCTCCTCATTCTCACAGTGTTCATATTACATACTTCGTGTGTGTAGTTTTGGCATTTAAGGAAGCAGAGCTAAAAAATACAAAGGACAATAACTCCTTCAATAACATGATATACACCAGAGAAAATGTGGCGACTTAGATTCTGTGATGGGAAACCCGGGTTTTTTTGGTGTACTTGAAATCTTCCGTAGAACGTACATGTTTGCATGGCCCAGAAAAGAAAACACATTGGAGAACTTTGCACTAGTTCCATTCTAATTCTGCAAAATTCTCACAGATTCAGGCATCTGTTAACCCTTCGAGGGCATACAAGTTCAGAACCATGTTTTCTGTTTTGTGTCTTTCCCTTTGGCAGAGCGGTTACCTTTTCTGAGCCCTTGGCTGGCTTTCTGTGAACATAAGGCTCTCCATCTGCCGCTTTAAAGTGAAGATTTATAATTCAAACAAGACAGCCTTTCGATGTTGCACTCCTGTCTTATAAGATATCAACTTAAAGTTAAGAAAATGGAATTATTCAAGGCCTTGGTATCCAGTTTATAGCTTATTCAGAATTTATATTTCTGATTTATTATTTTGTCCTGAAGACTGCCTGTGACTAATTTGTGTTTTTGTTATTAAGCTAAGATTATATGAAAAATATGGCCAAAACAAAATTCTATATTTCTAATGCCCCATGAGAAATCTGATTTAGAGGCCCTTCCTTTGGACACACTTTGGTTTTTTTTTGTTTTTTTGTTTTTGTTTTTGAGACGAAGTCTTGTTCTGTCACCCAGGCTGGAGTGCAGCGGCGCAATCTCGGCTCACTGCAAG
>NW_012102066.1:689875-701520 GCF_000951045.1 Mandrillus leucophaeus | reverse complement strand
TAACAGAAAACTCGTTGGCGTGTTTCAGTTTTCAGAGTTCTCTAGAAGGTCTTATACCAGCCGAGAAGCAGCAGAACCATCTGTCCGTGTACTGAGGACGGATCTCAGCAGCTCTCTGTTCAGTGGCTCCTGCCTTTGTAGTGGCTTCCCTTGCTGCGCTGTAATTAAGTCAGCCGGCAGGAGTTCCTGTATTGAGAGGGCCTCTCCCTGCTGGAGAAGTACCACTGCCTTTGTGTTACCTGCCATGTTATTGTGGAGTGGATAATTTTTTTTCCTGCATGGGTCTTGATTTAACAGCAGGATCCTCTGGGCTTCTTCCAAGAAGCACCACATTTCCCTGAAAATAAATGGCAGATGAATTATTTCTTGAGATTATAAAAATCTCTTAGATGAAAGCTTGCCTTTTTCTCATGTTCAGAACAATGCTAAATGCTTATAATTATACTCCCAATGAATTACTTCTTTCACTGGCTTCCTTTGCTCTGGCAAAGGTGGATTTTTTTTTCCATGGCAGAGAAATTTTATAAAAATGTAATATTTTAGAAAATGCCAAAATGTCAAGGATACAATATCTTTGTTGTTGTTGTTGTTTTGTTTGTTTGTTTTTTGAGACGGAGTCTCGCTCTGTCGCCCAGGCTGGAGTGCAGTGGCGCGATCTCAGCTCAATGCAACCTCCGCCTCCCGGGTTCAAGCAATTCAATTCGCTGCTTCAGCCTCCCGAGTAGCCTCCATTGAAGGAAGTGCGATAATGTGGAGGATCTTTTATTTTCTACGCGCTCCGTATTTGATTCTGTGTTTATAGGAACTGTGTCTGCAGACAAAAAGCAAAATGTTGGGTTTTAGTTTCTTCAGGTGAATAAAATACTGCTTGCATCTCCTCATTCTCACAGTGTTCATATTACATACTTCGTGTGTGTAGTTTTGGCATTTAAGGAAGCAGAGCTAAAAAATACAAAGGACAATAACTCCTTCAATAACATGATATACACCAGAGAAAATGTGGCGACTTAGATTCTGTGATGGGAAACCCGGGTTTTTTTGGTGTACTTGAAATCTTCCGTAGAACGTACATGTTTGCATGGCCCAGAAAAGAAAACACATTGGAGAACTTTGCACTAGTTCCATTCTAATTCTGCAAAATTCTCACAGATTCAGGCATCTGTTAACCCTTCGAGGGCATACAAGTTCAGAACCATGTTTTCTGTTTTGTGTCTTTCCCTTTGGCAGAGCGGTTACCTTTTCTGAGCCCTTGGCTGGCTTTCTGTGAACATAAGGCTCTCCATCTGCCGCTTTAAAGTGAAGATTTATAATTCAAACAAGACAGCCTTTCGATGTTGCACTCCTGTCTTATAAGATATCAACTTAAAGTTAAGAAAATGGAATTATTCAAGGCCTTGGTATCCAGTTTATAGCTTATTCAGAATTTATATTTCTGATTTATTATTTTGTCCTGAAGACTGCCTGTGACTAATTTGTGTTTTTGTTATTAAGCTAAGATTATATGAAAAATATGGCCAAAACAAAATTCTATATTTCTAATGCCCCATGAGAAATCTGATTTAGAGGCCCTTCCTTTGGACACACTTTGGTTTTTTTTTGTTTTTTTGTTTTTGTTTTTGAGACGAAGTCTTGTTCTGTCACCCAGGCTGGAGTGCAGCGGCGCAATCTCGGCTCACTGCAAGTTCCGCCTCCTAGGTTCAAGCGATTCTCGTGTCTTAGCCTCCCAAGTAGCTGTGACTACAGGCGCCCGGCACTACACCTGGCTAATTTTTCTATTTTTAGTAGAGGTGGGGTTTCACCATGTTGGCCAGGCTGGTCTCAAACTTCTAACCTCAAATGATGCATCCGCCTCAGCCTCCCAAAGTGCTGGGATTACAGGCATGAGCCACTGTCCCCGGCCTGGACACTCTTTTTGAATAGTACTCACCACAGATTCCTGAAGCCAGTGGTTTTCTAGCCTTTTTAGTCCCTGTTCGTTATCAGCCTCTTGAGTCTTGGTGATTCTTGTTTCGTTTGTTTTTGTTTCTCCCCAGAGCCTAGCACGTAGTAGGTGATGAACAAATGTTTATCGAATGTGTGGGTTCAATCATAGTCTATTTTTTTAAAAAAGGTATAAATCTTATAAATGTTTTACATTTTGCTGAACAAAAGAGGAGAGAATGGATTCTTTTCAAATAGGGAGGAAAAATTAGGGAAAAGAAAGATTGATTGAAACTCTATTAAAGTATGTCAACATAAAAACATATTGATAGCCTGGTGTGATGGCTCACGCCTGTAATCCAGGCATTTTGGGAGGCCAAAGTGGGTGGATCACTTGAGGCCCAGAGTTCGAGACCAGCCTGGCCAACGTGGTGAAACCCTGTCTCTACTAAAAATACAAAAATTAGCCGGGCGTGGTGGCAGGCGCCTGTAATCCCAACTACTCTGGAGGCTGAGGCAGGAGAGTCGCTTGAACCCGGGAGGCAGAGGTTGCAGTGAGCTGAGACCATGCCACTGTACCTCCAGCCTGGGCAAAAGAGCGAGACTCTGCCTCAAAACAAACAAACAAAAAATAAATAAACCCATCTATGTATCTATGTATCTATCTATCTAGATAAAAAGTCATCTAATTTTTCAAATTAAAAATGCTTTATTGTTATTTATAGCTTGATTGTTTTTCTACAAAAAAGGCAATTACAACAGCTTTCACTTCACGTTTGACTCTTGCAGCATTCTTTTTTTTTTGAGACGCAGTCTCACTCTGTCACCCAGGCTGGAGTGCAGTGGCACGATCTCAGCTCACTGCAAGCTCCACCTCCCAGGTTCACGCCATTCTCCTGCCTCAGCCTCCCGAGTAGCTGGGATTACAGGCACCTGCCACCACGCCCAGCTAATTTTTTGTATTTTTAGTAGAGATGGGGTTTCACCGTGTTAGCCAGGATGGTCTCAATCTCCTGACCTCGTGATCCGCCCACCTCGGCCTCCCAAAGTGCTGGGATTACAGGCGTGAGCCACCGTGTCCAGCTGCAGCATTCTTATAAAGAGATCTCACACCATATTTGAGGGCTTCATTAGTTTTTCTAAGCCTTAAAAAAAATTTCATCATTAAGATTATTCTCTCATGAAGCACCCAAATTATAGACAGCCTTTCTTACTTTCTTTTCTTCAATTGTTAGCAGTCTAATGCTACCAGATCTTTATCTGTCAGGGACTTTTGATGTTATTGGAGCCATCTCTTGTGGACTTTATGAAACCTTGCATGCAGCACAATTTGAAACTTCATTGTGCATTCAATTTGCATTGCCTTTGCTGTGTTCACAGTGGCACTCCATGAGGCTTAACTATGGTGACACCGATGCTACAAGCTGTTAAATAGTTCTCTCTTCTCAACCTATTCCCCATCCTGCTTTTCTTTTCTTCATAGAACTAATCACCTCCTGATTATATTTTTTGTTTGCCTTTTGTCTATCTCCTGTCATTCTTTTACCAGACCATCTAGTCTTATATGTCTGTATAACTTTTCTGAAGAACATCTTGTGGGAAATATACCATATATACAGAAAAAGTGCACAAACATGAATGTACAGTTTAACAAATAATATAAAGCTGCTATTCATGTAGCCACCACCCAAAGGAAGGAAGTAGAATATCATAAGCACCGCACAATCTCCATTTGTGCCCTTCTCCATTGTAACTTTCTCTGTCCCAGACAGCCATTGTCCACAACTTGTCATAATAATTTATTTGGTTTTCTTTTATAGTTTTATCACATATAATTTAGTTTTTGTCTGCTTTTTAAACTTTACATAAATGGAATAATATTGCATATATTACTTCTTGCTTTTTTTTTATTTAACTTTTTTTGTGTGTGTGAGATTCTCCAGGTTGTTGTACACAGTGTTAGTTATTTCATTTTGTTATGGTATAGTATCCCATTGTATGATTGTACCACAGTTTATCCATTTTTTAGTTGATGGGTTTTGACTTGCTTTCACTGGGCTATTATGAGTAGTGCTGCTCTGCACCTGTTGTGCATATAGCTGGTGAACATGTTTGTGAATTTCTATGAACGTGATCACTGTGGTGTAGAATTGCTAATCTTCAACCTTCCTGTATTTTCCAAAGCAATCATACCAATTTATTTACCTTTCAGCAGAGTATGAGAATTCCCTATCCTCACCATTATTGGATATTGTCAGATTTTAAGATTTGGCTGAACTGGTGGGTGTATAATATTATCCTGTGGTAGTTATAATTTGCATTTCCCTAGTTACTAATAAGGTTGAGCAATTTTTCATATTTTTATTTTGATTTCCTAATTTATGAAATGCCTGTTTAAGTCTTTAGCCATTTCAGATATTATCTGTGTTTTCAAAATTACCTATAGGAGTTCTTTGTATAATATATATTCTGGCCCCTAGTCCTTTATTATTTGTATGTGTTTCAGATATCTTCATCTATACAGTTTACTCTTTTTGTGGTGTCCTTTGATAAAATTCTTAATTTAATATAGTTAATGTAATTGAATTTATTAATTTTCTCTTTGTTATGTATTTTTTTGTCTTTAAGAAATTTTTCCCTGTGTAGGGAAGAAAGACAAAAATTGTCTTTCATAATTAGTTCTTTAACTCTTCATAATTTTAAGAGTATATAAATTATTGTGACCATCTTTGAATTTACAGTAGTTGAATTGCATATATAGAGGCTTGAGTTCTTAAATTATTCTTTCCAGGGTGACTATTAGCATATCACAATAGGACAGTGGGGACAGTGACTTTTTTGCTAGTGAAATCTAAGATTTCTCCTTTTCTGCTCATGAAAATATTTCTGCTTAAATTGTAATGAGTGTACAAGAGGCATAAATCCACAGTGGGTACAAATGTCAAAGAGTATGGTTTAAACCAGCAAAATATACCTTCTTAGATATAAGAAACATTTTGTCAAATAGCCCCTGGCATCATCTGGGCTAAGTGAAGAATCACTAGGACATATGATACAGTGAAACTATTCCACTTATAGTAACAGCACTTAGTAATTGCTTTCATTAATCCAGGCAGGTTAATATTCCATCTACTTGTATAACAATGTCAAAAAATCTATTATCTACTGAAACCTTTTATATAGCAAGTTAAGCTCCTGTTTCTTTCATAAAGATCGAGATTCAAATATTAATCCAAAGTACTCAGAATCACTTTCTCTTCCTCACTTTTCTGATACCTCCACTGGAGAGTGACTGATCAGTGGATTATCTGTCACCTCAGAGCTCAGAGTGCCCCTCTTTTCTATTCAAATACAAAGTCATTCATTTGCTTTGATGAACAAATAGCTGTGGCATTAGTATGGGTGGGGGCAAGTGCAGTTGTCTCTTATCTAGGAAAGAGTTGGTTCTTTTCTGATGGTTGAATAATATACTTAGGTATAGAAAGAGACCTGAGTGTCTTGAAAGCAGCATTCTTTCATTTTTGTCAATGTTTTAATCAACACCCCTATGCATATATTATCTTCGCATATTTTAGTACTTTGTGTTAGACTTCTACATGTTGTGGTCTTTGCTTCTGATAAGGGACAGAATAAAGAGGAAGAAAGAATTTTGTAAAAGAGCCATAATGTTAAGTACATCCATTCCATGCCTACAGCCATACATCACGGAAGTCACAAGGAGGGCTGTCTGACATGAGATAATGATGTGGATGTGACAGAACATGGTGGAGGAAAAAGCCACAGACAGGTACAGAGTAGGAAGGATGAAAGAATTCATTGTGGCTGTCAAAATCCTGTGTTCGTGTTCCCAAATCCTATTTCTTTTTTCTTTTGACTTGTGATGTATTGACTGTCAATTAGTTATCAGGTACTATGTTCAGCCCAGTTATTGCACAAGAGATCCTGAAAATCTTTAAGTAGCTCCTGGACTTGGAAGAGGGAAGGAAGGAGGAGACACTAAAATAATTATAATATGTTACTATTATACACAATAATATGCGGAATGCATTTGGAACATAGAGAGCCAGTAGCTTTACACAGAGATAGCAACTTTTGAGCTGAATTTTAGAGGACCAAGTTGATAGGATGTGATGATCAGGTGAGGGGTTAGGGAGAGGAAGTTTTTTAGTTTGTTTATTTTAAGGCTGGAGTGAATATTATTTCTATAAATACAGGATTTTAAGGAAAAGGAGAAAGTGCCAGCAGGCAGCAGATTTCTATCTTCTGTATATTTGTATATCATGACAATATATTTATAGATACACTTATTCTTGTATGTAAATAGTTCATAGAATGTTTGTCTTTATCAGTCTGAATTGTCAGCTTTGGTTATAGAGAATTGGAACCGAGTGTTTACTGAGCATTTACTATATGTGAGGCGCTGTACTAGGTGCTGGGCATGCAGTGATGAGCAAAACAGGGGTGGGTCCAGCTCTTTTAGAACTTAGAGTTGAGTGGGAAAAACAGGATTAATCAGATTTCTGTATTTATAATTAGAAATGACATATACATATGAATAAAGGCTCTCTCAGAACCCAATCATTCTTCCCTTTCACTCTTCTTCCTAATCATACTACCAGCATAGGCTGACAGTTATTTATCAGGCATATTCAGCAGCCAGCCTTGCAGTGTTCTCTTGCACATTGTTAACAATTAGTGTCACACGGTCACTGTTACGTATTGCCTCACATTCACTGTGACTTCCAAACCCTGGGCTTGGGAAAGCAGATGGATGGTGATATCATGAGCTCAGATAGAGACCATGGGAGAAAAGATTTGAGATGTTTTAAAAAAGTGTTTTGAGCAGATGAAGTTGAAGAGTTAAAGGGAACTATGGTCAAGTGGAGGTGCTGGGTAGGCAGGTGCAAATACACTTCTGAATCTCAGGATGACTAATGAAAAAGCAAGAAAACGAACAACGAGGAACTATTAATATGTGTTATGCTGTGCTTATGCATTTTGTCTCGTTTCAAATCATTGTATTTAAGTAGTTCTTAAAGTCATGGGAGTGAATGAGATTAAGTAGAGGAAGAAGGAAGAGAGGTACAGATGGAGACCTGGGGAGTGCCAGGCCTCAGAGCAGGCAGAGGAAGGGCATGCAGTGACAGAGCCCTCGAAGTGTGGCCAGAGAGCAGTGATGAGAATTAGAGAGTAGCGCATGGAGACCAGCGTGGATGCTTTCTTATTTCTTCTTCTCCTTCTGCTTCTCTTCTCTTCCCTCTCTCTCTCTCTCTTTTCTTTTCTTTCTTTCTCTCCTTCCTTCCTTCCTTCCTTCCTTCCTTCCTTCCTTCCTTCCTTCCTTCCTTCTCCTTCTTCTCCTCCTCCTCCTTTCTCCTCTTCCTCCTCCTCTTCTTCTTTCTCTTCTTCTTCCTTCTTCCTCCTTCCTCCTTCTTCCTTTTTCTTTTTTGAGACAGTCTTGCTCCGTCATCCAGGCTGGAATGCAGTGGTATGATCATAGCTCACTGCAGCCTTGACCTCCCTAGGCTCAGGTGATCCTCTCACCTGAGCCTCCTGAGGAGCTAAGATCATAGGTGTGAGCTACCATGCCTAGCTAATGTTTTAATTTTTGTAGAGATGGGACCTCCCTATGTTGCCCAGGTTAATCTCAAACTCAAGTGATCCTCCTGCCTCAGCTTCCCAAAGTGCTGGGATTACATATATGAGCCACTGTGCCTGGCTGTGGGAAGCTTTCAAGAACAAGAGAGACCAATGTTGCCAGACAGGCTAAGTAATATTAGGACTGGAAAGCAGCTAGATGGAGAGACTCACAGGAAGAAGAACAGATAATTCTGAATTCTAAAATCCACAACACTCATTTTACTGAAAGGGCATTCAGGTAATGGTGGTGGATTTTTTTTCCTTAGCCATCATTTTGGGTATTTGATTAATTATCAGACCATTATATTTCCTTCTTCTTGTTAGTTACGATTTACTAAGAAGATTTTTTATGCTATTTAAAGTTAAATGATCTGTGATTATAACATCATTCATTATTTACCTCAACTGCTCACTCAGTTTTTTAAAAACATCTTCAAGGCTCCTCTCTTCAGAGTTTTTATGTTGATAATTAAAAAAAATCTTTTTCAAGCTTTCTAGAAACATGAATAAGTACACAATAATTTAGTTAATGTGGGCAGTAAATACACAGGCGTGATAGTGAAATGTCTTCTATGAACTAGAAAATAAGGAATAAATAGACACTTAAAGGTCAGAGTAGAGAAGGAAACTCAAAGAGACAGAATGGCTCCAGGGCAGCTTGATTTAACTGTACAGTACTCTTAAGAAAAGTATTCATATCTGTATCTATACTGCAGTAGGCCAGGTGCTGTGGCACATGCCTCAAATTGCAGCACTTTGGGAGGCTGAAGTGGGAGGATTGCTTGCGCCTAGGTGTTTGAGGCCAGCCCTAGCAATATAGGGAGACCCCCATCTCTACAAAAAATAAGAAAAATAAGTCAGTTGTGGTGGTACACACCTGTGGTCCCAGCTGCTTGGGAGGCTGAGGTGGGAGGATCACTTGAGTCTGGGAGATTGAGGCTACAGTAAGCCATGATCACAGCATCACACTCCAGCCTGGGTTACAGAGTGAGATCCTGTCTCACAAAAAAACAAAAACAAAAACAAAAAAACTGCAATAATCAGAGGTGAGGTTGTTTAAAAAGGGAAGCAGAGAAAAAAGAGAATCTGAGAAGCAGATACTGGCCATATTCACTGAGGTGCTAAGCAGGGGTGGGCACCCTGCCTGACTCTGTAGTGGTCATTTCTGATAGGCCTGTGTTGTGGAGACAGACACACTAGGTTTTCAGGGCCTGATGCAGTTACATTCGAATTAGGCACATCTCATACTGATTCTGATTCCATGTTCCCCGCAACAGGCGCCCAGTAAAATGGCTTTCTGGAGAGTCTGCCTTTGAGCAGAGAATGTGATTATTCCACTGTCCTTCTCTGACCTCTCAGCAGTTATATAATTCTTACTGTAAAATAAAGGTCTATTCTGGTTTTGTGCATCAGTCTCCTGTGGGTTTAATTCACATGCAAGAGCATCCTCGAGCCTGAATGAGCCTGGAATGGAATACAGTTTCCCAGCCCATGAATCATGATGTGAACCATGTCAAATTCACCAAGTTATGCTCCCTTTTAAGGTCACTTGGCAGACAGGCAGGTAGGAGCTTTCCTGGTGAACCCTCCCTGTATGACCATGCAGCTTTCCCCTGGGAACTTTTACAGGTTGCTGCTATTTTTATAAAAATGATAGAATATAATGTTGCTGGGCACAGTGGCTTATGCCGGTAATCACAGCAGTTTAGGAGGCTGAGGTGGGAGAACCACTTGAGGTCAGGAGTTTGAGACCAGCCTGGGCAACATGGTGAAACCCTGTCTTTACTAAAACTACAAAAATTAGCTGAACCTGGTGGTGCATGCCTGTAGTCCCAGTTCCTCAGGAGGCTGAGGCACAAGAATCACTTGAACCCAGGAGGTAGAGGTTGCAGTGAGCTGAGATCACGTCACTGCACTCCACCCTGGGTGATAAAGTGAGGCTCTGTCTCAAAAAAAAAAAAAAAAAAAGTTCTGTAATTATAAAAATGTGACATACGCATTCTCTAATGTGCAATGAATAGTCATTTTTAAGCATTTCATACATTGTTCCTGTACCGCACTGGGTCTCTTTGTGCTCAACTAGATGTGATAGGCCATTTCCATATAATCTCATCCTCTGAATAAGGAACCATGATGTTCCTAAACACATACTAAATATAGATCTTGGGTAATATTGGAGTCAGTGCTGGTCATCAATGAAAAGATTTTCTCTGTGATGATGGAGGAGGTCCACTATGAATGATAGCATTAATTTTGCTGTATGTTCTTGCATCATTTGTATATAATAATTCATAAACTTTATAAGTTATTAATATATAAGTTACAGAATTTAATAATCTAACCCACCTTTTATATGTTTTCATATACATTATGAGAAACCATATTTTTTTGAAGTCAAGAAATGTATATTGCTTCATGTTGCAAAATTTGTATGCTTTGTCAAAGAAACCTTGCCAGAAAATGATCTGAAATGTAGAACAATAAAGTTGTGCTATAGATGTCTTAGGTGAACCAAGTGAAAAATTAGTGTCAGAGTTAAAAAGAGGCAAGTCAAGAATTAAGGCAAAACATTGACCCTGTCTGACTTAGGAGAATTCTGGTCATGTGATCCTAAGAAGAGAGAGTATCTGACAGTTCTGGAGACTGGGAAGTCCAAATCAAGGCATCAGCAGATTCAGTGTCTGGTGGCAGCTTGCTCTCTGCTTCACAGATGGTGCCTTCTTGTGGCATCCTCACATGGTGAAAGGGAACAAACAGTCTCCCTTAAGCCTTTTTTGTAAGGGCACTAATCCCATTCATGAGGGCAGAGCCCCTACTTATAATACTATTGTATTCGTTCATTCTCATGCTGCTAATAAAGACATACCCAAGACTGGGTAATTTATTTAATGGACTTATAGCTCCAGGTGGCTGGGGAGGCCTCACAGTCACGGCAGAAGGTGAAGGAAGACCAAAGATGCGTTTTACATGGCAGCAGGCAGAGGGCGTGTGCAAGAGAACTCTCCTTTATAAAACCATCAGATCTAGTGAGACTTACTCACTGTCACGAGAATGGCACAGGAAAGACCTGTCCCCATGATTCATTTACCTTCCACCGGGTCCCTCCTACAACACATGGGAATTATGGGAGCTACAATTTAAGATGAGATTTGGGCGAGGACACAGCCAAACTATATCAGCTATCATACCTCTTAATACTATCACATTGGGTTTTAGGTTCCAACATACAAATTTTAGGGGGACATGAACATCTGGACAGTAGCAATGCTGGTCCATCATTTTGGTCTGTCTGAAGGTTTTATCTAGGCAGGGAAAAGTGTATATTTTCTCCTTGATCTTGAAAATTTAGCTTGGGCTTGCTTTGTACAAACATGAAGATCCTTGGAGAAGCCCAATCAATTTTAGAGAGGCAAGTGGATGAAGATAGGGATTAAACGAATTGGGCTTGGCTGAGCAGAGAGACTGATGATCTGAAAGGACACCTAGGTAAAATGTTTCTTTTTAGCTTTACAAATGCCCTGCTTGTTAACATTTATGAATTCATGTACTTGCTTTTCCATGCTATAGACAGGTAACTTCCAGGGCTGGTGTGCTGCACGAGTTTGGGGAGTAGGGATGGAAATGGTTATGCAGTGCAGACCTGCACAACCTGACACAGGGGCCTTGGGTCAGTCCATGACAGTGGTGAGTGTATGATACTCTGATATCTTAAAAAAAATACATAAGAATATATAGGCTCTTGTTCAAAGATATTGCAGGGACAAGAACTTTATTGTAGGTAAAGAAGGCACATGAGACTCATGGCAAATTCATTGACTCTTCTGTCTGAGCATTTTCTTGTCATTTTCATTATAGCCCTTCCTTGTAACCTTAATAGTACCATGCTTCTCAGCAATTTTGGTACACCTTTGTATTTCAGCAAATACTTGACAAAAATGTAGGATCCACTGGCTTATGTCTTCTGTGTAGGCATCAAAACAGATGGTAGTGGGGTTGTTGGGAAGATGGTAGCAGACAGGGTTGCTTAAAGATGTAAGACTTCCGGCCGGGTGCGGTGGCTCACGCCTGTAATCCCAGCGCTTTGGGAC
>NW_012102066.1:681523-689127 GCF_000951045.1 Mandrillus leucophaeus | reverse complement strand
CACAAGTTCCCATCTCCCTCGGAGGCCCTCATACAGAACTGCAGCCGCCTGTGATGCAGCCTGCACAGATTCCTCTAGTAGATAGTCACTTTCCTTCTTTCTTGGCAGTCTTGTGCCCTGACAGCCCTTCTCATGGCTCTGGAGCCTCTGGCTGCGTGCCTCACTGCTCACCAGGTGCAACTTGTTAATTACTTGTATGCAATATGATCATTGGATTATGGTACAGCTTTGGCTAAGTCACTTACATTTTTCATTCATATTAATTTGGAGACATGCACGTGCCAACCCAAGTACAATAAATGGCACAGTGTTTATTGCAAGCACTAAATAGATACATCGAAGGTTATGTTCTCAGGCATCCCTAGCTTATAAGTGTACATTATGTTGATTTCATATTGGGTGATGACCAAACACACTTGGTCAAATCCTCCCTCTGGGAGTTGGAGAGACATAGAAGGAAAGGAACAGAAATGCCAATGGTGACAACAGAGACAGCAGAAGAAAGAGGAGCAGGGACTGAGAGCAACTGAGTCAGAGTACACTGAGGCATACGAGCAATACCTGAGTGGAGTCTGTGGTTGCAGGGTATCCCTACCTCTGCCTGCACATCTGCTTCTTTCTTCCCTACCCCAGTCTCCCTTTTTCTCCTTCCATGTGGCCGTAGTGGAAGATGGAGGCTACACAGTCCTGAGAATAGATGTCTTCAGTTCAAGCAGTCAGCAGAGACTTGTTTTTTGTTGTTGTTTTTCATTTTTGTTTTTTGAGACAGAGTCTCACTGTGTCTCCCAGGCTGGAGCGCAGTGGTGCGATCTCGGCTCACTGCAACCTCTGCCTCTCCCAGGTTCACGCGATTCTCCTGCCTCAGCCTCCTGACTAGCTGGGACTACAGGCACACGCTACCATGCCTGGCTAATTTTTGTATATTTAGTAGAGATGGGGTTTCGCCATGTTGGCCAGGCTGGTCTTGAACTCCTGACCTCAGGTGATGCACCTGCCTCGGCCTCCCAAAGTGCTGGGATTACAGGCAGAGACTACTTTTTTTTTTGAAACAGTCTTGCTCTGTCACATAGGCTGGTATGCAGTGGCATGATCATAGCTCACCTTAACCTTGAACTCCTGGGCTCAAGTGATCCTCCCGTCTTAGCCTCCCAAGTACCTAAGGCTACAGGTGCATGCCACCATGTCCATCTAATTTTCTTGCCATGATGCTCAGGCTAGTCTTGAACTTCTGGCCTCAAGTGATCCTCCTGCCTCAGCTTCTCAAAGTGTTGGATTACAGGCGTGAGCCAGTGCACCCGGCTGAGACTGGTATTTTCAAGTTTCGGTTCTAGCTGCCAGGGATAGAGAAATTGATTGGCCCACCAGGGACCAGGTGTTTGCTTTTGGTTCATTTTGCTATAACCAGGGAGACATTTGTGTATATAAACTTGGCTGCTGAGGCCCAACCCTGAAAACATAGAGATTTGAGCAACATTAGAATAAATTCTTTTATTTATGGAGTTATTTCTATAGGCATATGTCTTTTATTTTTCTTTTTAAGAACCTTTTATTTTTCTTTTTAAAAAATCAAGTCTACTTAATATAATAATAATACAGTCAAAGAAGTACATAACAACGTATGGCTGGATTTGATTTCTTATCCAATACCTGGATGTGAGAAAAGATTGTTCAATTACATTCCAGAAGCTTCAGTAGCAAAACTGCTCTTTTTTTCCCCCAACTTTTACTTTGTATTCAGAGGGTACACGTGCAGGTTTTTTACTGATGTTTTTTACTGTCATGTCATGCTGAGGTTTTGGGTACGAATGATCCCATCACCCAGGTACTGAGCATAGTACGCAATAGTTTTTTAACCCTTGCTCTCCTCTCTCCCTCTCCCCTGTAGGCATCCCTAGTGCCTAGTGTTGCCATCTTTATGTCCGTAAGTACCTGATGTGTGGCTCCCACTTATAAGTGAGAACATATGGTATTTGTTTTTCTTTTCCTGCATTAATTTGCTTAGAATAATGACCTCCAGCTGCATCTATGTTGCTGCAAAGGACATGATTTTGATTTTTTTTTTATGGCTGCATAGTATTCCATGGTGTTTATATACCACATTTTCTTTATCCAAGTCACTGTTGATGGGAACCTAAATTGATTCTATGTCTTTGCTATTGTGACTAGTGCTGTGATAAACATGTGAGTGCCCTTGTCTTTTTGGGCATTAATAGAGTGGTTTGTTTTCTTTTGGGTATATACCTGAATCTTTTCTTGTTAAGTGAGTCAACAAGGCCCACCTGGCGGAAGAGGAAACCCAAGAACATTAAATCAGTTAAGATGGAGGCCAAGGCGGGTGGATCACTGGAGCTCATGAATTCAAGACCAGCCTGGGTAACATGGTGAAACTTCATCTCTACAAAAAATGCAAAATTAGCCGGGCATGATGGCAAGCACCTGTAGTCACAGCTACTCAGGAGGCTGAGGTGGGAGGCTGGCTTGGACCTGGGGGCGGAGGTTGCAGTGAGCCAAGATAGTGCCTTTGCACTCCAGCTTGGCTGATAGAGCCAGACTTTGTGTGTGTGTGTGTGTATGTGTGTATATGATGTTTATTAGCCCTCCAATGCTTGAAATCAGGGGTTGGAATCAAGGCTAATCAACTCTGGTCTGGTCACCATCACTGAATGCTTGGGGTAGCCATGTGAACATTGTTTATTATTGTATACTCCTGGGAGAGTCCCAGGGATGAGCTTTTATAAAATTGCAGACGGGAAGGGGACTCTCACCTTGGAGAGAATTAAGCATGTCACCCAGTTGCCTGACAAGTTATTGCTGTGCAGGCAAAAAACAGATGAAAGACTCACTCAACTCTAAGATTTTTTTGATGAAGTCAATATTATTATTTTTCCAGTACTCAATATTTTGGACCTAACTCTTTTTTTATTACTTAATGTATATGTTCTGGGCTTCGTAGACTCTCTGGAGTGACCAGAAAATCTTGAAAAATAAAAGACGAGGTCTACTGGGGAGCTGTTCCTGGATGATTCTGATACATGCTCTTGGTTAAGAATCACTGCTCTGGTTTTCTTCGCAGTCCCTCTTACTCACCACTGTTAGATCAGTTCTTTAAACACCACTTAAACTCCCACTTTTGTCAGCAGCCTCCTCTTGACAGTCAAGCTCCTTAGTCTGGCATGTAGCACTCACCATTACTCTGTGTGAGTCCTGAATTATGAGCAGCCAGTGTCTCCTTATTTGTCACATTCGTACTCATTTTTATGACTTTACAGGTCTTGCTGAAAATTCTTCCTTAATTTGCCTTAAGAACCACCTTTTCCACCAAGCATTCCCAATGAATGTAGCTTGTGGTGTTCTTTCTTTCCCACATTCCTGTTCTCTTATCTCTACTGCTTATAACCCAATACTTGATTGTATATTGTCTTGTATAAATGAAGTCTTTTCTGTCAAAGTAGATGTTCATTTTCTTAGGAGGAGGAATGTCTTTGGTGTCCTGTACAGAATCTAGCATAGCCTGGTACTCAAAGTCACCTTAATCATACACTAAATGGTATCTTTACTGATGGGTTGTGGCTAAACCTGCTGCTTTATCCTGTATCCAATTAAAATGATCCCTCGTCAGGTTCTCCTCTGATTCAAACATTTTACCCCACATTGTTTCTGCAATTAGGCAGAAAAATAAGCATCTGTGAAGTCAACCTTTTTGCTTTTCTTACTCTGAAATGTTGCTTTTTTTCAGTAAGTTGTGGTTTTAAAAAAAAACCCAGTTATTTGAATGACATTTATTATTTTTTCAGTTAATAAACATATTTTAAGTTTTTAAATCCACAGTGTAGATAAGGCCCTAGAAGCAAGTGTAGACTTCGTCCACAGCTGTACTCCATCAGCCACTGACAGTCTCATTGCATTATTTCAATGGCACAAGCAATCATTTACACTTGTTATTACCCAGGGGCATTTCAAACTGTTACTGAAATGCATCCATCCCTGGAGTAACCATCTGTGAATGGTAATGCCATAAGGTAGAGAGACGAAATCTAATTGATATGCAGAAAGGAGAATTTCAACTGTCCAGCTATGGAGATTCAAATTCAACCTTTAGAAGGCTGAGGATTTCAGCTAAATTTTTAAAATCATGATATCTAGTTCAGTCACTCATCTTTTAGGTTTCTCACAGATTAAAGTACAGCCCTCTTCATTGAAGTAAAAACATCTCAAAGTCAAAAACATGTTTATTGTAAAACAAAACGCTACAGAGAAAGGAAAGTTCTTGTAAAATACAAGGAGATTGCTTGTATTGCTATATAATAGCAAAGCAGCAGTACGTTTCCTTGGTTTTCACACTTGTTTGTGCCCCAAAATCCCTGAGAGATAAAAAGGGAAAATAAGAAAATGCTTTCATATTGCAGTTGCATTAAAACATAAAAAAAAATTGGGAGCAACATTTGTTAAGATCTTAAGATACAGTCATTTACATTAAGTGGTTTTATAAAAGTGATTGATAATCTTTTAAAGTTATCTCCCCCTTTCTTATGACACGTAACCCTAAAAGAGTCTTTTAAATTAGCTGTCAGGCAGGATGTACCAGGCCTTTCCAGTGATCCCAGCTCACCTGGAAATATCTAGCAATTCTGCAGACCAGCACATAGGTCTGTGTGGACACATAACACCTTTACAATGGAGTAAGGTCTTGAAATAGCCCTGCTGTTGCTGCCATTGAGAGAGAAGTATTCTCCTGAGGTATTCCCCAACAGCTGGAAATGAAGTAGCAGCTCTTGTCAGTTTGTGACAGAAGTGGATTATCAGACATTTGTAAAGAGACAACAGCAGAATCAGGCCTTTTTGCAATAAAATTACACACTTAAATATGATTGCTCCTCCAGTGTTTCATATGCAGTGTCAAGGCACGCTGCAGTTCAGACAGCAGGCAGACCACTCTGTTTGAATGGCGGGACAAACATACCTTTGTGTGTGAGGTGCCTGCACTTGTCCTCTTTGTCAGGGACGACACAATGCCACTTTCTCTGCTCCTCAGCATAGCTCAATTCCAGCTCCCGGGATGAATTAATAAAGAGATATCGCCGAGGGCAGCCTTAGTTGGGGCTCAAGTTCCCAGCTGTCACATTACTGAAATCTCAGGATGTGTGTACAGTAATTGAAGGAAAGCACATTAGGGTTATATTGACTTGGAATGAGGCACTCTGGGATATCACTGTGAACAGCATTTTGGGAGCTATTTGGAATGGAAACCTAGATCATTTCCACTAAAATTCCAACATTTGCTTTTTGATCTTCTGGGCTCCAGGTACTTATTACTCTTTCCTGAAGAGCTGTTAACTGGCTGTCAAGTTTACCTTTTGAAATAGTGCTGTGATGGCATCCCTATCCTTGGTATTATTTACCCCACGGAGGAGATGTGTGTATTGCAGAACACTCACGTTTAGATCAACCAAGAGAACTGCTTGAAACAATCCTAGAAGCAGTCAAAGCTACATTTTATGTTCTTCATATATTATTTGAAAATTACTAGTGGTCAAGAAACATTCCAACTGTTTGAATTCTCCTCTCCAAACAGGAAAATTCTGTAAAATTGTTTTTCGTATATATGTGTATAACACACATACATTTTACAACACACACATACACATATAAGCATATACTAAATGAGTTAGTAAATATACAACACTTTGAACTGTTGCCTGGGATATAATTACTAGTATATATGTGCTAGTTATTATTTTTCTAAATCAAAGGTCTGATTTTCATAGGCTTAAAAAATAATAAAATTGGATGTTAATTAGTACAAGTTTTGAAAATATTTCATATTGATTCAGGAGATGAAACTGTCTAGAAACCACCCTTGTCTATTATATTAAGTCCAGAGTCTTATTTTCAGAGATAAGTACTTGATCCCTACTTTTGTGTGTCCATTTGAATTTCATTTTTTAATGCATATGTCTTTTAATACTACCCTTTATTATAGATGCAGATGTTAATAAAGAATACAGTCCCATTTGTACAAATGCCAAGGAGTTTACTTTCTCTTGAAGGGATGAAATGTTGGTAGAGCAAATGCAGGTGTATTGTTATGATTACTTTTGGATAGTTTGTATTAACAGATTTTCAGACACATTCCTAAAGATTCTGGGGGGCTGGAGCAAGCAGGCAAACAGAGGTCCACACACTCTATGTGTAAATAGTAAAAGTGATCAATCAAGGGTGCTCTCCACCCTTTCTGCTTCTTCTGGAAGCTACCAAGATTCCTGGGTGCCCAAGGATACCTGTTGGGTGGTTGCAGGGACCACCTAACCCCAAATCTCCTTGCCACCATTTCCTTCATCCTCTCAGCATGACAGCTTGTTTCCTGCTTTTCTTCTTTTTCCCTCTTTTTTCTGTCTTTGGCCAAAGCTTAGTGAATTTTACCTTAGAGATTTTACTTTTAACCTGTTCTCATATTTTAAAGGTTTCCACGAATTCACTGCAGTGTGTTGATGGTTGGAGGTGGTGATACAGTTTCTTGGTTAAGGTGTGGTCTTTGGAATTTGACTTCCTGTTTAGGTCCTGGCTCCCCACTACTAGCTGTGAGACCTTGGACAAATTACTTAACTTCTCTGTGGCTGTTTCCAGATATAAAATGAAAAAAAGCAACACCTTAAAGTTTTCCTAAGAATTAAATGAGGCTGGGCTCAGTGACTCACACCTGTAGTAACCCCAGCACTGTGGGAGGCTGACACAGGATGATGATTTGAGCCTAGGAGGTGGTTTATTTTTTTTAGATGGAGTTTTGCTCTTGTCGCATAGGCTGGAGTGCAATGGCACAATCTCAGCTTACTGCAACCTCTGGCTCCTAAGTTCAGGCGATTCTCCTGCCTCAGCTTCCCGAGCAGCTGGGATTACAGGCGCCCACCACCTTTCCTGGCTGAGTTTTGTATTTTTTAAGTAGAGATGGGATTTCACCATGTTGGCCAGGCTAGTCTTGAACTTCTGACCTCAGGTGATCTGCCCGCCTCGGCCTCCCAAAGTGCTGGAATTACAGGTGTGAGCCACCATGCCTGGCCCAAGCCCAGGAATTGAGATCAGCCTGGGCAACACAGTGACACCCTGCCTGTATAAAAAAGAAAAATTAAAAAATTTAAAATAAAAAAAAATTAAGTGAGTTAATATGTGGAAAGAATACCTCTGGTATATAGGAAACACTCAACAAATATTAGCTATTCTTTTTCTTGGGACTCTGAAGGTGGCAGACTTGGTCCCTGTTCCTGTATGGAGAGAAGCCCATGTATTTTGTTTGTGGACTGTCATCTGTGATTCTCACAAATGGCTTTGCTTCCTTCTCATGTGGCTTTCACACTTATGCAGAGCTTTTATAGAGCCTCTGGTGCATTCTGCAGTGTGAAGTTTACCTTCCCACCTCTCCATCTCCACTGGTTTATGAGCCCGTCAAAGATAAAAATTATGTTCTTTGATTTTGTTTTCCTAGGGCCTTGCACAGTGCTTCCCACTCTTGATTAAGCATGCTTAAGAAATGCTTGTTGAATGAGTACATGAAAGGGGGGCCAATAACTTGTATGGTTATTTGTACGCCATCAAACTTTTTTTTTTTTTTT
>NW_012102066.1:676584-679533 GCF_000951045.1 Mandrillus leucophaeus | reverse complement strand
TGTGGTTAATAAGAGTTAACTGACTCAAATTACTTTTAATCCTTATCATCTGATATGAAAACCATGGTGCCCCTTAAAATTGCTTTTCTATCTTATATTCATTCATTCATGCAGCAGTTTAGGGTTTATTATATACAAGGTAGTAAGGTGGGTAGAGATTCCTACCTGTAACTGTTGAAACATTTTTTATTAAGTTTCAGGTATCATACACACATATACAGATACACACACATGTGTTTTGTTTTTTCGCCTCTTATTAAAACTTAACACATGAAGGTAGATAATATGTCAATTGTACTTAAGCGCTATCTAAATTTGTTTTATGTGCAGCAAGACTATGATATAACCTTGTAAATATCTAACTTCATTAAAAACACACAGAATAGGTTAACTCTATGGCTCTCTGAGCAGTATCTTAACCTTTACTCTGGAAGCCTTAATGACACGATAATATCTAATATTGCCTATAACTTCTTTAGATCTGGAAAGAAAAGTGATATAAATGTCATTATGTCTTGAGACTCACCTGAATGCAATCTTTAACATGACTTACTGAGCCCCCAACATGGTAAAAGATCTGAGCCTGAAAACACTCCTTGTCGAATCATTGCTCATCATAGTGCTGAGTAGTAATCTCTCTGGGCTGAAAGATGGCATGCCGTATAACAAATGAAAGGGAGCTGACACTAGAAAGAACATTAGTGAAATCAATATGATTCAGCCAGAGACACAGACTCCATTAATGGTATGTCAATATGACCAATTATTTCCACAGCACTGACATCAGGACTGTGTTTTTTTTTCTTCATCTTTAGGAGAGAATAATTTTACTTACCGTAATTGTTGAATTATAGCCATTGGCCGAGAAATTCTTGGATGTTTTACATTGTCATCGTTACCAGTTTCAATTTGTCTTTATTTGATATCTAAACTCCTGATCATAACTTACCTTAGTTTGAAGGTTAAGATCAATAAACTGGGCCACACATTCAGTGAATTGTGAATTCTAGAAATTCCTGTTGGTATCCACTGCCCAAAGAAGAAGAAGTAATGGAAGCAGGCAGAACTTGAAGAGCAATCAGAGATTGTAAATATAATCAGAATTGAATTCGTATAGTTATTTTGTTAATTTCTGCTTCCTCAACTAGATGGTAAGCTTAAGTGCAGGGAAGTGTATATTTTACTTGTCATTGTATTTGTCATCCTATGCCATGTCTATCACCTGGCATAGAAGGCACTGGATGAATATTTTTTGAATAATTTTCTAACTTTTCATGAATTTTTGTTCAATTTTCTCATATTGGGAAGCTGCCAGTTTTAGAGTTATACCAACACTGCCATAATAAAAAAAAGCTGCCAAGATCAGGAAACTGCAGATATTTTTGCAGGTTCCAGAACCAGCAAATGAATGCCCCTTACCATATACCCTTCAGTACCCATGAAGTAAGGGAATGGACACTGCAACTTCTGGTAGCACCATCACAGAGAAGGGAAGTGCCTTCATGACCAGGCTTGATGGCAGCAACAGCCATCACTCAGTCTCACATCCCCCTTATCCACCCCCTTATCCACCCCCATGCCTGTGTCTGATTGGTGGATTCTAAACCACCCTCAGAAATGTAGCTGCAAAGGAGTCTGAAATGTGCAGGTTTTAATATTCCAGCCTCTGCTGGAGAGAAGGCTCATCAGAAGGAAGTTGGAATGGATGTTGAGTGCCAATCTACTGTATCTATTCTACTTCCTTAAAGCTTACATTCCATTAACAGTCTTTGGAAGAATGTAATATAGGCGAATATTTTTCGGTACCAAAAAATAACTGACATGGATAAGTGACATGGGGCAGTGATTAAGTATGGGCTCCAGAGTGATGCTGTCTGAAGTCAAATCGTCTTCCACCTCTATGGGAATCCATTTCCATATCTATAAAATGGGCATCATCTTTCCTCAAAATATGGCTTTGAGGAATAAATAAGAAAAACAGTATGATATGCCAAGCAGAGTGCCTGGCTAATGGTAATTAATCAATAGAAGTTAGCTATTATACGTCCAATCCTTATTCTTCAAATTTTTGTTTTCCTGGCAGGAAATGGAGATTCTTTAATTAAAAATTAAAATTTGAGGTTGGGTACGGTGGCTCACGCCTGTAAACCCCGCATTTTGGCAGGCCGAGGCAGGAGGATCGCTTGAACTCAGGAGTTTGAGACCAGCCTGGGCAACATAGCAAGACCTTGCTCTACTAAAAACAAACAAAAATTAGCCAGGTGTGGTGGTGTGTGCCTGTGGTCACAGCTACTCAGGAGGCTGAGGCAGGAGGATTGTTTGAGTTTGGGAAGTGGAGGCTGCAGTGAGCTATGATTGTGCCATTGCACTCCAGCCTGGGAGACAAAGTGAGACTCTGTCTTAAAAAAATAAAAAATAAAAAATTTGAAATGTCATAGTTTTAAATTATGGTTTTAACATACTCAGTTGAAAAGGACTCTTCCAAAGCCTCATGAATATCTCTTACACATGTGGAATGATAATGCAGGGGTCTTGAGTTCTGAGGATTGTTCCAGTATTTCTACTTGCTTCTTATTAGCTCCACACCTAATTGAGAATGATTTTCATTATAATAGATTTTCATATGAGTGTAATATTTTATTGTTTAATTCTTCCTGCCTTCTTTTCATTAATTTATGCAGCATTTGAGGGTTTATTAATGTACTAGGTACTGAGGTGGATACGTACTTCTGTTTTATTTGAATGGTATAAATTCTTATTTCTTTAATAATATTTTTATTATAAGACTAATACATGTTTATTGTGGAGAATTTGACAATAAACAAGTGTATAGAGAGTAACATTAAATCACCTATAATCATACTCTGCAGGGCCAACTGTTGGTAACAAAGTGATATTTTCCCCTAGTGTTTTTCCTGCATATCCTTACTTTTCAAAAAGACAGTATAT
>NW_012102066.1:674543-675639 GCF_000951045.1 Mandrillus leucophaeus | reverse complement strand
GGTCTCGATCTCCTGACCTCGTGATCCGCCCGTCTCGGCCTCCCAAAGTGCTGGGATTACAGGCTTGAGCCACCGCGCCCGGCCTACTGTTATATTTTTTAAGGAATCTTTGCGGTTTTAATGGCCATGCTATTATGCCGCAATTCTCATTAGTGCACTTAAAAATCAGTTCTTTCCACCCTGTAAACTGAAAATAAATTAGAATATATGGTTCAAAATTGAAAGACTAAAGAAAGTTTACTACCATGCAATCCTATCTTTGTCTCTTTTCTCTTTTTTATTGGCGTCAAACTATTCATTATTTTAGACTGCAAAATTTCCACTGCACTTAGGAAAGTGAATGGATTGGAATTATTTCCTGCAGGTAAATGAAACTTTATGGTATTTGTAAGAGAGGCAATTAGGATACTTAGAGAAAGCCAGATATAACCTGTCCCTCCGTATCTTTTCCTTAGTTGTGAGGGTCAAATGGGGCACATTGCAGTCTGGATTCAGAAACCCCTTTCAACGGCACATAGATAGTTAAAGAGAAAGCTTGTTCTTCAAGGGCCGCTAAGGACAAAAGTGAATCCATTAACACTCTAGGAAGCAATGTGACTACTGGAAGAAAAACATTCAAGAGGTAAAATGGATTTTAGAAGGTCACAGGAGCCAATTGTCAGTGTTTGTACTCTTCATCAAAATTATTTTTAATGAGCTCCCTGACAGCTGCGCGTGCTGACAGCACGGGTGAAGGGGCTCGTCTGGGGTCATGCCCATGCCTGACACTGCCCTAATTAGCTGAAGCACAGGGAGGTCTCTTGAGAAAGATCCAGAAGGGACCATGATAAATCGGGCAAAGTATTCCTTGAGAGCCTGAGGTTCACGTGACAGCTCAGAGGAATTACAATAAAGATGGATTAGGAAAATGGAATATTAGGAGGGGAAAGACTAGAGTTACTAGAAGAGATACTTGAAAAGAGATTCTAGGATTTACTGGACAGGTTTGTTTAAAAGTATTTGAGTTGGCTGGGCGCGGTGGCTCATGCCTGTAATCCCAGCACTTTGGGAGGCCGAGGCGGGCGGATCACGAGGTCAGGAGATCGAGACCATCCTG
>NW_012102066.1:650924-673918 GCF_000951045.1 Mandrillus leucophaeus | reverse complement strand
GAGTTTCACCGCATTGGTCAGGCTGGTCTCGAACTCCTGACCTGAGGTGATCCACCTGCCTCTGCCTCCCAAAGTGCTGGGATTACAGGTGTGAGCCACCATGCCAGGCTATCTGGAGACATTTTTGATGGTCACAACTGGGGGGGATGCTTCTGGCGTCTAGTGGGTAGAAGCCAGGGGTGCTGCTAACCATCCTACACTGCACAGGACAGGAAAGAATCATCCAGCCTCAAATGTCAGTAGTGCCCAGGCTGAGAAAGCTTGAGTTAAAGTAAACCTGAGAGCCTGTATTCAAATGAAAAAAAGGGATAAGACTAGAGGAGAGTAAACCTGTCCACATTTGTAAGCCTCTAACAAGCGCAGTGCCTGATGTGGGATTATAGACAGGCGCCTGCCTCACTGAGATCACAGCATCAGTAATCCCTGTACTGTATGTAGTTCCGGATTGGAATCTTTGACTGAAGGCAAATTCTCAACCTCTTTAAACCTCAATTACAAAAAAGAGGGCATAATAGTGGCTCTTGCCTCATAGGTTTTTGTGAAAATTGAATAAGAAAACATCAGTAAGGATGTGGCATGGTGCCTGACAATCTTTAGATGCCCAATAAGTGGTAGCTGGTATCAACATAGAAATAAAATTGAAAAGATATACACAAAATGTTTGCATTGGTTATCCTTGGGTAATGGGTTTTAACTTGTTTCTTAGATTTAAAATTTTTCCACCATAACATGTATTGCCTTTATAATAAGAACGTAAGGTTTAAAATTTTTCCGCCATAACATGTGTTGCCTTTATAATGAGAACATAATTAATTTGTTTTAAGTTGATTCAGGAAGCTTCTGATTCCATATCATAAAATATAAATGTTCTCTTCTATTTTCCAGAGTCAGGTTTAGACTATCTAGATCATGAAATCATCAGATATTTTCAGCTACTACCTAACGCATGAGTGTGTAGAATGCTGTGGCGCTCTGTTGTTAGAATGAAATGAAAGTGAAAAATAAAATGCTTATCAATATTCTGGGGTAGCAAAAGCAATGATGCATTTATGATAGACTGGAGAGTGGATGATAGGATTTGTTTTTGCTGAACTTATTCATACATATTTGTGTTTTGCCTAGACTTAAAAATTGTTTCTTTTTCTATGAGCACATAGCAATAACTGGGAAGTGGCTGAGAACCATTCTCTTTTTTTTTTTTTTTTCGAGACAGAGTGTCTCTCTGTCACCCAGGCTGGAGTGCAGTGGTGAGATCTCAGCTCACTGCAACCTCTGCTTCCTGGGTTCAACTGATTCTCTTGCTTCAGCCTCCCAAGTAGTTGGGACTACAGGTGCACACCACTATGCCTGGCTAATTTTTGTATTTTTGGTTGAAATGGGGCTTCACCATGTTGGCCAGGCTGGTCTCAAACTCCTGACCTCAGGTGATCTGCCCACCTCGGCCTCCAAAGTGCTGAGATTACAGGCGTGACCTACCGTGCCTGGCCTATCATTCTTATTTGACAGGAATTTCCCTATTGCTGGGTGCTATGTGATTGAGGGAAACCCAGAAACAGCTTTGTGTTGTGGTTAACAGCACAGATTCTGGAGCCAGGCTTCCTGGTACCAAATCTCAGCCCTACCACTTACTAGCTTTTTGACTTCAGTGAAGTTTCTTAACTTCCTTGTGATTACTTCCCTCATCTTTAAAAAAGGAATAATGTCCTCAATAGGTAACATGAAGGTTAAAAGGAGATGGCGTGTGTGTGTGTATATACTTCTGTGTGTGTGTGTGTGTGTGTGTACAGTTGTGTATCTCATTCCTAAACAAAACCTGGCTCATAGTAGGCCCTATATAAGTGCTTGCTACTATTATTGAAAGTTGGATATATTTTTAAATTTCTATTTTTCAATCTTTTGCAAAGAAGGAAAACACAGCTTTGATAAAGGTAATTTTGGTAGACATTGGTAGACATTCTCTAACATGTAAACTACTTGTGTAAACTGGGAAATACTAGATTGCTCTAAATTAACTAGTTCTATATTAATTTTTTCAATTATATTGGATTGTGTTCTGTGTTTTTATTTTGTTTTGTTTCTTGTTTTCTACTCACATGGTGAGACCTGGCTTGGGTAAGTCATTTCTTTGAAGAGCCTCAGTTCAGACTAAGGGGCAAAGGCAGATGAGGGTCCAGGGCAAGGCATGGAAGCCAACTGCTCAGTGGTTTCAACCCGGGCTTCATGGGAAAAGGATGGGAGGGTGGGGTGCGGTGTCCTTGAGGTTGAGGTGAGAAGAGTTGCCTGAGAACAGGAACCAGAAAGTCCTAACAGTGGTCGATCACTGATAACATTTGTGATGAAAACATTTCAGGCCCAAACTGCCTCAGCCATGCTGAGCAAGGCAGGAACTTGGGACGTGAACCACTGTCTTAATCGGGTCCACTGTGGATCCAAAAGGGACCATTGAGGGCCAGGCACGGTGTCTCACTCCTGTAATCCCAGCACTTTGGAAGGCCGAGGTGGGTGGATCATCTGACGTCAGGAGTTCGAGTCCATCCTGGCCAACATGGTGAAACCCTGACTCTACTAAAAATATAAAAAATTAGCCGGGTGTTTGTGGCGGGTACCTGTAATCCCAGCTACTCGGGGGGCTGAGACAGGAGAATGGCTTGAACCCAGGAGACAGAGGTTGCATTGAGCCAAGATCACGCCATTGCACACTCCAGCCTGGGCAACAGGAGCGAAACTTCATCTCAAACAAACAAACAAAAAAACACAAAATGGACCGTTGAGAAAAATCCTTGCTTTGTGCGCATCTGTTGTGAGGAGATGGGACAGCCTTGCCCCTGCGTGGATCCTGCTCAGGAGCTTTAGTTTCTGTAGCAGAAGGTGGCTCTGCGATTAACTGCGGAGTTTAAGGATCTGGGTTCAATGAGCACTCCAGGCTCTGATGGGGAATTGTACCTGGAACTGTTAATTATCTCGTAAAAAGATCAATGGAAAAATTATTTTCAAGAAAAATAATAGATAAAATTTACTCACTCTGATACTTAGCACAATAAATGTTTATTGAACTGTTGAATCTTTTCTAGGTATATGAAGTTTTATTTTCAGGCTAGTGGCTTTTGAATTCTGCCACAGGAGAATTCAGTTCTCCTTCTGAGGCCTTCTGAGGAGGGGAGAGAGTGGAAGGAAGGGAAGAAGCAGCTTGGCCTGGACCCATTTTTTCCATTAATTTTTTTTTTTTCTTAGTAGAGACGAGCTCTCTACTATCTTGCCTAGGCTGGTCTCAGACTCCTGGGCCAAACGATCCTCCCACCTCGGCCTCTCAAAGTGCTGGGATTACAGGCGTAAGACACTGCCCAGCCTGGACCCATTTTATATATTAGACTTTTCTAGAAGGTTCTCTTTGAAGAAAAGTTTTCTCTGCTAACCACACTTTGAAAAACTATTTCTGTAGGAAAATGATATATTATCTTTGGATCACCTAGGTCGCCGGACAGCTTTCATTAGAAAGTTCTACCCATGTGGCTTTAGCTTCCAAAGATACACTTCCTTTTTTTGAGACAGGATCTCACTGTATTGCCCAGGCTGGTCTTGAACTCCTGGGCTCAAGTGATCCTCATGCCTCGGCCTCAGCCTCCCAAAGTGCTGGGATTACAGGCATGAGCCACTGCGCCTGGCCCCCAAGATACTTTCACCAAACTGTGTTTCAAAGTTACGCTTTTAAATTATATTTAAAGTTCATATAAGAACAGGCTTAGCTGTGACACTGTAGAGGCGAGAATATGGAATTGACATGGGTCCCTTTCACACTTGTTCCCCACACAGGGCCCACATGAAACCTGTCCCTGAGTTTAATCCTAAGAAAAACCTCGTTTCACTAGCAAATAATTCCCTTCTCTGAGAAGGCAAATTAATTATTTATTTCCAGCTTTCTCTTAGGCATCCTGAAATTCTGAGCTCAGTTTCATGCTCTGAAAAAGAAAAAATAGCTGCTAGAGTCACAGAAATGGTATTGACTTTTTGGATTGGCGTATTTGTTTTCTCTGTTCCTTACCTATTTCCCCCTATTTTTCTTACTTCCTTTCCATTTTATTTTGTATGCCTCTTTGTAAGCTGCCTTAAATGCTTTTTGGATTGAGGCAGGATATACATTCAATAAATAAAATATGTCTAAACCACTTATGAACAAAAGCTTCTTGGGCTGGAGCCTAAACATTACTTATATAAAAAGACCTGATTCCCCACCTTCTCCAAGAATATTATTTAGTCATTTCTCTGCATTGTACTCAACTCTTTAAAGATTATAGAACTGTAGTTAGCGTATTAGAAGGCTTGTGGATCTAGATTCTATGTCCTCAGCAGGTGAAGTATTTTTTATGCAATGCCACGGTACGGATTCTAGAGTTCTTAGTTGGGCTGGCATAATTTTGTGTGACCAAAATTCGGCAGAGGGTCTTTATCAGTTTGAGGAGAGATTAGCGGAGCATTGAATTTCAGAGTTTGAAATGACATTAGCGATTCTCTGGTCCAGTGATTCTCAACCAGGGAGACGTTTGGTTATTTCCGGAGATACTTTTGGTCACAACTGGAGTGGGTGCTGCTGGCATCCAGGGATGGAGATCAGGAATGCTGCCAAGAACGCTGCAGTGCACAGGACAGCCCCTACACCAGCATGTCACTACTGCTGAGGTTGAGAAGCCCTGATCTAGCCAATCCGGTCATTTTTCAGACCCCAGGGAGTTTAAGTGACCTGACCTTCAAATATAAGATTTAATAGTCAATTGCCCAAATTCATTCTTAAAATATAGCAAAACGATGAGAAATTTCCCTTCGAAACTGAGAACAAGACAAAGATGTCTGTTACGATAGACCATTCTCAGAAGTTTACTGGTCCTCCTGGGGATGCCTCTCAATAGGCAAAATCTACATTCCTGCCTGTTGAAAGCAGACATGGTTACTTGACTTGTTTGGGCCTATGAAGTGTGAACAGAGGCGACACACATCACATTCAGGCAGGAGACTTAGTAACACATGCCTGGTGTCCCATGCCTTTTTCCCTCTGCCAGTGTTCCAGGGAGTAGCCGGACTGCCAGCCTGGGTCTTGGAATCACGGCTGGGTCCCGATAGCGATGCTGTGGGAACTGGAAATAAAGCTTTGCTGTTGTTTTAAAAATGCAATCACATTGTAAATTAGGATCCTGGGGAGCGTGGCACTAGGTGTGCTTATGCAGAGCTAGATGGGGATGCTTTCCTTTCCTTATCACTTCAAGTCCGCAGACACAGCCTTCAGGGCATTCTTCTTCTGTGGTACCTCAGTTGGGGCACCTTGTCTGGAGTACACAGTAAGGCTATGCTACAGTCCTGCTATGACTGAAATGGCAATATGAGTGCTTTTCTTTTTTGGTGGTTTGTGTATTTATGTTTTAACAATTATAAACTAGGCTAGGCACAGTAGCTCACACGTATAATCTCAGCACTTTGGGAGGCTGAGGCGGGTGGATCACTTGAGGTCAGGAGCTGGAGACCAGCCTGGCCAACATGGTGAAACCCCATCTCTGCTAAAAATGTAAAAATTAGCTGGGCATGGTGGCGTGCACCTGTAGTCCCAGCTACTTGGGAGGCTGAGGCAGGAGAATTACTTGAACCCAGGAGGCGGCGGTTGCCTTGAGCTAAGATCATGCCACTGCACTTTGGGTAAAAAAGCAAGACTTTGTCTCTCTCTCTCTATATGTGTGTGTGTGTGTGTGTGTGTGTGTATACATATGACATTGCTGATATATACATATATACATATCAACTGCTGACATTGAGCATTATACAGTAAGACAGATTTTCCTTCCTTATTTCTTTGCATCAATTTTCTGCCTCTCCCTCCCTTCCTTTTATGTTTGCTTCAGTCGGGACCGGGCACGAATGCACACATTGCTGTCTGGCTTGTATCTATGTGGTAAGTCTAGAATGATCAGTTACCCAAAGAGGAGGGAATCAGTGCTAGTGAAGGATGTAGGCTGTGGTTAACTGGAGTTCCCAGGTAGCTGGATCTTTTGTGACAGGGACTGGCTAGTTTGGTTTTATACCGGATACTGGTTATATAGAGACGAAAAGACAAGATTCCTTCACTCAAAAGAACCTTACCTTAGAGTCTTGCGGGGAAATTGATTTGCAAGCAAGCTGCTTTGCCCCCTTACTCTAAACTCACACTTGAATCTCTGATCTTAACACTTTGATGGTGAAGAAAAAGCCCTCCAGAGAAAAGGTAGTAAGAGATCCAGAATCTAGAGCCTTTCCCAAGGCTTCAGGTAGATGTGGTTGAATTCACCTTGTTCTCTCTTGTCCCCTATTCCCACAGCTTTAGGTGTTTTAAAGGAGTGGAAAACTCCCAAGACACAGGGCCACTCTGTCACTCCTGACGTGCACTTGTAGGGGAGTCCAGAGTGTTTACTAAACATAAAACCTCCAGGGTTTTTATGAATGGTCAATGTTACTCTCAGAAAATGCTGATCTGGGTAGGACAGGTTGTTCGTCCATTCCTTTGTGTGCTTACCATGTGCCAGGCACAGTTCCAGAACTGGGGATCCACTGCTAAATAAGACCGATAAGGTCTTTGTTCTTAAGGTGTTTCCATGCTAGACATTAATTATATTAATCTCAACTCCAGTTGATGCCCTAGGCCAAGCTATCCTCTATTCTCCTTCTTATCTTTAGGCATTTTTCAGTTGTTAAACCAACATCACCAGGATGACAGCATAACCCAACTAATACCAACAATATAAAGTGCCTGAGTTCACCACCCGGCTCAGCTCCCAGCTGACTGCCCCGGAGTCCCGCTCTGTTCAGGCAGGGGCAGAATTTCTTTTGTTTGTTTTTTCTTTGGAGACAGTGTCTCACTCTGTCACCAGGCTGGAGTGCAGTGGCACAATCTTGGATCACTGCAACCTCTGCCTCCCCAGTTCAAGTAATTCTCCTGCCTCAGCCTCCTGAGTAGCTGGAACTAAGGCTCACACTGTCACCCCTGGCTATTTTTATTTTTGTATTTTAGTAGAGACGGGGTTTCACCATGTTGCCCAGGCTGGTCTCAAACTCCTGAGCTCAGGCAATCCGCCCGCCTTGGCCTCCTTGGGAGGGATTACAGGCCTGAGCCACCGCGCCCGGCCCAGGCAGAGTTTTAATTGACCACCATCTATTGTCCGACTCCTAGAAACTTTCACCTGGATTCCTTAAAGTGATGCCTTGCTGACCTGATTGGATAACTCAGTATTCATTGCTGAGTAGCTGAGGTAAGCGTAATGTTCACTTATTTCTCAGCTATCTATGAGAGCTGTAACTTACATTGTGATCATTCTGGCAAATGTTCTCTAAAAAAGAAAACAAAAAAATAACAGCTAGAGTCATGTTCACCTAGTTTTAACATCTTTAGAGTTTTGCTTCTTCTAAGTTCAGTAGCTCAAAGACAGAAAAAAACACCCAAAGACAGCAATTCTTTACTCTAAACTCAATATTCTTCAACTTTCTAGAAATTATTAGCCACTTACTTTATTTTGATTTTCATCTCTGAAAAAGTATTCAGACTTATATATAGTTGCCAAATGTGTTCATCAAACACTTCTCTAAGAAATTTGTGTCTTTTTGGAATTCAGTCAACATTTTTTGGATAAATGAATGTGAACTCTTTAGGAATTACTTATTCCACAAATGATGTCTTACCAAGATTTCCAGAAACTATTTTCATATTGAAACAAAAACAAAACAAGACAGCACTCTGCTTCTTCCCACAGAGTTCTGAGACAGCTTTTACATAATAATCTCGAACATATTGTAATCTTGTTTATGACAGAAATAAAAAGGCATCATCACATTTTTGTTTTGGAGAGTTCATTGTTTTCCCTATGAATTCATAGGAGATCTTTGTCTATTGTAAATATTATCCCTTTGTCTTGAAAAGAGCTTTCCCTTCTGTACTCTTTCTCTGTGGGCTTTATGTATCTTTTGTCTTATAAAATGTAGGATGGGTACAGAGTCAGATGTATCTAGTTTTTCCTTTTTAGTGTCATTATTTTTTGTTTTACACAAAAACATCTGCCAGTTGGTAAGTTATATAAATATTCTTAAATTTCTTCTAAAGTTTTAATATTGTATTTTTCAGTTAAAGTGTAATCCGCTGAGCCAGGTGTGGTGACATACATCTGTAGTCCCAACCACCTGGGAGGCCAAGGTGGGAGGATTGCTTGAGCCCAGGAGTTTGAGGCTGCAGTGCACAACGTTCACACTACTGCACTCAAGCCTGGACCACAGATCAAGACCCTGTCTCCAAAAAAAAAGAGACAAAAGTTTAATCCATTGGATTACTCTTTATTTGTTTTCTTCCAGTTAACCATTGTGTCAGCATAATCAAACTATTTTGCCCTATGAAATGAGTTGCTATCTCTTGTCTATATTCACATCTTTTCCCAGATTTTCTGCTCTGTTCCACTGATGTATTTACAGGCCAGTATCATAATGTGTGAAAGCATTGTCTTTAGTGGAAATTTTTAAATAGTAATTATTCCTTTCATTTTTTTATTCATAATTTTCTTAGTTATTTCCAGATCTTTACTTTTCAATAAGTGTATTTTTAAATCACTTAAATAATTCAGCTCTAAAACCTCATTGGCAGTCTAATTGGAGTGAATCTTCTGATTCACAAGCATGAAATGTATGTATTTCCATTTATTCAAACCTTTTAGTATTTTAAATATGCGTTCTATTGTCTTTTTCATGTAGGATGTATACCTTTCCTAAATATTTTATAGTTTCTTGTAAGTAGAATTTTAAAATTCCCCATTCTATGTGGTTATTGTTACTATAAGACAAAACTATTGATTTTTTTCCTCTTTATTTTCTAGCATTTATTATTTGGAAGCATTTATTAGTTGACCTTTTGGGGTCTGTTTTCTCTTTTTAATGTGTAAGCACAAGGTAGATCATGCTTATTTCGTTTACTAGTTTATCCCCAGCATTCTGGCAGGACAAAGAATGAATGCATGAATGGATATCCAAAAAAGCATTTGAGGGGAGATTCAACAATGTACACTACTTTCCCTTTTCTTCTTCTTACCTTGTGTTTCTAACACATACTAAGCTTTTTTTTTTTTTTTTCTTCCAAAATGGGATTTTGCTCTGTCACCCAGGCTGGAGTGCAGTGTCACGATCTTGGTGCACTGCAACCTCTGCCTCCCAGGTTCAAGCGATTTTCCTGCTTCAGCCTCCTGAGTAGCTGGGATTACAGATGCACGCCACCAAACCCAGCTAATTCTTGTATTTTTAGTAGAGACGGGGTTTCGCCATGTTGGCCAGGCTGCTGTCCAACTGCTGACCTCAGGTGATCCACCCGCCTCGGCCTCCCCAAAGTGCTGAGACACAGGCATGAGCCAACAATCCCAGCCCATTCTAAGCTTTTAACATCCTTAGATTACTGTTCCAAATAAGTTGGAAAGATCCCCCAATTTTTTCCTTAACTTTTTAAAAACAACTTTATTGAAATATATGTTATATGTCATAAAAATCACCTATTTCAAGATGATTTTAGTATTCAATAATTTTTAGTAGCTTTACTGAGTGATGCAACCGTAACATAACGATAAATGTTCAGGTTTAGAACATTTTCATCCTCCTAATAGGATCTCTCATGTCCATTTATAGTTAATCCCTGTTTGCACTTTTACCCCTATCCACAAGCAATCATTAATTTATTTCTTGTTTCAATGGATTTGCCTATTCTGGACATTTCGTATAAATGAGATGGTACCATATGTGAACTTTTGCATCTGACTGCTTTCACTAAGCATAATGTTTTCAAGGTTCATCTATGTTGTCACCTGTGTCAGTATTCTGTTACTCTGCTGCTGAATAATGTACCCTTGTATGCATGTACCACATTTTGTGTATCTGTTCATTAGTTTTGGGACATGTAGGTTGTTTCCACTTTTTGGTTATTATGAGTAATGCTCCAGTGAACTTCACATGTAAGTCTCTGTGTGGACATACGTTTTCATTTCTTCTCAGTAGGTACCTAGGAGTGGAATTGCTGGTTCATTTTATGGTTTTTGAGAAATTGTGAAACTATTTTCCAAAGTGGCCACACCATTTTATATTTCTAGCAGTAATGTATGAGGGTTCCTATTTCTCCTTTCTTAACGTTTTTCTCCCAGTTTAATGATTGAGGTATCATTTACATTGAGATATAACTTACATATGATAAAATGCTCGGATCCTAAGTGTACAGTTCAATTGTTTTTGGACACATGTATACATGCATGTATACAACCACTGCGTCAATCAAGATATGAAACATTTCCATCACTCGAGAAAGTCCCTTGTTCCTTGCCCTCAGATTTTGATTTCTATCATTCTATCCTACTGTTTTGATTTCTATAATTGTAGATTAGTGTTTATTCCAGAATTTCATACAAATCAAATCATACAGTATGTACTCTTTTGTGTTGTCTTCTTTCACTCAGTGTAAAGGTTTTGAGTTTCATCAGTGTTATTGTGTTTATCTCTGTTGTTTGTTGCTTTTTGTTGCTGAGAGCACTCTATTGTATGAATGTCCCACATTTTTGTTTATGCAGTTACCTGTTGATGGACATTTGAGTCATTTTTCATTTATAGTTATTAGGAACAAAAAAGGTACTATTAAACATTTGTATACCAGTCTTTTTGTGGACATTATTTCATTTTTCTCGGGTGAATTCCCAAGAGTGTAATTGCTGGGTCATAGGGTAGTTACATGTTACTTACTGTTTTTTATCTAGTATTAAATCACTTTACAAAATTCTTTAAGAATTACAGTTTTTTGGCCGGGCACGGTGGCTCATGCCTGTAATCCCAGCACTTTGGGAGGCCGAGGCAGGTGCATCCCTTGAGGCCAGGAGTTCAAGACCAGCCTGGCCAACATGATGAAACCCCGTCTCTACTAGAAATACATAAATTAGCCGGGTGTGGTGGTGCGCACCTGTAATCCAAGCTACTTGGGGGACTGAGGCATGAGAATCTCTTGAACCCGGGAGGTGCAGAATGCAGTGAGCCAAGATCACACCATTGCACTCCAGCCTGGGCAACAGAGCTAGACTCAGTCTCAAAGAAAAAGAATTATAGTTTCTAAAATACCGTGTCTTTGATTTTCTAAATTATTTTACAATTTGCTGATAGGTATAATTTTGAGTTAGATCTTTATCTATTGATCTGGAGGAGTTTCTGGGACTTTTTTTTCTTTAAAATGAAGCACACAAGTTGCCCAGAAATGTGTATAGTATAATCTAAATTTTGTAAGACAAGCAATAACATGTATGTATATGTTCACAACTCTATAGGCAAAGGAAAAGATGTGAAAGATGTTCACTGGGATGCTAACCATGGTTTTGTGGCTGGAGGGGTGGAGGTGGTTAAGGGGAGGTATAGAGGGTTGAGTTTAAAAAAAAAAACGAAACAAGGATAAAGAAAACACATTATTAAAGCTAAGATGATTTAGTAGAATATAGATATTTATATAAAATATTTATTGCAAAAACTTTTTAATGATAAAAATATTGGAACCAGCGTAAAGATGAGCTTACCAAAGTTATTTACAGCTGTTAAAAATAGTGATAATACATGTGTTTAGAATGTATATTAAATTCAAATTCAGATTGCAAAGCAGTATGCATACTGTGGCCCTGACTATTTTGTGCTAATATGATTGTGATTATCGCGTTGTTTTTTTTTTTTTTTACTTTTTAAATCTTATGGGGAAAAAAGCAGGAAAAAAGCGTATTTCTAGAAGTATGAATCACTGAAACACAGTAATATTCCTTAAATTATACTTTTCTTGGGATAGCTGTAATTATATAAGATTTAGTCAAATCTTTAATTAGATGGTAGGCTGATTGAGGGTAGGGATCCCTCAAGATTCTATGTGTCACCCTCAGAGCTCAGAGTCATTCTGACTCATTCATAACATGAAGAGATCACCGTTGAACACAGTCCATAGGAAAGTAAGAGCACAGCATTAGAGAGATCCAGGTATGAGTGTTAAAGAAGAGCAGGCCCTGGTCAGAGTATTCTCCACTTGACATCAAGCAATTCTCCACTTGATTGACCTGGAGAGTACTTTGACAGGGCCTGCTCTTCACTTACGTAGGCTTGGTGCCTACCTTTTGCAGCTGAACAGGCTTGGCTCCAGTTCTTGCTGGGACTTAAGCTACAGTTTCAGGGAAAAGGCAGAAAGCCAAGATAGGTCAGGAATGGGATGAAAGGGGACTGGCCTGTTGGCTAGGTCAGCAAATTTGTCTGTGATTTACAGAACTAAGCTCAGGATTTCACTTGGTTAGAATTTGATTGCCTTTCATTTGATTCAAGTTGGAGCCACTGCTCCAGGCTATTCTATCTGGTGGATGGACCATAGAAGCAGGGATCTCATGACTTAGCAATATTAAAACCTCAGGCAGGTGGCTGCTTGTTGGTCTGAGCAGCCTCTAAATTTGTACAAAAGCCTGGTGGCTGGCTGCGTTGGTAAAAATGGCAGTTGTCCCGCACGCTGACATTGGGGGTTACTCTGCACTGCTGCAGGCTGTCCTGGCGCACTGCAGGCCGGGCATCATTTCTTGGTGGAGGACGTCACTCAGTTTGGAACCCTGAGCTGTGGCGCATGAGGCTCTTGCGTCACATTTGTATTTAAGGAGTTCACACTTCATTTTAGGGAAAACATCTGTTCCTTGGTTAAAACAGCATTGCACTTTTAACAGAGCAGCCACCTTTTTCCACATACGATAAGACAGGTTTTGGACATATGGAGTATTAAGCGAAAAGAGCACTATATATTTCATAGTTCTTTAAAGACCATTGACATGTAAATCAATGTGTAAGAAGATATCGTTTAAGAGGGGTTATTGCACATGGTGGAAGGAATGCTGCTCTGCATTTATCTGTGTGAAGTCATCTGCCTGTGCGTCTGAAGAAATAGCAGGCTCTGCTGCCGCAAGTGATGAAGCAGTTCTGTGGAGAAACACATTTACACCAGTTTCTGGATGCCATTCCACCAGAAATAATTCCAAGAATATGCTTATATTTTACATAAATGATAAAATCAATTTCCAGGTGAAGTATACATTACAAAGGAGAAACTTGGTATTATTATGTATTAATCCATATTAACTAAAGTTGAACCTGACATCAAAATATTGATCCCTTCTTAAAACAGACAAAAACACTTGGAGTTAAATTGTTTTGCTTCCTCTTTGTGCTAGCCGGTGCTTTAAGTCTAATGATGTGATGACTGGATAGTAAGGGAGTCTAAATCTCTACTTTCTTGATTCCCAGTGTGCTAACTTTCCTAAAATTGTGGGAATAAGCGAAATATTTTTCATAGCAATAATAAGGATTTTTAAAAATTATGTGATGATTGTGTGTTAGACTGAAGTAATTAATACCTTTGTCATAGGGGCCGGGTGCAACGGCTCATGCCTGTTATCTTAGCACTTTGGGAGGCCGAGACAGGCAGATCACTTGAGGTCAGGAGTTTGAGACCAGCCTGGCCAGCATGGGGAAGCCCCATCTTACTAAAATTACAAAAATTAGCTGGGCATGGTGGTAGGCACCTGTAATCCCAGCTACTCAGGGGGCTGAGGCAGGAGAACTGCTTGAACCCGGGAGGTAGTGGTTGCAGTGAGCCAACATTGCGCCACTGCACTCCATCTTGGGCAACAAAGCAAGACTCCCTCTCAAAAAAAAAAAAAAAAAAAATCTTTGTCATGAGGCTAAAGAAGATTTAAGGTGGAGGATTTTCCCTCGCACTAGGTAAAGAAGCAAAGCCCTGCTTATTCAGAGCCGGAGCCCAGATTTGAATTTTTTAGACTTTCATTTTCTCCCTTTATGAAGTGGCAAAGCCAGTTAAGTATAGATGTGGCCTCCTATGTCCCTGAGCTTCTGGGTCCAATAATCAGCTCTGTGACTCCTCTCAAAGAATCCAGAGGATTTCCTGCCTGGACCTTGAAGTCACCTCCCTGCTACATATTTCCCAGCTCTGGTTTTTCACCTCCTCAGGATGAATGTCTTCTTGAATGTCCTCTGGAAGAGTCTCAACTGCACTTAACCTTTCATCAAAAGAGGGACTCAGAGGCCTTAAAATAGGCATCAGGTACACACTGTATTTATGATTTGGGATTAGGCCTATTTTTTGGTGTTTCCCGTGGTCAGATTTTTAATTTCTCAACTTTATTGGATTTTCAAAGATACCCTCCCTTGGTTTTCTTCATTGTCTTCAAAGGATTTCCTCGGCAAAGTTACCCTAGTCTTAACTGGAAGAGCATGGCTCCCTTGAAGAGTCTAAAATAAGCCTTTTCCTTGAGTAACACCCAGCTCTGGTCTTGCTAAGTTACATTTTTCTCCTAACCTTATTCTTAAATCCTCTGCTCACTAGTTCAAAAATGTTATTCTGCCTTCCAGAACAACACACTTTGTAAACATTTTGTTAATAATAAAAGCCAGCATTTCTTGGATACTGGTTTTGTAACATACATTATCTCATTTAACCCTGTGATATTATTCATTAAGGAGCATTTGCTTTCTTAGGTCTGCAGCATCAGTCACTCCTCACCCATCTGTATCCCAGCTTTTAACAGTTTATTACTGCTCTTTCCTATCACATTCTCTTGTGGGCACCAGTTTTGTTTTTTGTTTTTTGTTTTTAATTATATCTTTAGAGGAGTTTCAGGAGAGAATAAAAATAAATATATTTTTCAATCCATCTTTACCCAGAAATGGAAATATTACTTTTTACAATGAAACTAGAAATTAACTTAAGAATGTTTTTGGCGTTTGGAGACATGCATAAAAATACTAAAGAGGTGCTTATAAAAAAATTCCACTTTTGGCCAGGAGGAGTGGCTCACGCCTGTAATCCCAACAGTTTGGGAGGCCGAGGTGGGTGGACCACTTGAGGTCAGGAGTTCAAGACCAGCCTGCCCAACAATAGTGAAACCCTGTCTCTACTAAAAATACAAAAATTAGCTGAGAGTGGTGGCATGTGCCTGTAATCCTAGCTACTGGGGAGGCTGAGAGAGAAGAATCGCTTGAACCCGGGAGGCAGAGGTTGCAGTGAGCCGAGATCATGCCACTACACTCCAGCCTGGGCAACAGAGCGAGACTCTGTCTCAAAAAAAATTTACTTTTTACTATAAATTTGTCATATTTAATGCCATGGTGTATTATAGTTCTGGCTACAAAATGAAAACAATTTATTTTTAAACTTGATTTTTTTTCTCCAATTAACATTTGAAATCATTAAAAGTTACTAGCAGGAGCCTCTCATTTTATGCATATAAATGCAATAAAACAACTGGTTATCTTATGCTCTGTATGAATGGTAATATTTTAAGTACATTTTCAAATTCAGCTAAGCTAGTGATTCTATCAGAAAATATCATTTTTTCCCGCACTGGCTTTTGAAACATAATTAGATTTTCTGAGCAACTGTTGCTTATAATTGGAATTTGCATATTATAATTTTAACAGAGAAAAACACTGACCTATGTAATTTTAGCGCAATTAAATTTTTCTCCTTATGCCTATGTGTACCTCATCAATTCAGCAAAAGCAAAACCTGATCTAGAAGTCCCTGTGCAGCAGATTGCAGGGAAAGAAGTAGTCAGCTGATTTGTCTGGGCCATAAAACCATGGTGTCTGGCAGAATTGTGATAGTAATTGCTCTAAGATGCATTCTGTTTACAAAGACTAATGTTGCAGCTGCTTTTAATTAGCTGCTAGAAATGAAAAACTGTCAGGGTGTGCTTGTTAGATCTACCTGAATTTATTCCATTGCAAATATAGCAGAATTTAAAGAATATCAACGTAAAACAGGAAACTGCTCATTGTAAACCAAGTTCAGAAAGGTAGTGGTAAATATCTGAATGTATCCTTTTGGTTTTATGGGAAGCAGAAAACCCTGATTTCCTATGGCACAGACCATTGCATTCTGTATTATATTGTATGGTTTTCTTTTTTTTTTTTTTTTTTGAGACAGAGTCTTGCTCTGTTGTCCAGGCTGGAGTACAATGGCGCAATCTCAGCTCACTGCAACCTCCACCTCCCGGGTCCAGGCGTCTCCTGCCTCAACCTCTCTAGTAGCTGGGATTACAGGTGGGCATCATCATGCCCAGGTAATTTTTGTATTTTTAGTAGAGTTGGGCTTTCACCATGTTGGCCAGGTAGGTCTCAAACTCCTGACCTCAAGTGATCCGCCCACCTTGGTGTCCCCATGTACTGGGAATATAGGCATGAGCCACCATGCCCGGCTGTTTTCTAAATTTTTTTTATATGTAAATTTCTGTCCTGAGCAGATGATTTACTTCCAGAGAAAAGGATCTTTGCATTCCCTACTGTCTGGCATTATGCATAATAAATATATACTGGCAAATACATAATGGTAGTATTTTTATTTATAAAAGTATGAGAAATTGCTTTGAGAAAATCAAAAGGTTAGAAATAAAAGAAAATTAAAAGCATTATTACAATTTATCATGAAATTTGGTGAATATTACAGAGCTTTGTCCACTGGATTAGAAAATTCAAGTTTCTTTTTTCTTTTTTTTCTTCTTTTTTAAGAGATAGTGTCTTGCTCTGTTGCCCAGGCTGGAGTGCAGTGATATGATCAGAGATCACTGCAACCTTGACCTTCTAGACTCAAGCAATCCTTCCACCTCAGCCTCCAGATTAGCTGGAACTACAGGTGTGCACCAGTGCACTCAGCTAAATTTTTTTATTTTTTAAATGTTTTGTAGAGACGGAGTTTTGCTTTGTTGCCCAGGCTGGTCTCAAACTCCTGGTCTTAAGTGATCCTCCCTCCTTGGCCTCCCAAATCCTGGGATTACAGGCGTGAGCCACCACACCTGGTCTTAGGTTTCTTAATTTTATTTCTCTGTGTTTCTACAGGCTTTTAGGCCATTTTACTAATAGTTATTTTTAAAACAAATTTTTTTTTGATACAGAGTCTTGCTGTGTCACCAGGCTGGATTGCAGTACAGTGGCACGATCTTGGCTCACTGCAACCTCTGGTTCAAGCGATTCTCCTGCCTCAGCCTCCCTAGTAGCTGAGATTATAGGTGCATGTGCCATCATGCCCAGCTAATTTTTGTATTTTTAGTAGAGATGGGGTTTCACCATGTTGGCCAGGCTCGTCTCGAACTCCTGACCTTGTGATCTGCCCACCTTGGCCTTCCGAAGGTCTGGGATTACAGGTGTGAGCCACCGTTCCCAGCCTACTAATATTTTTAAAAAAGGAATATTGATTTTTGTAGTTGTATGGCAGACACAGCTGACAGCACTAACTAACTTAAGCTTGCTCTGAGAATGACCTTGCATGGCAGATGCACCTGACAGCAAAATTTAAGCATAACCTGAGGATGACCCTGTAGCCTAAGAAGAATGTGTGTTCAGAGTTCCCAGCTAATAAATCCAGGAGTGGCCGATTGGGAGAGTCATTCCTTATCTATGAGTAACATCTGAACCCTCAGCCCATCCTGTGGAACACAGGCCATATAGAGGACTGAGGCCCTTTGTTTTTGGTTAGATAGAGGTTGCTACGGGGAAGGTGCTAAGCAAAAATGCTGTATAAACCGCATGCTTTTTACACGCAGTTGCCGTTCTCTGGTCCAGCCCGTCACCACTGGACCACCCTGTATGTAAATCCTCTCAGTAAACCCTGTCTCATTTACTGACTCCCAGTCTCTTCTTTGGCCTCTCAAACATGGCACCATCCCTATTGTAGCCATTCTAGTCTAGCATGGCAGTGGTCAGTTGAAGAAGGCTGAGAATTTAGGGTGCTGTGAAGTGTTTAATCATCTATCATAGTATCTAATTTAGTGTCTCTCAAGGAAAAAACATATTTGTTGATTTGATTTCATGCCAACACTGATGTTTTTTGCTGCTCTATGGCCTTGAGTAGTCAGGCATTGCCTGTAACCAAAAGGATATATGGAAAATAATTGTTTTCTTCTTTTTGTTTTTGAGATGGAGTCTCGCTCTGTCGTCAGGCTGGAGTGTAGTGGCATGATCTTGGCTCACTGCAACCTCCACCTTCTGGGTTCAAGCGATTCTCCTGCCTCAGCCTCCCGAGTAGCTGGGATTACTGATGCATGCCACCACACCCAGCTAATTTTTGTATTTTTATTAGGGACGGGGTTTCACCATGTTAGCCAGGCTGCTCTTGAACTCCTGACCTCGTGATCCACCCACCTCACCCTCCCAAAGTGCTGGGATTACAGGCGTGAGCCACACCATGCCCAGCCAAAATAATTGGTTTCTATCCTTAATGAAGACCTAATGAGAATTTGCTTAGAATAACGGCAAAGAAACTTAAAGTCTTCAAAAAAGCAAAGTGAGGATGATGGGACTCCTCTTGCCTGAAACTTTGGAAAAAGGCAGATGAATTACAACTAAGTCATCTTTTAGCTCTGCTTTCTTGATCTTCATTCAAAGTTTATGACACCTAAATTATCTTCAACTCATAAAATGTGCTTTATGGTTTAATAGAAAAGCTAAAGCACATGTCAAAATTAGTTCTTGTTAGCTATATGCCTATAGAACCAATTTTGTGATTTTCAATATGATATGTTCAATTCCAGAAGGTTATTTATAAATTGGTTGGTAGGAACCTGTTTTATGTATACGCTGTGTCCAGGTGGATGTCTCTTCACCCTTTTATGTACCTGGACCAATAGTACCAGAGACCATGGGAGCATAACCACCCCATAAGAACTCCACCCCTGCCACAGCCTTCACTATTTGGCAGGGGAAGCAGAGACTGCCATCTTCAAGCCACTGGTAGAGCCCCTTTCACATGACCTGGGAGGTAATTTCACAAGCAAAGAAGTCTAAAGTAAAGGTTTTACCTAATTTAAATTATTGCTTTTGTCATATTCTCTACCATTCACAGGAATGTTTTATTATTAATCAAAAATCATAAGCAATTTATACTCTTGATTATTTCGAAAGAGCCACATCCACTGCTATGGTTTTGAAACCTTATTAGTCAGCTTAGTTGTGCTGTGGTAACAAACCCCAAAATTTCAAGGGCTGACAACAATAAAGGTTTATCTTTCATGCTGTACATTCATTGCTGGTAACTAAGACACTATTCCATGTCACTGTCATTCTGAGATGTGGGCTGAAGGAACATCACCTCCCTGAGGTTTTGCTAGTGTTTTAGTAGACAGAAAAAGAACACAATGGGAACACACACAGTGGTTCTTAAAGCTTCAGCTTCAAAGCAGCATATGTCATGGCACTCACACTTTACAAAGCAAGTCAGATGGCTGCTCTGGGGACACACAGTCCTGCAGGAGAGGGGCTCCCAAATCAGACAGCCACTCCTAGCATCAATGACACAGGGATCTATAGTCCTTTCATGTGGAGGGGTGGTGAATCCACCACAGTTACAAAATCTTGAGACTTGCCATAAACAAATTCTCATCTGTTTGTGTGATGAGGTCCGGGTGATGGCCCCCTTCAGTAGCAAAGACAGTGCACTGTGCTCAACACGCCATTTCATCTTCTCCCTGGGTTGATAGGAAGATGGTCTTCTCAACCCCTTTGCATCTGTGTGGGGCCAGGAGACTAAACACTGCCAACTGATTAGGGAGGAATGACATGCAGCACTTCCAGACCTAGCTCACAACTGGCAAAATCCACTCTCCCCCAACTCCTTGAGCCTGTCACTCCAAATCACTGCATAGAGGCAGTGTTTCCAGGAGAGCCTCGCCTGAGCAGAAACGTCTGCTTTGAACATGGTTAGAACAAATGAAACTTTTTTGTGTTAAAACACTTGAGACTCTGTGGCTCTTCATGACTGTGTTACCCTATCCTGACCTTGCTTTGTGGTTTATTAAATGATGCACATTTACTAGAGTGATGTACATTCAACAGTGAGGTGGCCACATACAACATACCCCTAAAACATTGCTGAAAGTACACAGCTGTTTCTACTGTAAAAATATATGAGTGAAGAACTGAGTTTTGAATTTTGTTTTAATTCATTTAAATTTAAATGGTCACCCGTGGCTAGTGGACCACAGAACCTTAAGCAGTAGGAAGCTTTTTGCTGCGTGATGTGTGATCAATCTTTCCACTATCTTAGCAATCTAAACATAAAACCAACATGTCTAAATTTCACACTTTCTAGATGATGAAGAGTCATAAAATGAACAGAAAGTCTTTATATGGTGTTTCAGGGGGACACTTATGACATTGGAGTGGTGCTGGTCAAAGTTCTGCATTATTTTTTATTTGTTTCCAAATATGGAGTGCAGAAAACCAAATGGTGGAATGGACATTTTTACCAAAGTGATTGTGGTCTTTAACGATGTAAAATAAAAGACCATATTCATGTCTGGATTTCTTTCATTGCGAAGTATGTGAGATGTGTCTTGACAGCTTTGCAAATGTCGTGCCTCTGCTTAAATCTCTGCATTGTATTTATGGAAATGTTTGAGATGCTGGAAACCATTTAGAGGTGTTATAAAAGACTATTTCTTGAGGTCCAAAAGACTTCAAAATAGGAGCTGAGTGGTATAATGGAAAGAACATTGGATTAGGAGCCAGAATATCTGGGTTACGTTGCCTACTCTCTCACTAACTGGCTCTGTGAATTTGGGCAGGTTATTTGAACTCTCTAGGTCTCTGTTTCTTCTATGCTGAGTTTATGGACTTAGATTAATCACCCACCTCTAAAATTCCCTGGTTGAATTTAGGTCAGGTCTTCTTAATCATTTGTTATTCACACATGGAATGTGAAGTATTAAAACTGAGCCCACCCATGTCAATGTAACTTAACTTTTTGTTCCAGGAAATTCGTGCCCAGGAAGATAAGACAGTAAATTAATAAATAAACTCACTGTTTGCTTTAGGAAAGTCTTGCAAATCAATTTATCAGGACAAACAGTTTGCTCATCTGGACAAACAGTTGTTTTATTAAAACAATATGTTGCTCACCTGGGCAAACAGCTTGACGAGTTTGTGAAAGAATGTCACTATGCAATGTGGTTTTGAAAATGAATGTATGGGCTGGGCGCGGTGGCTCACGTCTGTAATCCCAGCACTTTGGGGAGGCCAAGGCAGGCAGATCACAAGGTCAGGAGTTCGAGACCAGCCTGATCAACATGGTGAAACCCCATCTGTACTAAAAATACAAAAATTATTTGGGCATGGTGGCGCCCTCCTATAATCCCAGCTACTCAGGAGGCTGAGGCAGGAAAATTGCTTGAACCTGCGAGGCGGAGGTTGCAGTGAGCCGAGATCGTGCCATTGCACTCCAGCCTGGGCAACAGAGCGAGACTCCATCTCAAAAAAATAAATAAACAAATAAAAGGGAAAAAAGATGAATCTATGGAAACAGTAGACACTGTTTCCAAACGAAGGGCAAGGATGTAAGAACTACCTATTGGGTACTATGTTTATTATTTGGGTGAGGGATTCAGTAGAAACCCAAACCTCAGCATCACACAATATATCCATCTAACAAACCTGCACATGTACTCCTGAATCTAAATTTTGTTGTTGTTGTTTTTTGAGACTGAGTCTCGCTCTGTCACGCAGGCTGGAATCTACTATAAATGCTTTTTTTTTTTTTTTGAGACAGTCTGTCTCTGTTACCCAGGCTGGAGTACAATGGCACGATCTCAGCTCACTGCAACCTCCGCCTCCTGGGTTCAAGCAATTATCCCACCTCAGCCTCCTGAATAGCTGGGATTACAGATACCTGCCATCATGCCCGGCTAATTTTTGTATTTTTGTAGAGACGGGGTTTCACCATGTTGGCCGGGCTGGTCTTGAACTCCTGACCTCACATGATCCACCCACCTCGGCCTCTCAAAGTGCAGGGATTACAGGCATAAGCCACAGTGGCCGGCCAACTATAAATGCAATTTTATTTACTATTTAACTGGGAGTAAAATGTCTTCGTATGTAAGTCTAGGTATTTTTCCAACTAGCATGGGACTCTAGATAGTTTATATACTGGTGAGATTGATTACAAGATTAGTGAGCACATCATAGACATTGAGTTAATTATGACAAGAATGAATAAAACCAATTTTCTGTGTCAAACGTAGTTTACAACTTTATTAAATATTTATCATATACATTGTAAGAAATTCAGTTTTCTGTAACAAAATATATAGTCTTAAGTTTACAGTTCAAAACCCATAGAGGTTCCGTGACATTACTTGCCAACATTTACGAGCTACTTACTAATTTGATGAGAGACAGAGTATGTGCACATTTAAACTTAAGGCAGAAATTTGTGTCTGTTGCCTAAGTGTTCTTTGTTCACTGGGCTTTGAAGACCATCAAATAAAAGTACTTCTTAACTTAGTGTTTTTGACACTGAATCTTGAATTCTTTTTTTTATTGAAACAGAATCTCACTCTGTTGCCCAGGATGGAGTGCAGTGGTGGGATCTCGGCTCACTGCAATCTCCGCCTTGTGGGCTCAAGTGATTCTCCTGCCTCAGCCTCGGAGTAGCTGGGACTACAGGTGCCCACCACTATGCCTGGCTAATTTTTGTATGTTTTTAGTAGAGACGGGGTTTCGCCATGTTGGCCAGGCTGGTGCATCCTGAATTCTTAAATAACCAGTATCAAAGTTATTTTTCTTGAACCTTCTAAGTATCTTTATCACACGTGAGTTCTTTCTTTAATTTTAACTAAGGCCTAATTAAAACATTTTCAAGTTTATAATTTTTATTTTCTCATGAAGCCTGATAGGAAAAGCTTTGCCCTTAGGCTCATAGTTTTACCTGAGGAAATTCAACAATGGATCTGAAAGCAGCTTATTGAGGACATGCAGTTAGAACTTAAGAAGAATGTGCCTTTAAGGAGGAATAACCCTGAGAGACAGTTCCATGACATTTAAATTCTATTGCTCTGTCAGAGTCATTCTGACAGTTTTTTTTTTTTTTTTTTTTTTTTTTTTTCTGAAATAGAATATGCAATTATCTTTTGAAA
>NW_012102066.1:629620-650688 GCF_000951045.1 Mandrillus leucophaeus | reverse complement strand
CCGGCCCCCTGACAGGCTTTAAGTTTCAAAGTTACCAGACAGTGTGCAAACAAACTCACCATCTGCTGAGCTTTACCTCACTGTTAACTAGCCTGTGGTAATGTCTTTCTCTTCTTCTCCTCCACTTCCTCCTACTCCCTTTCCTTGCCCTGTCAATATTGGATATAATGGCAGATCAGAAATGGGGTGAGACATAAGGTGAAAACCAAAGAGAATTGTGCAGAAGGTTAAGGGTTAAATAACATCAGGCAGACCAATCATGTATAACTAGACATTAGAAGTTCAGCTGTAGTATAAAAGTTAAAAGACAAAAGTATTAAAAATCGCTATACCTGCACAATTTGTTGATGAATACACAGTATATAAAGGTGTAAAGTGTGACATCAACAGCATAGAATGGTGGGTGGGGGATAAGTAAAAGTGTAGTAATTTTTTTTTTATTTTTTATTTTTTTGAGACAGGGTATTGCTCTGTTACCCAGACTGGAGTGCAGTGGTGCAATCTCGGCTCACTGCAACCTCTGCCTCCTGGGTTCAAGAGATTCTCCTGCCTCATCCTCCCGAGTAGCTAGGACTACAGGTGCGCACCACCATGCCAGGCTAATTTTTGTATTTGTAGTAGAGACGGGGTTTCACCATGTTGGCCAGGTTGGTCTCCAACTCCTGACCTCGGGTGATCTGCTCACCTCGGCCTCCCAAAGTGCTGGGATTACAGGTGTGAGCCACTGCTCCCAGCAAGTGTAGAATTTTTGTTTGCAATTGAAGTTAAGTTGTTACCAGTTTAAACAGAATGTTATGTTTTATGTAAGGTCCATGGTAACCTCCAAGAACTTATCTTTAGTAGAAACACAGAAGATAAAGAAATGAATCAAAGCATACCCCTACAAAAAAAAATTTTAAGTCACGAAGGAAGACTGTAAGAGAGGAAGAAAGGAACAAATGAACTGCAAAACAGAACAGAATAGTTAAGTCATTAACTCTCAATAATTAGCTTAAATATAAATGGATTGAATTCCCCAGCCAAAAGATAAAGAGTGGCCAAATGGATTAAAAGAAAACCCAAGATCTAACAATATCCTAAGAAATTTACTTTAGACTTAAGGACATACATATGCTGAAAGTAAAGGGATAGAAAAAAATATTCCATGCAAATAGTAATCAAAAGAGAGCAGGAGTGGCTTTATTTATATCAGACTAAATAGACTTTCAGTCAAAATCTGTCACAGAAGACAAAGAAGATCACTATATAATAATAAAGAGGCCAGTTCATCAACAGGATATAACAATTATAAATATATATGCACCCAACATTGAAGCACCTTAATACATAAAGCAAATATTAACAGAGCTGAAGGGAAAAAACAGACAGCAATACAACAATAGCAGGATGCCTCAGTACCACTTTCAACAATGGATAGATCATCCAGACAGAAAATCAATGAGGAAACAGTGGCCTGAATAATATTATAGACCGAGTGGACCTAATAAACATACACAGAGCATCTCATCCAATAACAGCAGAATACACATTCTTCTCAAGGACACATGGAACATTTGCAAGGGCTAGATTATATGTTGGGCCACAAACAAGACTTAACAAATTTAAGAAGATTGGAATCATCTCCAGTACCTTTTCTGATTATAATGATATAAAATTAGAAATTAATAACAGGAATTATAATAACAGCAGTGCTGTGGAAGGAGGTTTGATACTAGCAGAGACTGATTCATGAGATTTAAGGAAAGAAGCCATCTCCATTACATAAAAGTGCAAATAAGCAGCAAATGCTGATGTAGGGGCTGCAGCAAGTTATCCAGAAGATCTAGCTAAGATTATTGGTAAAGATGGATGATTTTGAGGGGTTCAAGACTTCAGTGGAGGAAGGAACTGCAGATGTGGTGGAAAAAGCAAGAGAGCTAGAATTAGAAGTGAATCCTGAAGATGTGACTGAATTGCTTCAGTCTGAGGACAAAATGTGAATGGATGAGTACTTGTTTCTTATGGATGAACATCTTTCTTAAAGATGGAAACTACTCCTGGTGAAGATGCTGTGGACATTGTTGAAGTGACAACAAAAGATGTAGAATATTTCAGAAACTTAGTTGATAACCAGTGGCAGAGTTTGAGAGGATTGCCTCGAATTTTGAAAAAAGTTCTACTGTGGGTAAAATGCTGCCAGACAGTGTGGCCTACTACAGAGAAATCTTTCATGAAAGGAACAGCGGATCAATGCTCTAAACTTGTCGTCCTATTTTAAGAAATTGCCACAGCCACCCCACCCTTCAACAACCACCAACCTGTGCAGTCAGCAGGCATCAGTAATGAAACAAGACCTTCTACCAGCAAAAAAGATTGTGACTCACTGAAGACTTAGATGATCGTTATCATTTTTTAGCAATAAAGTATTTTTAAGGTATGTGCATTGTTGTTTTAGACGTAATGGTGTTGCACACTTACTAGACTACAGTATAGTGTCAATATAACTTTCATGTGCACTGGGAAACCAAAAATTAGGTATTACTTGTTTTATTGTGATATTTGCTCTGTTGTGGTGGTTTGAAACTGAACCTGCGATGTATCAGAGGTATACCTGCATTATAGCTAATACCAAATAAATAGAATCATAAGAGACTACTGTGAATAATTATATGCCTACAAATTGGATAACATAGAAGAAATGGATCAATTCCTAGAAACAAACAACCTACAAAGACTGAATCATAAAAAACTAGAAAATATAAATGACCAAATAAGTAAATAGATTAAATCAGTAATCAGAAACCTCCAGCAAAGAAAAACCCCAAACCAGATGGCTTCTTTGGTAAGTTCTACTATGCGTTTAAATAAGAATTAACACCAATCCTTCTCAAACTCTTCCAAGAAATTCGAGAGGAGGGAACACTTCCAAATTCATTTTATGAGGCCAGCAACACCCTCATACCAAAGCCAGATAAGGACACTACAAGAAAATTCCAGACCAATATCACTGATTAACATAGATGCAAAAGTTCTCAACAAAATACCAGCGAACCTAATTCAACAGCACACTGAAAACATTATACACCATAATCAATGAAATGTATCTCTGAGATACACGGATGGTTCAAATATATGCAAATTAGTAAATGTGATATACCACATTAACAGGATGAGGGATAAAAATTGTGATCATCTCAATAGTTGCAGAAAAAGTATTTGACAAAATTCAACATCCTTTCATGATTAAAAACTATTAACAAATCAGATATAGAAAGAATATACCTCAACATAATAAAGGCCATATATGACAAGCTCACAACTAACATCATACTCAATGGTGAAAAGCTAAAAGCTTTTCCTCTAAAACGAAGAACAAGGGAAGGATGCCTACACTTATCACTTCTGTTGTACATAGTACTAGAAGTCCTAGCTAGAGCAATTAGGCAAGAAAAAGAAACAAAAGACATTCAAATTAGGGAGAAGCTAAATAGTCTCTGTTTGCAGATGTCATGATCTTATGTATTAAAGAACCCTAAAGATTCCACAGTTAGAACTAAGAAATGAATTCAGTGAAGTTGCAGGATACAAAATTAACATACAAATATTAGTTGTGTTTCTGTGTACTGACAACTAACTATCCAGAAATTAAGAAAACAATCCTATTTACAATAGCCTCAAAAATAATAAAATAGGCTGGGTGCGGTGGCTTATGCCTGTAAACCCAACACTTTGGGAGGCCGATGGGGGTGGATCACATGAGATTGGGATTTCGAGACCAGCCTGACCAACATGGAGAAACCCCATCTCTACTAGAAATACAAAAAAATAGCCAGGCGTGGTGGTGCATGCCTGTAATCCCAGCTACTCGGGAGGCTGAGGTAGGAGAATCACTTGAACCAGGAGGTGGAGGTTGTGGTCAGCCAAGATCATGCCATTGCACTCCCACCTCGGCAGCAAGAGCAAAACTCCGTCTCAAAAAATGAAATAAAATGAAATGAAATGAAATGAGCTCAGGAATACCAAGGAGGTGAAAGATCTGTACATTGAAAACTGCAAAATATTAATGAAAGAAATTGAAGGCTGGGGCAGAAGGATTGCCTGATTCCAGGAGTTTGAGGCTGCAGTAAGTCATGATTGTGCCACTGCACTGCAGCTGGTGTGACAGAGTGAGACCAAAAAAAAAAAAAAAAAAAAAAAAAAATTAGAAATTGAAGAAGATAGAAATAAATGGAAAGGTATCCTCTGTTCAAAGAGTGGAATAATTAATATTGTTAAAATGTCCATACTACTGAAAGCAATATACAGATTCAATGCAATGGCTATCAAAATTTTAATGGCATTTTTCACAGATATCAGAAAAACAATCCTAATATTTGTATGGAATCGCAAAAGACCCCAAGTAACCAAAGCAATCTTGAGAAAGAAGGACAAAGCTGGAGGAACCACTTCCTGGTTTCAAACTACTTCCTGGTTTCAAACTACATTACAAAGCTCTAGTAATTAAAACAGTATGGAACTGGCCTAAAAAACAGCCACTAGGACCGCTGGAACAGAATAGAAAGACTAGAAATAAACCCAAACATATATGGTCATCTAATCTTTGACAAGGGTGCCAAGAATACACAATGGGGAAAAGATCATCTCTTCAATAAATAGCATTGGGAAAACAGAGTATCTATATGCAAAAGATTGAAATTGGACCCTTGATTTACAACATATACAACAATTAACTTCAAGTGAATTAAAGACTTAATTAAATGTGAGATCTGAAATCATAAAACTCTTGGAAGAAAACATCAGCGAAAAGCTTGACCTTGGTCTTGGCAATGATTTTTTTGGAAATGACAATAAAAGCACAGGCAACAAATGCAAAAATAATGAAATGGGACTATGTTAAACTAAAAAAACTTCTACACAACAAAGGAAACAATCAGCAAAATTAAAAGGCAGCCTGAAGAATGGGACAAAATATTTGCAAACCATATGTTTGATAAGGAGTTAATATCCAAAATATATAAGGAATTCACTTAAGGGATTTCACACAACTCATTAGCAAGAAAACAAAAAGCCCAATTAAAAAATGGGCAAAGGACTTGAATGGACATTTTTCCAAAGAAGACATACAAATGGCTGACAGACATGTGAAAAGTTGCCCAAGATCACTAATCATGAGAGAAATGCAAGTCAAAACCACCATGAGATATCACCTTGCACTTGTTGTAATGGCTTTTATCAAAATGACAAGAGATAGTAAGTGTTGGCAAGGATGTGGAGAAAAGAGCATCTTTGTATATTGTTGGTGGGAATATCAATTGGTACAGGAATTGTCAAAGAACAGTATGGAGGTTCTTCAGAAAGTTAAAAATACAGTTGCCATATGATTCAGCACTTCTGGGATGAAATGAAATCTGTGTCTCAAAGAGATATCTGCACCCCATGTTCATAGCAGCACTATTCACAATAGCCAAGATACGGAAACAACCTAAGTATCTGTCAACCAATGAATGAATAAAGAAAATGTGGTGTGTATACACAATGGAATATTATTAGCCATAAAGAAGAGAGAAATTCTGCCATTTGCAAAAACAGGAATGAACCTGGAGGACACGATAGTAAGTAAAATAAGCCAAACACAGCAAGAAAATATTGTTTTGTCTTACTTATATGTGGAATCTAAAAAGTTGAATTCTTAGTAACAGAGTAGAATGGTGGTTGCCAGGGGCTGGGGGTTACGGGATTAGGGGAGATATTAGTCAAAGTGTACAAACTTTTAGTTTTAAGATGAATAAGTTTAGTGGATCTAATGTTCTGTTGAACATGGTGAATATAGTTAACAATACTGTGTTTACTTGAAATTAGATAAGAAGATAGATTTTAAGTGTCATCACTGCAACCACACACAGATGATAACTCTGGGTGGTGATGGATATGTTAATTTGATTGTGGTAGTCAGTATACACTGTATATGTATATCAAATCATCATGTTGTACCCCTTGAATATGTACAACTTTTCTTTCTTAAATAAGAACTTTAAAATTGTACAAAAGACATTTACAAGCCACACTTACTCATCTTGGGAAAAGCCATCAGTCATTCAAAGCAAAGCATCCTTTCCTTTTCAAGATTTTACTTTTCTTTTTTTTTTTTTTTTTGAGACAGAGTCTCAGGCTAGAGTGCAGTGGCATGATCTCAGCTCACTGCAACCTCTGCCTCCCAGGTTCAAGTGATTCTCATGCCTCAGCCTCCCAAGTAGCTGGGATTACAGGCATGCTTCACCATGCCCAACTGATTTTTGTATTTTTGGTAGAGATGGGGTTTCACCATGTTGGCCAGGCTGGTCTTGAACTCCTGACCTCAGGTGATCTGCCCATCTTGGCCTCCCAAAGTGCTGGGATTACAGGCATAAGCCACTGCTCCTGGCCTCAAGATTTTACTTATATTTTAAATGTCTGCATCTTGAATTTCAATTCTTATTCTCCCTAGAAGCTAAAAGCATTGACAGAGTTTTGGGTTGGGGTGGAAATATTTGGGCCTAAACAATATGAAGTTGGAAATAAATTCATATTGTTTGAAGAAAATAATCTGCTTATGATTATCAATTTATTATAATCAGGCCCAAAGAAGGAAACCAAAAGTCTTAATATTTTCTTAGTGATAAAGTGGAGGAAGTAACTGACAAAGTAATTTTGGCTCTTTACCAGGGATGCTTCATATAAAAGAAGGGAAACAATTTCCTTGACAACCAATTAAGGCTATGACTGTATTCCACAAGAAATAGATTACACTTCTGAAGTCCGCACATCTGAAGATAACTTATTATAAACTAGCTAGGAGATTTTTTGATGATATGATACAGATCAGCAATAAGTAAGACAGAAGGGGGGCTTCACCCAGCAAGAGTTAGGATTTATAGTCCCAGTATGCCCGTTTTACATATTGTGAACTTTGCTAACCTTCACCTTTATGAACAAGCTGTGAGTGACTCTCCAGCACAAAGCTTTCAGTATCAAGCATGCATATATTAAAAAAAAAAATATTGCCAGGCACGGTGGCTAATGCCTGTAATCCCAACATTTTGGGAGGCCAAGGTGGGCGGATCACCTGGGGTGGGGAATTCGAGACCAGTCTGACCAATATGGAGAAACCTCGTCTCTACTAAAAATACAAAATTAGCCGGGTGTGGTGGCGCATGCCTGTAATCCCAGCTACTTGGAAGGCTGAGGCAGGAGAATCGCTTGAACCTGGGAGGCAGAGGTTGTGGTGAGCTGAGATCGTGCCATTGCACTCCAGCCTGGGCAACAAGAACAAAACTCCATCTGAAAAAAGAAAAAAAAATTATACTGATGATTTGGAGGAGAGCACCAAATACCCTTAAAGTTTTTACAGCACAGACTTTTTAGTAAATCTGCTTATGAGGGGATGATTATGGGAATTATATATATATTCCAAAAATATTGGCAAAAATAATGAAGAACCTGAAAGTCCTCCATGGTCAGAGTTAAGGTTAGGGTCAGGGGTGAATGTTGCATTAGTTGGCAATAAAAAGCAGCCATTGTACAGTTTGACAGGCCTGTGTGAATATCCTACTTTGTAGCTGAGTGTTCTTGCTTGTTAATCTGCTTCTCCTACCCCGACTCTTTTTTTTTTTTTTAACTGGTGGTTGAGAGACGCTTCCAAGCCTACCTATTTTATTTACCACTTCCTCATTAGTTTTTTGGGCTTCTTAAAATGGTCCTCCACTCTTACGGCTTCTGGCTGTTTGTACACAAGAACTGTCCACCTCTCTCCTCCCGTCAAGGGTGTTGCTAAACCTATCATCCTCAACCTGAAGCTCCTTCCACTTCCTTCTTGCCAGTTCACTATCAGTCATTTCCTGAGACTGACATCACAAAAGAGTCATTAGATTTAAGCCCTGGTTTCAGCAATTACTGGACCTGTTGTGATCCTAGACAGGGTTCTTAACTTTTAATTTTCCATGACCTTTTTTCCCTTTGACATCCCAGTCCGAGCTGTCGACTTTTGCATTTACTGCTCATTTCTACCTTTATTAATATTCCATTTTCCCCTGTTAATAGTATATGCTGTGAAACCCAGGAGAAGTCAATATTACTATGGTCTTGGGTAGAACTGAGAGATAAAGACATGAATTTGAGGCCGTTGGGGGATGAGTTGCAGAGAGGCATAAATACGAGGCAGAAAATAAGTTACGAGTGAGAATACAACGTATTGATAGCTTTTGTAAATTTCTGGCAAAAAAAAGATATTGAGGATGATTAGAGTTGAAAAATTATATAAGACATCACTTAGGATTAGGATTCAGTCACATTTTATAGAAAACTCAAATGAGAGTTGCTTAAGCATGAAAGAAGTTCAGGCCGGGCGCGGTGGCTCAAGCCTGTAATCCCAGCACTTTGGGAGGCCGAGGCGGGTGGATCACGAGGTCAGGAGATCGAGACTATCCTGGCTAACATGGTGAAACCCCATCTCTACTAAAAATACAAAAAACTAGCCGGGCGTGGTGGCGGCCGCCTGTAGTCTCAGCTACTTGGGAGGCTGAGGCAGGAGAATGGCGTGAACCCGGGAGGCGGAGCTTGCAGTGAGCCGAGATCACGCCACTGCATTCCAGCCTGGGAGCACAGCGAGACTCCGTCTCAAAAAAAAAAAAAAAAAAAGAAAGAAGTTCAGAGGTAAGTAGTTCAGGGCTTGTATGGCAACTCCGTGGTCACAGGGGCCCCAGGTTCCTTGTCACATTGTTTTCTCCCATCCTTGGCACTGGCTTACATACCAAATGTCTCCTCATGACCACAAGATTCTCCTGGTGTTCCCAGACCAAACTGAGGGTTGGGCTGCTATTTCTCGTGGCCCAATAACGAGATGTAGATGAACTGGGGAGAAAGAGAGTTTTTATTTCTGCAACCGGTTATAGAGGGAAGGCCTGAAATTATCACCAGACCAACTCAAAATTACGGTTTCCCAGAGCTTATATAACTTGTAAGCTGTATGTCTACGTGTAAGTGTGCATTCATCCAAAGACGTAAGAGATTAACTTCTTTCAATCTATAACTAAGGTCTGAGTCCTGAAGACCTTCCTCTGGAGCCTCAGTCAATTTACTTAATCTAAATGGGTCCAGCTGCTGGCGTGATTCCCCTTATGTCTCCTGCTAAATCACGGAGGTTTGGGGAGTTCCTTCAGACCCCCAATAAACTTGTTTTTGGAGGCCTGGGGAGTTTCTTCAGACACAAAATAAAACTCGTTTAATCCTAAATGGGTCCGGTTAAGAATTCCTTTGTTATTTTGTTATGCTTTAAGGCCCAGGAAAGGCCTAGGCAAAACTCTTGGTGGGCTTTTGTTACAGTCCAGCCTTTGTATAAGGCACTGGCTTTTTTAGCTTTTAATATTTAACTTCACCACTCAGTCAGTACTGAAACAGTTGTTATGGAGGCCTGTGTTAGTGAGGCCTGGCCTGCCACACTGGTGCTCTAGCTATTATGTCCACGTTCCAAGATGGAAGAAAGTATAATGGCAAAAGTACGTATGTCTCAGCTGAATCAGTTTGCTTTAAAGAGCTTCCCTGGCTTCCATCCACTTAACTTCTGCTTACATTTCCTTGAACACCTCTAGAAACCAAGGAGGTTGGGAAAGCTTTACGCTGAGGACGTTGTCACGGCAAATAACACATTTTAAAATCAGAAAGTGGGAAGAGTGGATCTTGTGTAGGCAACTCACACTCCCTTCCACCACAGTCGACCAGGATAGAGATAACTGGATGATGGTTTTGCTCTAGTTGAGCTTCAACAAGCTTGTGGCTCCCTCTCCTTAAACTACTTTTATATTTTCTAACTTTCTCTAAGTTCAGAGCCAAGGTTTCACATTATTTTATGAATGTTTCTTGACAAGCTCATCGTTTCTGGTGTTTTGCTGCAATGCTGCAGTAGATAGTGTGGTATCTTTGGTGGACAGACGGAGGGCCACCAGGCTTTGAATAGCAGCGGTGCTACTTAGAAGCTGACAGGTTATGAACCTTAAATGCTACCATAGGGAATAATGTTGTTATTGTAAATGATTTTACTGAACCTTATATGCAACAGTAAATAATGTTATTATAAATAATGATTGTACTGAACCTTATATGCAACATAGGGAATAATGTTATTATAAATAATGATTATTAGACTGAGGTAGTTTTTAAAAAATTCAAGTGAAAGATCACATTACTTTACATGAGGACTAGAAGACACATTCAAAAGATACGGTTGATTCAGTTTGTTAACCAATAAGAATATAAGTGTCCAAATACAGAACAAAGGAAACAATATGTCCAAGAAACATTTTTCTTTTCTTAATACTAAAAGCCTCTTGATCTGTTTCCTATATCCTAGTCACAACTGAATTTTACGAAAGTCGAGGTCATGTTGGTAGCTCCCTGTCAATACTGCTTTTTGCTACTAACTGCAAGATCAGGAATGGTCCCTCATTACTTTCATCTTGGCTTTCAAAAGAGCCTACTGTAATTTTTCTTCTGAAATAGTATGAAATAACTTTTTTCCTGAAAGAAAATCTCCTTTCTATGGTTCTTTCTTCTGAAACAAGGCTTTCCTTCTCTGAGCTTCCAGCTAGAATAATTTCCTCTGAGATACTCTTATCTGGGAGGATTGTAGGATGGTCACAATGCCTCAGCTGATTTCAGTTAATTTTCTTGAGCTGAATCAAATGAATGTCTTAACAAGTTGTCCTTTAAAAGGATAGATGTGCTTTTATACAAAACTTGCATTTAAATGAAACCACTTGACTTCTTCATACAATGTAATGAAGCCTTAGTGTTCCAGCGATTTGGCACCTAAATGCATAGGCCCTCAATAAATATTGAAGGGAAGGAGGATGGTAGAAAGAGAGAAAGTGGGAGCAGGGAAAATTAGGGGGAAAATTATTTTTTCTTCCTTGAGATAGGTTTCATTTTTAATTGGGAAATGGAATGTGAAATGTATTACTTTCAAACTTGAGGACCCAGAATATAACTTATGATGATTTAAGTTTTCTTCCTTTTATTTACATTTTAATGATAAAGATACTCATTGGCCAAGACCCAGAAAAAATAGTTTACCTATATTTTATTCGTATTTATTAAAAAAAAAACCCCAGAATCTATGGAAAATCTGGAGAATTTATTTCTGGTTATAATACTGAGAAAATGTGTGCATTTAAGTTTTGCTTCTGAACAGATATATTCTGCTAAGCAAGCAATCTCCTCTTAGATTGCTTGCTGAGCACACATACTTTTCTTATGCTGATTCTTAAAAGTCTCTGTATTTGGTTGGCGGCTTTAGTAATAAGAGACTAGCCTTTAACACAGCCAGAAGAAGCTGATGTGAACCACCAGAAATAACACTGATCATATATAATACTTATGGGACAGTGGTTGCCCACCATTTTTGAACCCAAGATTTCCTGACATTTATCACTGTGCCAACAAAAAGAAAAAGTAGGAACCTCGGGAGGACTTAGGCAGAGGAAGCATGGACAGCTGCCAGCCTGGGCAGATGGCGTCTGTTTGGTTGAGCCAGGTTCACCAGGAAAGAAGATCAGGTCCTAGTTTGAGACCCAAAACCTGGTGAGTAAGAACAAGTGTTCAGGACTTCAGGGGGCCCAGTTGGCAATTGTGGGAAAAAATCTGGAGGTCCTGAACTTGCCCAAATTATAGGGGTAGGTGAGAAAAGGTAATCCAAGGGGTAATTTTTTTTTCTACTTTTTGGTATTACCTATATTTTCTTTAACAATTATATATATTACTTAAAGGAAAAAATGCTAGGTTTTATATATGTATTTGCTTCTTTTATACAAAGTAACATTGTTTTCATTTATAGATTGCCATTAGGATACCTTAGTAATGATGTCAGTTATGATGCAGATATTTCAAAGTTTATTGTTTATTTATTTATTTTTTTAGAGACAGGGTCTTACTCTGTTGCCCAGACTGGAGTATAGTGGTGTGATCTTGGCTCACTGCAGCCTCGACCTTCCAGGCTCAAGCAGTCCTCCCATCTCAGCCTCCCAAGTAGCTGGAACAACAGGTGTGCACCACCATGCCTGGCTAATTTTTCTATTTTTTGTAGAGATGGGGTCTCGCCATGTTGCCCATGCTGGTCTTGAACTCCTGGGCTCAAGAGATCTGCCCACCTCAGCCTCCCCAAATGCTGGGATTACAGGCATGAGCCACTGCACCCTGCCCAAAGTTAGAATAACTTAATGAGTAAGGTTTAGATGATGTCAGATACTCCTTTTGTCTCAGGGGAACTGGCTCCTACTTAGATATCTTAGGACCATTAGTGGGACATTATAGGATAGCCTAGAAACAGAAACACTCATGTCAGTGTGATTTATGGCTAAGTTGGCACTCGACATCAGTGGGATAGGAGGGGTAATACATTAAATGGTGCACGGGAAATTGATTATTCATTCAGAAAATAATTGAAATGGATCTGTACTTCATACACAAAAATCAATTTCAGGGAGATTAAGGGACTTAAATTATAAAAGGCAAAACTTTGAAACTTTTGGAAATAGTACAGGAGAATAGCTTTATGACCTTGGAGGAGGGAAGGATTTACAAATAGTGTTAGCTATAAGACAAAGGTTTGGTCATTGAACCATCTTAAAATCAAGGAAATTACTTCATCAAAAGACATTGCTAAAAGAGTAGGAGAGAAAATCCACACACTGGGAGAAATATGTGCCATACATATGTATGGCAGTCACACCTGACAACAACAGCCGAAGCATACCCTGAGAATGACCCTATGGTCTAAGACGAATGTGTGTTTGGAGTTCCGAGCTGAGGAACCTGGGAGTGGCCAACCCAGAGATTGATTCCTTATCTATGAGGAACATCTGAACCCCCGGCCCATTTTGGATTAAAGGAGAGTTGCCAGGTGAAGGTTGCAGGAGGTGAGCTAAGTAAAAATGCTATATAAACTGCATACTTTTTAGAAACAGTAGTGGTTCTCCCGTCCAGCATGCCACCACTGGACCGCCGCGTGTGTAAGTCCCCTTGAGAAGCCCTAGGTCTCATTTGCTGGCTCTAGGTCTCTCCGGCCTCTCGAACCTGGTGCTATCCCTATCAAAGTCAATAGGGGTCTGGAACAATAACATGTAACTAACAAATCATTAAGAAACAGAAACCTGTCTTTTAGAACGTGGAACTTCTCTTCATCAAAAGTACTATAAAATGAATTAAGAAGCAACCCATAAATACTCGAGGGAGATACTTGCCATACATGTAACTGACAAATTAATAAAGGAAAAAGGTACTCTGGAGAAAAATGAACAAAAGCCTTGAATAGAAACTACACAGAAGTGGAAATGTGAGGTTGGGTGTGGTGGCTCACATCTGTAATCCCAACACTTTGGGAGGCCTAGACAGGTGGATTGCTTGAGCCCAGGAGTTTGAGGCCAGCCTGGGCAACATGGTGAAACCCTATCTCTACAAAAAATACAAAAATTGGCTGGGTGTAGTGGCAGGCATCTGTGTTCCCAGCTACTTGGGAGGCTGAGGTGGGAGGATTACCTGAGCCTGGGAGGTGGAGGTTGCAATGAGCTGTGATCATGCCACTGCACTCTAGCCTGGGCAACAGAGGAGACCCTGTTTTAAAAAAAAAAAAAAAAGTGAAAATGTGAATGGTCAATAAAATGTGAAACTACTCAACTTTATTAGTAGTCAGGGAAATGCAAATGAGAAGCACCAGGTGATACTGTTTCACACTCTCCAGGGTGGCCAAAATTTTTAAGTCTTAAAAAACAACCATAAGGATGTAGAGTCACAAACAGGAACCCTTAGACACCGCTGGTGGCAGTTGAATTAGTACAGCCACTTTGGAGAACTCTTCAGCCTTGTCAGGAAGAGTTGAAGCTGTGTGTAATCTACAACACTGCCCACATTCCAGAGCAATGCTTCTCAAGCCTGGCATCATATATTAGCCTCCCAAAATGAGCGTGTTGGAAATACTTACACCTGGCCCTTACCCCAGACCTGTGATTCCCAAATGGTATGCCAAGATGCCCTGGGGAACCACAGCAAACTCACAGAAGACCATGGGATATCTTAAATGTTCAAGGGGAACACAGTGTTACTTGGCATCTGTTGAACACAATGCGAATTACTAGCTCAAGATAGTTCAGTTCAGTCTCAGTGTTACCCCACACAGCATCCCTTTCTATTGTGCAAAGCTGGGTTTTCAGTGGTTGCTGTAACAAAAAGCAGGTATCATGAAAATCAATATGGAAGAGGAAATAAGGGTGGTAGAGTCCAATATGATTCCAAAGTTTAAGAAGTTGTGTAGTGCCCAACGAGTGCACACATTCCATTAATAAGTAATTGAGGTTATTTAAGAATGAAATAAAACTTTTTTCTTTGGTATTTTCGTACAGATTTTTCAAACAGCTACTGTGTTGTTAGGACAAAAAGACTTGTTGAGGTTTTTGGACCTAACTACTTAAATGGAATTGTTAGGAATTTGTTCTAGGGGTGCCTAGAACCCTGAAAAAATTGAGCCACCTAGTAGTGTCCCTTGAACCAAGAATATTTGGGAATCTCTTTGCCAAATTAGTTAACTCAGAATATTTGGAGATGGAATCTGTATGTCTTTGTTTTTAAAAAGCTCCCCAAGTGATTCTAATGGGTTCCTAAGGTTGGGAACCACTGCTTGAGAAACTCTTGCACATGTGGCTTAGGATAATGCTACTCAAATTGTACCTGGGGGCCAGTGCTGGTTTGCAAATTATTTCCTACAGATCTGCAGCAAGATAAGTAGTTTATATGAATCATGTTTTCAGTGAATAATGGTACAGTTTTTGTAATCACTTGTCTTCTGATTAAATTTATTGAAATATAATTTTATGTCAAATTTTATGATGGAAATATTGAGGCTTGTATTTTGTGCTTTTTTCTCATATTTTTCTAATATTTATGATTTTACAGCTTTGTTGATGTATAATTGATCAAATTGCACTCTTTAAATTGTGCAATTTATTGTATGTCAATTTTGACATATGTATATACTTGTGAAATCATCAACACAACCAAGATAATGAACATATCCGTCACTCTCTAAAATATTTTCTCATCCTTTTGTAATCTCTCCCATATGCCCCTCCATATCCCTTCATAATCCTCCACTCCTGTCCCCTCCCCAGTGCAACCACTGATCTGCCTATTGTCACTATAGATTCGTTTGCATTTTCTAGAATTTCATGTAAATGGAATTTTACTGAATGTATTCTTGCTTTTGTCTGGCTTATGTTACTTAGCATAGTATTTTGCAATTCAGCCACGTTGTTGGATATATCAATAGTTTACTCCTTTTTATTGCTGATTAGTATTCCATTGTATGGATATGTCACAACTTGGTTTTTTATTCACCAATTGATGGATATTTCAATTGTTTGCATTTTGGCTGCTATGAAATTTGTGTATAAATCTTTATGTGATGACATGCTTTCTTGAATAAATAAATACCTAAGAGTGGAATGGTTGGATCGCATGGTAGGAATATGCATATAGTAATTTATTTTTATTGTATTTCACAAATAAAAAGCATTAGCCCACAATGATTAGAAATAAAACTCTCCCAGCCTGGGAGCGGCAGCTCATGCCTGTAATCCCAGCTACTCAGGAGGCTGAGGTAGGAGAATCACTTGAACCTAGGAGGTGGAGGTTGCAGTGAGCGGAGATCACACCACTGCACTCCAGCCTGGGAGACAGAGCAAGACAACATCTCAAAAAAAAAAAAAAAAAAGGAAAGAAAGAAAGAAAACTCTTCCTTCAGCAAATGTATTTTGAAAAGTACTAACCTAAGTGATATGCCCAAGAGTGTTCATAGCTACATTGTTTATAATAGCAAAATACTGGAAACAATCCAATCATCCATTATCAGGAGAATGGATTATTAATATGAGGTATATATCCAGTAGACTATAACAATGAAAACTACATTAACGTAGCTGCAGTTTATCTGCTACATTAATGTAACTGCAACTACATTAATCAGAATGAATAAACGGAATTTAAAGTTGAGTTCCAAAAGCAAATTGCAAAAGAGTGCATATGGAAGGATTTCATCATATGAATTTTACAAACAGTATTTTATTACAATATTAAACAGCATTTTATTTATAGAAACATATATGGTTAACTATAAAGAAAATGGTAATACAAAATGCAGGATAGTGTTTCCTTGGGGAGTGGCTAAGGGTACAACGAGAGAGAGAGGACCGAGGAAGGACAGACAGAGGCCTTTGAGGCTAGTGGGTCTTGGTCCCTTTCTTAAACTACAGGAATTTATTTTTAATGTTACATTTTGTGCTTATATTTTGTCATACATTTTTTGTGCATATTCAATATATAACCACAAAATACAAAAAAACTCTCTGAACAGTTGAAAAGGGAGTTTATTGAGCAAATAGAGGTACAAATTACGAACCATCAGGGTTAGAAAAAAATCCAGGCTTTAAATAAATATATATCTAAATAATAGGCTATTGGGTATTATCTTAGAAAAACCTGGGGTATTAACACCAGGTTATCATAGAATATTTAGTTAAGAAGTATAGAAAATATGATATGCTATTTACTTGAATGATACTCAGTAGGCATGTAATGTGATGATTAAATCAGTTAAGAATATGTGATCGATTTAAAAAAATAATCTCTTTTAAAATGCATGTCTTTTGTTTTTATGATTATTGAAAAATGGTTTTCAGAATACAAAATGAGAATCAAAAATTGGTAATTAGATATTCTGTGTTTCCCACATGGATGGAATTTATAATTGGGTGGGAGTTAGGTTAAAAGCTAGAAAACACTGAGGAAGTTAAGACAGAATTAAAAATTCCCGTTAAGAGAAAAAAACAAAAACAAAAAACTGCGTCCTTTGCTAATATAAACCGTAAGAGCCTATGCCTCGAGAAGTTTCTCTGTGTTTGTCCTTGTACATTTTTAATGACTTAATGAGAAAGAAGATACGTCAGGACTCCTTTCCTAGCAGGAGGTTGAGTCTTTCACAAATGAGTAGGGAGCTGCTCTCGTAATGAGGTGAACGGTCACCTGAGTCTTGGATAAGTCCAAGGAAAACCTTTACACCAGAGGAAGCAACAACTTGCCCGTGTTCAATCTGAGACTTTCCAAGGTCGGAAGAGAAGAGGATTGGCATTGATATTTAATAAGCATTTACTGTGTCCGAGGCATTTTGGTACGAATTTTATATCTCTTATCTGATATCCTTGCCTTTTAGGACTAGGCTCTTCTTACCTTTAAGGTAGATGTTATTGTTCTCATTTTACGCATGAGATAACTGAAACATAGAACTTAAAAACCTTGCCAAAGATTTCAGAGGAGGCAGATTTAAACCCAAATGCATTTGCATTAAACCCCAATGGATTTGATTCCAAAGCATGTCGTCTTTCTGCTAATAATAGCCAACAGTCATTGAGTACTTACTATATTTGTACCAAGGTCTGTTCCAAGTGATACATAGATTTTCTCTTTTAAGCCTCATGGCAGTATGAGAAAGAAGCTATTATTATCCCCATTTTACAGATGACACAATGGAGTCACAGAATGTTATGTAATTTGCCCAATGTCACACAGTAAGTGGCAGGGTTGGTCCAGCTCAGGAGCCCACACTCTTAACTTCTTTTGGCCTTTTATGAGTACATCTGTCCTTTCAAGGATCAGGCTTGCGTCTGTCAGGGAGACCTAATGTCTCCTATTAACTTTTGAGCCATATGCAACATGGAAACTGGTTTCTCCTGGCTGGGCACTTCTGGGTCGCCTGGCCTCCTGTGAGCTCCTCTTTTCTAATTGAATCTACTCCCTAAGACTCTTTGCTGCTGGAATATGCAGCAGTAGTTTGAGAGACACTTCTCAGTCAGTTCTAATATGTTTAGCTGGGTTCTTCCTATTTTTTGTGCTTCATCAGATCCTTTGGGCTCAGTGTTTTCTTTCTTTCTCTCTTTCTTTTTTTTTTTTTTTCTTTTTTGAGACAGAATCTCACTTTGTTGCCCAGGCTGCAGTGCAGTGGCACAATCTCGGCTCACTGCAACCTCTGCCTCCTGGGTTCAAGCGATTCTCCTGCCTCAGCCTTCAGAGTAGCTGGGATTACAAGCACCTGCCATCACACCCGGCTAATTTTTGTATTTTTAATAGAGATGGGGTTTCACTATGTTGGCCAGGTGGATCTTAGGTGATCCACCCGCCTCGGCCTACCAAACTGCTGGGATTACAGACGTGAGCCACCGCGCCCAGTCTGGGCTCAGTGTTTTTCATGGAATGAGGATGAATCATTAGAAGAGCTTTCATACCTCTTAAACTCTCAAATTCCATGCCTTAATAAGGATTTTTATTAAGACTTCATTTAAAACAAACAGTAATTAAGCATCATTTTAACCATTTGATGTGATTATAACTCATATGCTTTCTACTCCAAAAATGTTTGAAGTAGAAGAAACCAATACAATGAGATACGCACAATAAAAATGCAGAACAATGTAGAGAAAACAGAGATAATTACACCAAAACGTTAAGGTATTTTCGTTATTGCTATTGAGCATTTAATGCTGAATTTCCTGTCTGCTAAGGCAACAGAAAGGTAATTGGTCAGATAATTTTTTTTATGTGTTCAAGTAAAGTAAACCAGTTCATTGGGGAGGGGGTACCATGTCAGGCCACTAGGCAACCTTTTTCTTCCTACAAGTTAGATTATGTCTGAATATCCTCTGGAGCACTCAGATCTTAAAATACTTCAGAAGAGACTATAAAGAATGGCCAGTGATTTTCTTTAAAGAGGCACCATAGCAGTGCTATAAGCACTGGGGGAAAGGCCAGGTTCGTTCTTCTCTGGGGGAAAGGCCAGGTTCTAGGTCACTCCCTCACTTTGTTCCAGTCTCTGCCCAAAGGTCACCTCTTCCCTGACTGCCCTTTCTATATGAGGTTCCCACTGAACACACCTGGGTTGCCCTCTATTCCTGTCCAACATAGTAGTCACTAGCCATATATGACAACTAAAATTAATTAAATGACATAAAATAAAAAATTCAGTACTTTGGTCATACCAGCCACATTTCAAAAGCTCAGTAGCCGCGTGTGGCTAATAGTTACCATATTGGACAACACAGATACATCATCACAGAAAATTCCATTGGGTACTGCTAGCCTATGTTCTTATCTTGCCTCCATTTTCTTCTCAGAACTTTTTCAACACTATGCCATGCCATGCATCTAATGATTTGTTTATGTTCCACTAGAATACATGCTCTGGATCGCAGTTTTTTGTTTTTTGTTTTCCCAGAACATAGCTGAATCCTCCAGTGCCTAAAGCAGTGCCTGTCATAGTACAGTGCTTTGTAAATACTTGCCGAGTGAATGAATAACAAATGAACGAATGAATTTTAGTATTATTTTGCAGTTTCAAATCAAAAGTATTTTGTCTAATGTCATTGGGTGACCTAGTACACGTTCTGCCACAGTTCTTAAGATGAACGAAGGAAAATTCTGTGACCAAAGAGAACATTTTAAAGATAAAGTGATATTAAATATACTAGTCAAATTTTTATTTCTTTTATCTTTCATATTATAAAGAATAATGGGTAAGAAATTTCTGTTTATTAGTTAACATATCATCCTGAATATGAACACATAAAATATCAATTTTCTTTGCATTAAGAAGTCATGTAAGTAGAAGGAGAAAACAAAGTACTTATTAAGTAGCTAACTGGACTTACAGTCACATCTAATTTAAAGCAAATTTGCTCCATGCAATGGAATATACTAAAAGTGATGTTGTGCAATTATAGCTACAGGCATGACAAGAAATCATAATACATTCTAAACGTATATAGAAAAATGTCAGTTTACTTCAACTTATTTTAAACAAAAATTACCCTTGAAATGATTGCAGTACCTAAAAGGAATTTGCGATCTGAACAAAATATAACTAGAAGCACGACTACCCTAAAGCTCCTATAAATACAGATTGAAGCTAGTTTTATGATTTCAGCCAAAAATGCAGCTTCAGTAACCTTGAAAAACATTGTTTCCCTTCTATCAGGCCTGGCTTTGTCAGGAGATACTGAGGAGGTGATGGAGGAAGGAGGTACCTGGTGGAGCCAGACAAGTCTGGTAAATCAACTTTAACAAGTAGCCAGGTGATAGATGTCAGTTGGGTGTCATGCCCAATTCTAGTTGCTGACAGTTAGGAATTAGATTAAAATAGGAGTGTTTCCTCCTTCCCCCTCCCTTTCTTAAAAGCAGCCATTTTCTGAGTAGTGTTCTTAGTTCTCAGTGGATTTTCAAATGCGGATCATGAGGCACCTTGAGCTTGTGCAGGATTGGTGTTATTTTGCTATTTCAAGTAAAAAACATGATGGTTCGTGTCCTTGGATAACCTCATATACTTTCATTGTTTTTCAAATCAGGTCCAGTGAAGGGCCAAGTTCTTCATAAATATCATGGCTAATTTTGGAAACCCATATGTTCAGTTAAGGTTTCTGAACTGGAATAAATATGAATGGAGGATTTATCAACATTTGGATATTTGCAATTTCAATTCTTGATTCTTTTTTGAAAATCTATTCTGGGTCTGTATCTGAAATGTTTATCTCCTTTGGTGCTAGATCCAGAGTACACTTTTTGAAAACTTTAAATCATGGGTGGAATAATAAAGTCACTTGCTCTTAAGACTTTAGGGGTTGTTTTAGCTGGCAAGAGAGCATTGCCTGTGTGCTGCGAAAAATACGAGAGCCACAGAATGGCCAAATTATTGCTTTTACTCTGGCAGAGTGAAGAAAATGGCCTTGTGACAGACATTTCCAGTTTCCTGTACGTAGAAATGGGGAAACAGTTGTGGAAAAAAAAAAAGCCAGCTGGGGTTCTTGACAGTTCATGCTAATTTTAAATTGTACTAATACTTGACTATATAGTGAGGAGTCCTGTGCAGGGTGATGATCTGTTGAAGACTCAGAGGCCACAGTGGGGAGAGGGAGAGAGGCTATCAGACGCTTCCCCTCCAGAGGCCTTTTAATGGGTACTGAATTCAGAAT